>NW_022196904.1:86765958-86769511 GCF_008632895.1 Mastomys coucha
TTACACCAGACTTCTCACCAGAGACTATGAGAGCTAGAAGATCCTGGGCAGATGTCATACAGACCCTATGAGAACACAAATGCCAGCCCAGTCTACTATACCCAGCAAAACTCTCAAATACCATGGATAGAGAAAACAAGATTCCATGACAAAAAAAGGTATTGTAGGTACTGAAGGGGAGTCTCTGGGAGGAGTTGGGGTACAAAAGGGAAACAAGAATGTGATTTAATTATATTTACTTAAAATATGTTTTTTTAAATGTTAACAAATTCAGATAAATTGAAATCATGTATCTTTTCTCATCATAATGCAATAAAACTTAAATCAATAAAAACAGAAGTGCATAATTAGCATACATTGTGATAAATTCATTCAAGCAAATTTCTTATTATTTCAGAAACATGTGAGAACAACTTCTGACTTAGTCTAAACAATGAGGATGGGAGCCGGGCGGTGGTGGCGCACGCCTTTAATCCTAGCACTGGGGAGGCAGAGGCAGGTGGATTTCTGAGTTCGAGTCCAGCCTGGTCTACAGAGTGAGTTCCAGGACAGCCAGGGCTATACAGAGAAACCCTGTCTTGAAAAACCAAAAAAACAAAACAAAAAAACAACAAAAAAACAATGAGTATGGGAGGTTCTGGAAGAAGACAGGCTAAGGAAATTGTAAGATATAAAGCATACATTATGTATTATGTAATTTTGAGTCACCTTCTTCTTTAGAACGTTGGAGAATACATATTTTTAAAGGTATTATTTATGCTATAGGGAGATGGTTACCAAGAGGAACCATGGATGATGGTGGTGATGTATTACAAAACTACATTACACTAAAGCCAGTGTGTGGAGCTATTTATATTTTAATGTTATTTATGTTCCCCCCAAAACTGTTTAAACAAAAACATCCACATATAGCTTCTGGAAACCTACCCCCAATTGGTTCTGATTGGTAAATAAGATGCTACCAGCCAATAGCTGCAGAGGACAGACAGGCAGGATTTTACAATTCCAGAGCTTGGGACTGGGAGGAGGGAAAGGGAAGAAGATCTGCCTTGCAAGGAGAGCGTGCCCAGAAAGAATACAAGACAAAGAAGCATGACCTTCATGTGAAGGAGCCGGGAGAGCACAGCCCAGAGCATGGACCAGTTGGGCAGCCATCTGGGTCCAAAACAACCAAGGTAGAACACAAAATTTAATAAATAGAAACTTGAGATTAATCACATAGAAATTAGACAATGGCCCAGCTATTGAGTTACTTAAGGCATATTAAAGTATAAGGCTATGTGTATGTCTTTCATTTGAGAACATAAACCATGGTGTGAGTAGCAAACCTACCACTGACATTTCGTAATATATACTTCAACAAGCATGTGTTTAAGTAGGTACAGAGTTTGAAAGGTCAAGACTTCTGTCTCAGGATAAGGAAAGTAACACATTTTCCACCTTGTCTTATGACTGAGGAAAACAAATGAAGCCTACATTCCACTCAACCACATAGAGTCATCAGAGGTGCTGATTTTGAAAATAACTGTCTTACTAGGATAAACAGCACATGCTTGTTCTAAGGGCTGGCTGATCAGGTTTCATGTAAAAAGCAGTGAAGAATGGTGTAAAGATGGACTTGTCTTTACAGACTCCAGATTCACACTCTGCTATTAATGTAAGAGCTGGAAGAAGATTTATAACAACTATGTTTCCTCAGAATGTTTATCCCTCTGGGAGGATGTAACCTGTAATGCTATTTTCTAATATGAGAATAATGAGATGGCCCAGGTGTGGTGGAACACACCATTAACTCTAACTCTTGGGAGGAGGAGACTGGCTAGTGGACCTCCGTAAGCCACAGAGTGAGATTACAGAGTGAGACTGTGTCACATCTCAAACAGTCATGCATATGAGTGTGCGAGCATTTGTGTGGGGTAGAAATCAGAGAACAACTTTCAGGAGTTGGTTCTCTCATTCTACCACATTAATCTCAAACTCAGGTCATGAGGCTTGATAGTGGGAGCCTTTCTTGTAGGTGCCTTTACCTGCTGAGCCATCTTGCTGAGCCAAGATGGCTCAATGTTTTAACAATGTGCCTTCTACATGAAAGAGCTATTATGTATTAGATGTATACAGCATTGCTCCTAAAAATCTTATTAGGGTTTGTAGTATCAAATATAGTACTAAAGATGAGCCAAAGTTTCACCAAACTGAGGTGTTTGATAGACCTGTAGATTTGAGTGGGTGGTATTTTAATCTATGGGTAGTTTTTCTGGGTTGTTCTTATTGGAACTTTATGGTGCTTATTACCAAAAGACAACCATAATTATTTTCTATGGCTTTATTCCATCTGGGGATATGGCATGTAATATTTGATATTTCTGTTAAATATTGTCCTTGGTTTGGGTTTTCAAAACTTTCCTTCAATACTTTTCCTAGGGCTGGGAATGTAGCTTAATAACAGACCCCTTGCCTGGAATATTCAAAATCCTGGGTTTGAGCCTCAGAGCCATAAAAGAATAACAGAAGCCCAGCCATTTTCTGTTTTCAGATTCTGGGATTAGTGATAAGTGGTAAGATTGGGTATGTTATTATGATAGATTTTGATGGGTATTTTTTTTTTTAATTTAGAATCAGTGGCTTTATTTTAGCATGTTAGGTGGAATGCATATAGTATTTAGTTTTACTATGATTGTAGCTACTGTGAATTCTGAAACCTGGAGTTCACATTTGGTTTATTTGTGGGGCAGGGAACTTTAGGCTTTCCTGTGGGGCTTTCTTTGCTTTCTACTGATATGTCATCAGAAGGTAGCAGAAATGATAGTAATCTAATCTATGATTTAAAATATTTAGAGAGTAGTATTTTTCAGTAAATTTTTGCTGTTGTTTTTGGGTTTCTATTGGCGTAAAAAGATACCATGACCATAGCAACTCTTGCAAAGGCTGGTTTGCAAGTTTAGAGGTTTAGTCCACTATCATCTTGGCAGGAAGTATGGCAGCATACAGGCAGACATGATGCTGGAGAAGGAGCAGAAAGTTCTACGTCTAGATCCGTAGACAGTGGAAAGAGAGAGAGAAAGAGATACTGGGCTTTGCTTGAGCTTCTGAAATATCAAAGTCTACTGTCAATGACACACTTCCTCCATAAAGTCTGTATCAACTCCCAAAAGGCCACATGTCCTAATCCTTTCAGATAATGCCACTCACTATAAGCCTATGTGGGCCATTCTCACTCAAACCACCACAACTGTGAAAATTATTCTGGTGATTCGCAGTTTGATAGTAATGACCATTTATTGGTAGTGGTTATAAATTGATCATTATTGAGAGACTCGGGCCATTTTCTCTCGGGTGAGTTTCTGAGACTGGAGCAGCCAGCCTGGAGGCGCCTTAGGTCAGAGACTCGGGCGGGGATTCGCCATTTTCTCTCGGGTGAGTTTCTGAGACCTGAGCAACCAGCCGGGAGCCACAAGCCCCACGACTCCCAGGGGAGCGGCAGGGCTGCAGGGACATGATCCTCTCAGCTTCCAAGTGACAGGGGAGGTTCAGCGTCCTCCTCTCCCCCTTCCCT
>NW_022196904.1:86776693-86788407 GCF_008632895.1 Mastomys coucha
TTTTTGTTTTTTGGAGGGGAAACTGGGAATGGAGAAATTTGCATATAAATAAAGAAATAAAAAAAAATTGATCATTATTTATTAGTATCCCTATACTTAAGAGACTTAATCTAATAGTTGTATGTTAGTCAAATTTCTATTACTGTAACAAAGACCCTGAGATAACCAGCTTACAATGAGAAAAGGTTCTCTTAGCTCACAACTTTGAAGGCTTGAGGCCATGATCTGTTGGCTTTGTTGCTTTAGTCACATCATGGTAGGGAACACATGGCAGATCAAACCTCCCAATGGCTGAGAAGTAAAATAGAGAAATAAGAGACCTTGATCCACATGCTTCCCCCAAGGGTACTTCCCACAGTGACCTACATCTTTCAAATGTTTTTACTGTCATGAACCAGCCTTTAACACATGGGTCTTTAGAGACAGTCTAGATCTGGACTACAACAGCCCAACTGATAATGAAATAAGAAGAGATATGGGAATTCTAGGATCTGTTCCTAGAAACTTAGTGATTTCTTGTTTCTCTTGCCTAACCAGCATTTCTGGGGATCTATCTTATATTTCTTTTTAAAGTATACATTCTTACAGTAATAAAAACCCATTTCATTGTATGGATGGTGAACAGGGAACATTTAGCAATTAATGAAGAACAGGCAGACTAACAAGGCTTTCTCAGGAGAGCTGTGAGAAACTATGTGTAGCCAATGAAAGGAAGTTGAGATCAGGCTGCTAAGTTAGACACAAATTTAGTTGATACACTAAATGACAAAGCTGAGACTCTTGGAGTTATTGCCTCTTTTATTTAAAAAAGCATCATTCTGTCTTTATTGGACAAAATTAACTTTCTTATTTTCTATAAACTAACATATAACTTTATATAGTTCAGGTCCTAATCAGACAAAGTAATGAGTAGCTGGTTGTGGTGTACATATATAACCCTAGCATTCAGGACTTTGGAGTAGAAGGATCATAAATTTGAGGTTAGCCCAACCAACATAGCAAGACTCTATCTAAAGAAAAAAAAAGTTTTAAAAAATGAATACTGTAAGGCAGGACCAGCCAGGAGGCACAGGCCACAGAAGCAGCAGGGGAGCTGGGACAGGATCATTTCTACCTCCATCTACAACTAGGAGGAAAGGCAGATCCACAGCCCTCTGTGCTCCCTTCCCACAAGGGGAGAGCTTGTCTCCAGGGAATGCTCTGACCCCAGGACTCAGGAGGGACAGCTGATTCACAGCCCTCTGTGCCTAGGTATTACCAGAGGAGAGCTGATCTCCCAGAAGTGCTGACACAGGCTTACAGACCCACAGGAGGAACAAGCTCCAGCCAGAGACAGCAAGAACATCTAACACCAGAGATCAACAGATGGCAAAAGGCAAATGCAAGAATCTTACCAACAGAAACCAAGACTACTTGGCATCTTCAGAACCTAGTACTCCCACCACAGCAAGTCCTGAATACTCCATAACACTAGAAAATTAAGATTTGGATCTAAAATCATATCTCATGATGGTGATAGAGGAATTTAAGAAGGACATAAATAACTCCCTTAAAGAAATACAGGAGAACACAGGTTAAAGAGGTACAAGCCCTTAAAGAGGAAACACAAAAATCCCTTAAAGAATTTCAGGAAAGCACAACCAAACAGGTGAAGGAATTGAACAAAACCATCCACGACCTAAAAATGGAAGTAGAAACAATTAAGAAATCACAAAAGAGAGACAACTCTAGAGATAGAAAACCTAGGAAACGAGGCTGGTGAGATGGCTCAGTGGGTAAGAGCACTGACTGTTCTTCTGAAGATCCTGAGTTCAGATCCCAGCAACCACATGGTGGCTCACAACCATCTGTAATGCCATCTGATGCCCTCTTCTGGTGTCTGAAGACAGCTGCAGTGAATTGGGCTGGAGTGAGCAGGGCTGGAGCGAGTGGGCCGGCAGAGGTCCTGAGTTCAATTCCCAGCAGTCACACACATGATGGCTCATGGCCATCTATACAGCTACAGTGTACTCATACACATAAAATAAATAAAATAAATCTTTAAAAAGAAAAAAGAAAACCTAGGAAACAAGTCAGGAGCCATAGATGCAAGCATCACCAACAGAATGCAAGAGATAGAAGAGAGAATCTCAGGGGCAGAAGACACCTTAGAAAACATTGACACAACAGTCAAAGAAAATGCAAAAAGCAAAAAGTTCCTAACCCAAAACATCCAGGAAATCCAGGACTCAATGAGAAGCCCAAACCCAAGAATAGTAAGTATAGAAGAGAGTGAAGACTTCCAACGTAATGGGCCAGTAAATATCTTCAACAAAATTATAGAAGAAAACTTCCCTAACCTAAAGAAAGAGATGCCCATGAACATATAAGAAGCCTACAGAACTCCAAATAGTTTGGACCAGAAAAGAAATTCCTCCTGTCACATAATAGTCAAAACACCAAATGCACAAAACAAAGAAAGAGTATTAAAAGCAGTGGGGGGAAAAGGTCAATTAACATATAAAGGCAGACCTATCAGAATTACACCAGACTTCTCACCAGAGACTATGAAAGCCAGAAGATCATACAGACCTTGATGTCATACAGACCTTAAGAGAACGCAAAGGCCAGCCCAGGATACTATACCCAGCAAAACTCTAAATTACCATAGATGGAGAAACCAAGGTATTCCATGACAAAACCAAATTTACACAATATCTTTCCACAAATCCAACCCTTCAAAGGATAATAAATGAAAATCTCCAACACAAGGAGGGAAACTACATCCTAGAAAAAGCAAGAAAGTAATCTTCCAACAAAACTAAAAGAAGATAGGCACATGAACAGAATTCCAAATCTAACAACAAAATAACAGGAAGCAACAATTACTTTTCCTTAATATCTATTAATATCAATGGACTCAATTCCCCAATAAAAAGACATAGACTAATAGAATGGGTATGTAAACAGCACCCAACATTTTGTTGCATACAGGAAACCCACCTCAGTGACAAAGACAGACACTATCTCAGAATAAAAGGCTGGAAAACAATTTTCCAAGCAAATGGTCCCAAGAAACAAGCTGGAGTAGCCATTCTAATATGGAATAAAATCGAATTTTCAACCTAAAGTGATCAAGAAAGATAAGGAGGGACACTTCATACTAATCAAAGTTAAGATCTACCAAGATGGACTCTCAATTCTGAACCTCTACACTCAAAATGCAAGGGCATCTACATTCATAAAAGACACTTCACTAAAGCTCAAAGCACACATTGCACTGCACACAATGATAGTGGGAGACTTTAACACCCCACTCTCTGCAATGGACAGATCATGGAAACAGAAACTAAACAGAGACACAGTGAGACTAAGAGAAGTTATGAAACAGATGGGTGTAACAGATATCTATAGAACTTTTTATTCTAAAACAAAAGGATATACCTTCTTCTCAGCAACTCATGGTACCTTTTCCAAAGTTGACCATAGAATCAGTCACAAATCAGGCCTCAACAGATACAAGAAGATTGAAATAATTCCTTGCATTCTGTCAGATCACCATGGACTAAGACTACTCCTCAATAACAACATAAACAATAGAAAGCCCACATACACGTGGAAGCTTAACAACACTCTACTCAATGATAACTTGGTCAAGGAAGAAATAAACAAAGAAATTAAAGACTTTCTAGAGTTTAATGAAAATGAAGCCACAACATACCCAAACTTATGGGACACAATGAAAGCAGTCCTAAGAAGAAAACTCATAGCTCTAGTGCCTCCAAAAATAAACTGGAGAGAGCATACACCAGCAATTTGACAGCACATCTGAAAGCTCTAGAACAAAAAGAAGCAAATTTACCAAAAAGGAGTCAAAGGCAGGCAATAATCAAACTCAGGGCTGAAATCAACCAAATGGAAACAAACAAATGAACAAACAAAAAACCACTATACAAAGAATCAACCAAACCAGGAGCTGGTTCTTCTAGAAAATCAATAAAATAGACAAACTATTAGCCAGACTAACTAGAGGGCACAGAGACAGTATCATAATTAACAAGATCAGAAATGAAAAGGGAGATGTAACAACAGAAACTGAGGAAATCCAAAAAATCGTTAGATCCTACTACAAAAGCCTATACTCAACAAAGCTGGAAAGCCTGGACAAAATGGACAATTTTCTAGACAGATACCAGGTACCAAAGTTAAATCAAGATCAGATAAATGATCTAAACAGTCCCATATCTGCTAACAAAATAGAAAACAGTTATTAATTGTCTCCCAACCAAGAAAATCCCAGGACCAGATGGGTTTAGTGCAGACCTTCAAAGAAGACCTAATACCAATACTCCTCAAACTTTTCCACAAAATAGAAACAAAAGGTACTCTACCCAATTCATTCTATGAAGCCACAATTACTTTGATACCTAAACCACACAAAGACATAATGAAGAAAGAAAACTTCAGACCAATTTCCCTTCTGAATATCGATGCAAAAATACTCAGTAAAATTCTTGCAAACTGAATCAAAGAGCACATCAAAATTATCATCCATCATGATCAAGTAGGCTTCATCCCAGGGATGCAGGGATGGTTCAATATATGGAAATCCATCAACATAATTCACTATATAAACAAACTCAAAGAAAAAAAACCCATATGATCATCTCATTAGATGCTGAGAAAGCATTTGACAAAATCTAACACCTGTTCATGATAAAAGTCTTGGAAAGATCAGGAATTCAAGGCCCATACTTAAACATAGTAAAAGCAATATACAGCAAACCAACATCAAACTAAATGGAGAGAAACTTGAAGCAATCCCACTAAAATCAGGGACTAGACAAGGCTGCCCACTCTCTCCCTACCTATTCAATATTGTATTTGAAGTCCTAGCCAGAGCAATTAGACAACAAAAGGAGATCAAAGGGATACGAATTAAAAAGGAAGAAGTCAAGTTATCACTATTTGCTGATGATACGATAGTATACTTAACTGACCCCCAAACTTTCACCAGAGAGCTCCTAAACTTAATAAACAACTTCAGCAAAGTAGCTGGATATAAAATTAACTCAAGCAAATCAGTGGCCTTCCTCTACACAAAGCATAAACAGGCTGAGAAAGAAATTAGGGAAACAACACCCTTCACAATAGTCACAAATAATATAAAATACCTTGGTGTGACTAACTAAGCAAGTGAAAGAGCTGTATGACAAGAACTTCAAATCTTTGTAAAAGGAAATCGAAGAAGATCTCAGAAAATGGAAAGATCTCCCATGCTTATAGACTGGCAGGATTAATATAGTAAATATGGCCATCTTGCTGAAAACAATCTACAGATTCAATGCAATCCCCATCAAAATTCCAACTGAATTCCTCACAGAGTTGGAAAGAACAATCTGCAAATTTGTCTGGAATAACAAAATCCTATGATAGAGAAAATTATTCTCAACAATAAAAGAACCTCCATCCCTGAGCCTAAGCTGTACTACAGAACAATTGTGATAAAAACTGCATGGTATTGGTACAGTGACAGGCAGGTAGATCAATGGAATAGAATTTAAGACCCAAAAATGAACCCATACATTTATGATCACTTGATCTTTGACAAAGGAGCTAAAACCATCCAGTGGAAAAAAGACAGCATTTTCAACAAATGGTGCGGTTAGCATGTAGAAGAATGCAAATCGATCCATTCCTTTGTTTAGGTTTGTACAAAGCTCAAGTCCAAGTGGATCAATGACCTCCACATAAAACCAGATACACTGAAACTAATAGAAAAGAAAGTGGGGAAGAGCCTTGAGACATGAGCACAGGGGAAATTTTCCTGAAGAGAACACCAATAGCTTATGCTCTAAGATCAAGAACTGACAAATGGGACCTCATAAAATTACACAGCTTCTGTAAGGCAAAGGACACTGTCTATAAGACAAAATGGCAAACAACAGATTGGGAAAAGATCTTTACCAATCCTATATCTATCTGATAGAGGGCTAATATCCAATATATACAAAGAATTCAGGAAGTTACACTCCAGAGAACCAAATAACCCTATTAAAAATGGGGTACAGAGTTAAACAAAGAATTCTCAACTGACAAATACTGAATGGCTGAGAAGCACCTACCAAAATGTTCAGCATTCTTAGTCATCAGGGAAATGCAAATCAAAACAACCCTGAGATTCCACCTCACACCAGTCAGAATGGCTATGATCAAAAACTTAGGTGACAGCAGATGATGGTGAGGTTGTGGAGAAAGAGGAACACTCCTTCATTGCTGGTGGGATTGCAAGCTGGTACAACCACTCTGGAAATCAGTTTGGTGGTTCCTCAGGAAATGGGACATAGTACTACCTGAGGACCCAGCTGTACCACTCCTGGGCATATGCCCAGAAGATGCTCCAACATGTAATAAGGATACATGCTCCACTATGTTCATAGCAGACTTATTTATAATAGCCAGAAACTGGAAACAACCCAGATGTCCCTCAACAGAGGAGTGGATACAGAAATTGTGGTACATCTACACAATGGAGTATTACTCAGCTATTAAAAACAATGAATTTATGAAGTTCTTAGGGAAATGGATGGATCTGGAGAATATCATCCTGAGAGAGGTAACCCAATCACAAAAGAACACACATGGCATGCATTCTCTGATAAGTGGATAGTAGCCCAGATGATCAGAATATCCAAAATACAATCCACTAACCACAAGAAACTCAAGAAAAAGGAAGACGAAAATGTGGGCACTTCATTCCTTCTTAAAAGGGAGAACAAAATGCCCATGGAAGGAGTTGCAGAGACTAACTATGGAGCAGAGACTGAAGGAAGGACAAGCCAGAGACTGCTCCACCTGGGAATCCTTCCCATATTCAATCACCAAACCCATACACTATTGTGCATCCTAGCAAATGCTGGATGACAGGACCCTGATATAGCTGTGTCCTGAGAGGCTCTGCCTGTGCCTGACAAATACAGAAGTAGATGTTCACAGCCATCCATTAGACTGAGCACAGGGTCGCCAATGGAGGAGCTAGAGAAAGAACCCAAGGAGTTGAAGGAGTTTGCAGCCTCATAGGAGGAACAACAATATGAACTAACCAGTACCCTCAGAGCTCCCAGGAACTAAACCACCAACCGAAGGGTACACATGGTGGGTCTCATGGCTCCAGCTGCATATGTAGCAGAGGATGGCCTAGTCAGTCATCAATGGGAGGAGAGGTCCTTGGTCCTGTGAAGGCTCTATGCCCCCGTGTAGGGGAATGCCAGAGCCAGGAAGCAGGAGTGAGTGGGTTGGTTAGCAAGGGAAAGAGGGAGGGAATAGTGGGTTTTTCAGAGGGGAAGCCAGGAAAGGGAGAACATTGAAATGTAAATATAGAAAATATCTAATAAAAAAAGAGCAAAAACAAAACAAAAACCAAAAAACAAATACACACACACACACACACACACACACACACACACACACACACACACAAAACAAAAACAAAACAAAACAAAAAAAAACCCAAAGTACAAGAAGCATATAAAATACCAAATGGACTGGACCAGTAAGAAAAACCCCTTGGTACATAAAAACCAAAATACCAAACATGTTTTAGTTAAAGGAATGCAGAGGAAATAGTAAATCCTGTAAGGTGAGAAGACCAAGCCATATATAAAGGCAGACCTATTAGAATTATACCTTATTTCTCAATGGAGACTCTAAACATATGTTTGCAAAAATGTATAAATATAGCCTATTTAGTCCATTTTTGTTTGCTATTTGTGTGTATATGGTTTCAGGACTGACTGCTGTACATCAAACAATCAATAAGGGGGTGCCATTGCTGGGAGAGAATGCTTCAAAGCAGACTCCCTGGTCCTCTGGCTCTTACCATCTAATAGTGCCTACCATTTTAGAAATTATCTCATCATTACCATTACAAAGTAATAAATTCACCCCAGTAGTAATTTTAACCTAATACTTATAAATGTATACAGTTTTCTTGATTACATGAGAGGTGGTTATGTTCCTTCTATATGTAATGCTGTGACAATACATGACAGATAACAGACAGTTTGCTTTGCAAAGGTTCTTAGCATTTGTTCCAAATACCAATTACATCTGTGTCTTCAATTGGGACCCAGGGTTTGTCATACTAGATTGAATAAAATATATTCTTAAATGATCCAGAAGACATGACCTTGATTTCACAGTTTATCAAGTGTTGCTGCAGGGAATGGGAAAGCAGATTATTGAATATATGTGAATGGATGCATTACCATGTAAAGAAGAGGTGCAATAGAAGCATGCCTTCCTGAAGTGAAGGGTCAGGGAAACGAGAAAGTACAAAGAATGGTTTACAGAAGCATAACATAAGATTCAGATTTTTAAAAATTCTTCATTACATGCTCATCAAAAAGTAGAACACAACAAAACTCTCAAATGCATAGTTGTGACTAGAGGGTATCAGTTACTTTTCTTTTGCTGGATAAAATACCATGACAAAAAACAACTTAAGGAAGAAAGGATTTATGTTAGCTCATAGTTCCAGAGAGAGAGTCTACAAAGGCAGGGAAGGTATTTCATGGTGACAGGAGCAAGGCACTGGCTGATCATATCTTTATCCACACACAGGAAGCAGAGAGAATAAAGCAAGAGGTGAACAAGGCTAACAACTCTTAAAGCCCTCCCTCAGTGACATACTTTCTTGCAAGGCTGCATCTCCTAAAGGCTCTATAATCTCTCTCAGCAGCACCACCAACTGGGGACCAAGTGTTCAAATATATAAACATGGGAGATATTTTTTATTCAAATCTCTACATTTGGCCCCTTGGCCCTAGGAACTCATGAGCATCTCATTACACAAAATGCACTTAGCCCAACTTCAAAAGTCCCAGTCTTTAACAGTCTTAACACCATTATAAAATTCAAAGTTTCTCCTAAGACTTGAGACAATCTCTTAATGGTTACTACCTGTGAAAATTAAAAAAACAAAACTAAAACCCTCCAACATACAATGGTACAGAACATATATTCCCATCTCAAATGGGAGAAATGGATAAATAGTGAAGAAAGATCAGACCAAAGCAAGATTGAACCCTAGCTGGACAACACTAAATCCTGTAGCTCATGTCTGGTGTCTGGGCTTTAGTTTCAGAGGGCTAATATGGCTTGACCCCTACAGATTTGCTGTCTATAACACAAATTTCTCTCTTGGGCTGCTTCTACTCCTTGTGTGCAGCTCTCCCTGCCAGATGTCTCATGGCTCAGGCATCCACTACCCCTACTTCACCTTCAAATTGCCAGCTTAAAACAAACAAAACTCTGTAGCTTTCATCTTAACAAGAAATAAGAGATAATTTATTCTGGAACCAAATTTAAATAACCATGGCCTGGAAACATAGATCTAGGGTACCCAAATACCATGTTTCTATATGGATTTAGTTTCACAGATTTACTGAATAAAAACATCATAAATCAAGGCAATTTTAAAATATAGTGGAGGAAACATTAGAGAGGTGTTTATAGCAAAATGGGTGAACATCTCCTTCAAGCCTCAAATGGTATCTGGGGACATTCTTAGTTTGAAGGGGTTGATGGAAGTCATTAGACATCTAAGTAGATTCCAAAAATAATCTATTCATCATAAGATGTTAGTTCTGGCACAGAGGTGGGCAAGGAATGGCCATTTAGAGAGCTTCAGCTAGCCCACAATAAGGTAATTGGTCTTGTGAGCAAATAGGAACATCTCAGAAAAACACTGGGAGGCCAGAAATTTCCATCGAGCTTAATAAGCTCAGGAACTTTGGGAAGGTGGTGGAAGTCTTGCCCCTCTGGAAGGGAGAGGCTAATTAACATTTCTCAGACCTCAGGGTGGGAACCAACCTGCGGGTGGGGACACATTCTGCAGGGTGGACCTTGCCCACCTTCAGACAAGGGAAGTCCTTGACACGACACCTCATTCCCTAAAGACCAGCCAGTTTAAAAAGTCACACTATTTTGCCAATCACATTGTGTCTGATGGCTGTTGCCCTGAAAATTGTATAAAAGCTCATTGAACAAGCTGTGGGGGGTCGCCTCCTCTCCTTAGGGTCTGGGACAGCCCCAGTGCACTGGAACAATAAAAATCCTCTTGCTTTTTGCATTGATCAGGCTCCACATGGTTCACTCAGGGGGTCTCCAGTAAGCTAATGCTAGACAGAGTCTTACAGTCTCTAGACCTACAGCTTC
Organism: Mastomys coucha; assembly: GCF_008632895.1. NCBI lineage: Eukaryota > Metazoa > Chordata > Mammalia > Rodentia > Muridae > Mastomys > Mastomys coucha. Next base: position 86,786,891 of record NW_022196904.1, read on the forward strand.
TTAATCTCTCCTCATCTCTGCAGTTCTAATCTGTGAATTAATGAGTCATTGCAGACACAGTTTCTTTCTAGGAATTCTCATTGGCAAGGACTTCATTCATTGGCCTCTCCAGGCCTTCTTACAGGAACTCTGACCTTACCACCCATTGTCTGCTTTGGCAGTTCTCCAAAACCAACCAAGACTCCATAACCCCCCTCAGTCTTGCTCTTTCTTATCTCCAAACCCAGCACCGTATGGATAACACTGTTAGGTTTGGCTAACAATTTCACCTACTTAGACCACAACAGTAAAAGCTTTTCTGTGGTGTTGCTTCAAAAATATTTTTTACATTTTTTATTTATAGTTGTCTGTATGTGCTTCATAAAGTGAGGGGATTGCTTTTTATGTCTTGTAAAAAGACTTCATAGAATTGGTGTTCTTTTTTCTTTATGTTTAGTAGAATTCAATACGAAATAAAATGGAGCCTGGAGTTTTCTGGAAGTTGTGTGTGTGTGCGTGCATGTGTGTGTGTGTGCGTGTGCATGCACACGCATATCTACATTCGCATACATAAAGAACAGAAGAAGATGTAAGGTGTTCTTCTCAATCACTGTGTGCTTATTCTCTTGAGATAGTCTCTCATTGAACCTAGAGCATAGGGGTTCTGGGTTGTGGAAAGGAGAGCTAGTACAGGATGGACTTAGGCTTAGCAGCAGCAGGGGCTCGGCCTTTCCAGGACTGAGCACTGACAGCTTCCTAGAGGCTCTTTCTATTGTTACACAAAAGGCACCTAGAGCAAGCCAAGTTCTGAATTCCAAAGCTGCTTTTCTGATCTAGGGATTTTCTCAAAAGACCTATCAGTTAAGCAGTTCTCAATCATAGAAGACTTCCTGGTTTGCCATTTCTATCTGGGGACTGTTAGGCAAAGGCTCTGAGAATCCTTCAAAAGAATAACCCATAAAATCTCAGATAACAATCACTGACAAAAGGCAGCTTCAAAGATTAGGTGCCATCACTCCAGGTTCATGCAAGATGCAAGGATTCTGCTAAAATTCTGGTACACTTCAGTGTGCCATTTTGCCTAAACTTCAGTGTGCCAGTTTTGCCTAAAACCCCAGTACTCTGGAAGCTGAGGAGAGAGACAGAGTTGAAAACTTGTCTGGGGTGCATAACAAGACCCTGTTTCAAAATTTAAAAAAAAAAAAATTAATGAAAAGGGGCATGCATCTCGGACTGACTGAAGCGGCGCTGGGAGCGGCTGTCAGACGCTGGCGGAGCCGCGAACCAGGAAGATGAGCCTGAAGTCCGAACGCAGGGGAATTCATGTGGATCAATCTGAGCTCCTGTGCAAGAAAGGATGTGGTTACTACGGCAGCCCTGCCTGGCAGGGTTTCTGCTCCAAGTGCTGGAGGGAGGAGTACCACAAGGCCCGGCAGAGGCAGATCCAAGAGGACTGGAAACTGGCAGGACGACTTCAGCGGGAGGAGGAGGAGGCCTTCGCTAGCAGCCAGAGCAGCCAAGGAGCCCAGTCCCTCACC
>NW_022196904.1:86789582-86800052 GCF_008632895.1 Mastomys coucha
TTCCTCTGTGGTAGACACTGTTGTTGTTGGTTTTGGGCAAACACTGCCTTTTAAAGGATAAAACAGATTCCTATATGTTAAAATGAATTCTATGTTCTCACACTCTCCCAGTGTGAAATAATTTTGTAATTGTAAAGATAAAAGATAATGTTAATAAGTAAATATGTAAAATTGTAAATACGTTAAAAAAATAGGGCTGGGGAGGGGTGGTGTTGGCATGCATGGCATTTCATGAGCTGATTTTTTTTGGATGAAAACAAAATATACTGAATGTTTGCCTTTAAAAAAAAAAAAAGGAAAGAAAAGGGGCATCTCAGTTGCTTACCATGTGCAAGGCCCTAGCTTCAATCCTTGAAACAAAAACAAAAACACAAACCTAAACAAAGGGAATATATTCTGTAACTATTGGGTGTAATGTCATATAAACATTATTATTATTATGAGAGCCATTTGAGTAACAATGATTAAATTATCTCATTTTATGGATTTCCTACTGGTTTAGTCTATCAGTTATTGACTAAGGCATGATGAAGTCACTTCAATTGTTGGTTTATTTTTCTTTTTAGATCTGTTAGGTTTTACATCATGAATTTTGAAACTCAGTTGTTAAGAATATACATATTTAAGATTGTTACTTCCCCTCAGAGAATTTCACCCTTTTTCATGATGAATAGTAGGCAGAATGATGATTTTCCAAAGATGTGCATGTCCTAATTCTTGGAATTTATTAATATATCACCAGGCATGGTTAAAAAAAAAAAAAAAGGTTTCTACACATATAACTGAGGTTACGGGCTTCTGCACATAGAACTGAGGTTACGGGCTTCTGCACATAGAACTGAGGTTACGGGCTTCTGCACATAGAACTGAGGTTATGGGCTTCAGGGAAGGAGATTATTCCAATTTTCAGATGACACTCATCTAATCAGGCAAGTCCTTAAAAAAGACTGTCTTAGATGTGACCAGAGAGATTTTACCAATGGAGACACAAGAGACAAGAGAGGTTTGAAGTGTGACAGGGACTCAACTATCAACTGCAAGCTTTGAAGGTAGAAGAGCCTTTGAACCAAGGAATGCAGATGGCCACTAAAACATGGAAAAGGCCCTCAATTTAACAGAGGTTTCCCAAATCACAGGGAACTGAATTCTGCCAATAATGTGACTGAGCAGGAATGTGCTCTAGAAGCTCTGGAATGGTGTGGAATGTGGTTGACACCTTGATTTAAGCTCCATGAGACTCATAAAGAACTTCTGATCTATAAAACCAACAAACAGACACAGATAAAGATCTGTGTTGTTTTAAATCACTAAGTTTATGACAGTGTGTTATAGTAGCAGTGCAAAATTGATCATGATCAGGTGTGGCAGTGTCTGCTCTAGTCCCACAAGACCTAGAGGAAAGAGGATTACAAGTGTGAGGCCAACCTGAGCTACACAGTGAGCCTCAGGTTAGGCCAGAGTCTCAACAGCAAACTAAGCATGATATAATGACTGTCTTTATCCATGATGACAGTGACATAGTCAAAAAACATCTCAACTAAAGAAAAGCTCCTCAAATCTATAAACACTGCTTCAACATGAAAACTCTTGTTTCCCCCTTGTAACAGACTCCCTTTACATAGTCCTAGCTGTCCTGAAATTCACCGGGTTGATTAGACAGACCTGGAACTCACAGATACTTGTTCGCCTAAGTTACCTGAGTGCTGGAATTAAAGGCATGCATCACCATACCTGGCATGAAAACTATTCCAATGCAATTTAAAATGGTAATGATCTAAAGAAAAACTATGTACTCACTTAAATTTCTGTATCAAAGCATTCAACAAAATTCTATTTGTGTTGAAAAATTCATGTGTGTGTTCATATATGAACACATATGTGTGTATTTATACAGCACCCAGAGATTACTGTTAGATTATCTTCCCGAAGCAGTTTCCACTTTATTTGAGACAAGGTTTCTCCTTTACCTTCGAACTGACCAGTGAGCCCCAGGAACCCTCCTGTCGATGCTTCCTAAGCACTAGGATTACAGGCAGGGATTGCCACAAGTGGTTCTTCACACCAGTCCTGGGAAACTGAACTCAGATCCTCACGTTTGTACAGCAAGCAATTTGTTGACTAAGCCATCCCCCCAGTTCTTGTGATGAAAAGCTATTAATGAACTCGGAGTAGAAAATAAAGAAAGTCAAAACACCTTCAACCAACAGCATTTCCTAATACTGAGAAGATGAACATTGGCCTCTAAAAGTGGAGAATAAGCAAAAGTGCCCTCTTCACCACACCCATGAGCAGCACACAGGAAACTGTGGACAGTGTATTCAATACATAGAACTGAAGGGGTGTAAGCATGATTGTTAATACATGCAGTGACAGCACTAGGGAGGCAGAGAGTGAGGCAGAGAGTGAGCCAAATCAGCACGCTCCAGGTTCCAGGAGAAATCCTGTCTCAAAAAATAAGGTAGAGAAAGATTTAAGAAAGATGTCCAACATCAACCTCCAATTTACACACACACACACACACACACACACACATGAATATCCTCTTTAACACATGCACCTATACCTACACACATTTCCACACAAATAAACATGTCTAACCACACACTAAAAATAATGAAAATTAATTGTGTGTATTTATGATGAGCAATACTCAGTTTTTATTTGTTTGCTTACTTGGTTTTGCGTACTGAGGATCAAACCTAGGGCCTTATGTATGCTAGACATTTGCTTTACCACTGAGCTACATGCCCAATCTCAACAGGCAGTTTTGAAGTATGTCTGCATCATGTAATGGATAAATCAAACTAATTAGCCTTTGCTTTATCACATGATATTTTTTGTGTGATGAGAATGCTTAAATTGTGTCCTAGAATTACATCTCCCTATCATTTCACTAGCACCACCAGTTCTGTAGTAATCACTATTTTATTTTCTGTCTTTATCAGTAAAACCTTCTTAGACTCCACACATTTTTGAAATGTGTACCAGGTTTATTTCACTTAGCATGATGCCCTGCAAGGTGATCCATTCTATCTCAGATGACATAATTTCTTTATCTTTTAAGGTTAAATAGTACTCCAAGCATTGATGGATGCATATTAATTTCATGTTTTCTATCACATATAATAATGATCCTAGGATCATGGGATATGGTTATCTTTACCTTTGTTAGTTATATATATCCTATTGTCTTTGGATGTTCCCTTCTCATAGGATTCAGCCATTGGTTCCTTTGGTTTTCAGTTGTGGAAGTTTATCTCATCCAACCTTCAAGTTCAGAGATTCTTTTGAAGTCTATCCAGTCTACTAATAAGCATATCAGATACATGCTTACTCTTGAAAGTAATCTCAAAGGCATATAGATATGTAGCACAAATTTATAATACCAGCAGTCAGGAGGCTGAGGCAGGAGGATTGTAAGTTTGAAGCTAGTCTATAAACTATGCACCAAGATCTTGGATCAAAAAAAAAAAATTCTAGATTACTACACCACTTTCCTGCTTTACATTTTGAGATACTAACTTAGTAAACTAAATTAAGTAACTAAAAAGGAAAGTTAAGAACATGGAGAACTGTTGGTACATGTATAAGAAGTCTAAGATATCAAAGAAATCATTCCAAACCCTCATATTACCAATGGAGATGACATTGTATTTCCCTCGTAGTCAGAAGGCATAGTGAGTTGAGTGATATGTAAGCAATAGGAAGCAGAGTCCCAGAGCAGGAAACCTGGGTGCTTGACCAGAACCAATGTTTTCTTTGATACATTTATTTTTAGCATAAGCCGTTTTTTGGCATGAAACCTTTATCAGAGGCTGACAAAAGAAAAGCAGGCAACCAGTCAATTCCACAGCTGTCTGAGTTCTTGGAATTAGCAAAAAAAGAAGAGAAGATTGTGATATTTGATCTTTTCGGCCCTCCACCAGGACATCCTCTCAGAAACACTTTTGTCCGAAGAGTAGTAAGGGTCATCCTTGACTCTAATATTAAACAACGTCTGGTATGTCTTTCTTAGTATTTATGGCAGAGGTTGGGAGGTGGGTAGCCTGGTCAGGAGTGTAGTTGAATTTAACTACCATATAAGTCCTCTCTGAGATCAGTAAGTGATATTGCTTCCTTTGGAAATGGAGATTATTGTTTATACAACTACAGAAGGCAATCTGAGAATGATCCAGTTAAAATGTTTTCAGTAGGGAAAAATATTGAGACTGTTACCTATTTTAAACCAAATATAATATTAGACATTGTTAAAGAATGATTTAGGAGTTGAGGAGACAGCTCAGTGCATGAACCACTTGCTCACAAGCATGAAGGATATTCAGAACCCATGTAGAAGCTGTACAGGCATGGCAGCCACCTGTAATTCCAGCACTTAGGAGGCAGAGACAGGGCAGGGCAAGATTGCTAGCTAGATTAACTGGAACTGGCAAACTCCAGGTTCATTTCTGTACATGTGTGAACATTCACATATGCATGCTACACATACATGTTCAGGAAAAAAGAATAATGTATATAAGCCAGGCCTGGTCATATGTAACTGTAATTCCAGCTTCTCTGGATGCTGAGGACAGACAATGACAAGTTTAAAGTTTGCATGGATATAGAATAAGTTCAAGGCCAATTTATACAACTTAGCAAGACCTTGCCTCAAAATTAAAAAAAAAAAAAAAAAAAAAAGTTAAGAGGGCTGGGATATAGCTCACCAGCAGAGAATCCTTGCTTTGGGACCACACCAAAACATAATAGTGTGTATGATAACATCGAGGTGGTTTACCCAGTACTCAACATAGACATAACATGACAGACAGCACAGCCTTGAGGACAGTGGTTTTAAAGAGTGATGTAGAAAGATTGCTGGCTCTTAGTTGAGTAAAGCTTTGCTCCTCATTTGGTTTTGGTTTCTTCTTTTAGAATCATGCTTTATTTGCAAAGTTATTTTTTTCAAATCACTTAATTTCTCAAAATACAGCAATGCTGTGAGTAAAACAAATATATATTTTCTTGCAAATGGAGTTCTTTCCACAGCTGAGTCACAGCAGCATCCCTGTTGCCAGGAAACACCTAAGTAGCTCCTCTCAAGGATGGCTTTTGGCATGAGAAACTAGGGTATAGTACTTTAATGTTCATATCTACCAACATTTCTTTCTCTGTTAAGTATCTAAGTCAAGGTCTTGCAAATACTAGGAAGGTGCTCTACCACTGAGCTACATCTCTAACCCTTATTTATTTATTTATTTATTTATTTATTTATTTGTATGAATCATTCTGTATGCTTGGTCCCTCGACTTACTGTTAACTGGAGGATGGAAAGGTCTGGGGGAAAACTCAATTTCACAGCAGCCTTCCCCATTTTTAAGAGTTCATTAAACAAACATAACTAATTTGATTGCTTCCCTAGGATCTTTCTCTGATTCCTATAGACTACTACCAGTGCTGGAATGGAGTTTCACCCATTCTTCCTGGACTGTTTGTATAAGGAAAGTTGAACATCCACTGACTGTTTCTTCTTGCAGATATTTTGGTTGCCAGGTTTTGACAGAGACTATGTCAGGCACATGGCTCCTGGTTTTCAGCACGTGGGCCGTTTATGGTCTATCAAAGAGCTTACAGAACAGAATATTAGTATAATAAATGTTGACTATAAGAGATTGTTCTACGCTGGGTTGAGGTAAGTGTGTTACCCCTGCTCTTGCCATACATCATTGCTGTAACATATACAAAATAGCAGTTCTGCTTAGCTACCTTCCCCCCTTTATTTGGTTTTATATCATCTTTGAATCCTGTTTTCCCATTGCTTTTTCTGACTCTCCTCTTTTGTTAATAAACATTTATGATGTGTAAATGATGTTCCTTTTTTGTACTCTAATTCCTTACCACTTAATATTTATTTTAAAGATCCATTTATTATTTTATGTGTGTGTTTCCCTGATGTGTATATGTGCTTATGTGTTCAGTACCCACAGAGGCTAGATGAGGGTGTAAGATCCCCTGGAACTGGAGTGAGCCTCCATGTAGTTGCTGGGATTTGAACCAGGATCCTATGGAAGAGTAGGCTGTACTTTCCCCAGCTGAGCCATCTCTCCAGCCTCTCCACACATTTTTATATGCTTGGTGTATACATTTTAGTCTACACTTTTGTAAGGTTGACTATTTAAGATTCCATGTTTAAGTGCAGTCATACAATATTTGTCTTTCTACCTCTGGCTCATTTCACACAATACAGTGTTTTCCAGGACTATCCATATTGGGACAGCTAACAGAATTTCTTTTTTTAAATACTGAATAGTACTCCATTACATATAAGCACCATATTTCTTAATCCACTTCTTAATCAATTTTATGAATCTGTTGGTAGATACTTGGGTTGATTCATCCTGGCCATTGTGAACAATGGTGCAGTGAAGCTGGGAGGGAACACAACTCCATGAACTCTCACCCCCAGCATCCTCTGATACTGTCCTTCAACAGCCACTCCCCTTCCATCCTTCCCCCAGCAAAGTGTCTATAATGTGTTACATCAAGAATGAACAAACTCATGTTATTTGGGGAGTGGTTTATTTTCACTCATCATAATTCTCTTAAATTCTATCCAGGGCATTTATCTATAATTTGTTTCTTTTTATTTGCTGAATAGTGTTCAATGGTGTGTATATCAAAGTTTGTTTAATCAGTTACTAGCAGAAGACATCTAATTATTTCCATCTGTTTGCATATGGACTTTCATGCAAATATAAGTCTTTATGTTTGGGATAAAATGCCCCAGATTTCAAATTTTTGGGTATAGTAATTGAAAGTTTTATGAGTCTCTCTCTTGTGCTCTTGCTCTCTCCTCTTGTTCCTGTTCCTCCTCTCTCCCCTCACCCTTCCCCCTCTTTCTCCACGTGCACATTGAGAAAGCCTCTACTCTATATTCTCTCCTTCTCTCTCTCTTTTTCTCTCTCTCTTTCTCTCTCCCTTCCCCTTCTCTATGCCCTGAATAAACTATTATATACTAAAGAAAAAAAAAAAACAAAAGAAAGTTTTATGAAACTTTTCCAGAAGGCTATAACCTTCTACATTCCTGCCAACACCATAACCCAGAGTTCCTGCATCCTTGGTAATGTTTGCTGTTGTCACTTTTTAATCTTTTTAATCTTATCTCTTCTGACAGGCATGTAGTAACATCAGTTTGTTTAAACATATTCTCCTAAGTCTAATGATGCTGTGTTTACTTGCTTATACCTTTCTTCATTTAAATCTTGAGAATTCTTTTCACCTTTTGTTAGGTAGGGTTTGAAAGCATTTTCCTGGGACTGGAGGGATGGCTCAGTGGATAACAATATGAACTGTTCTTTCAGAGTACCTAGAGCTCCCAGCACCATGCTGGGAGACTCAGAACCACCCATAACTGGAACTCCAGGGGGTTTGACACCTTCTTTTAGAGTCCATGGGCACTTGCACAATAACTTTATGCACACACACATATAAATAAATATAAATCTTTATAAAAGGGAGCACATTCTTAACTTACTGTGACATCTTCTTAACAGGACACGAGGTCTCCACAAAGCAAGAACAGTGTTTCCATTTTGACGAGGATGGCATAAGAGTTCTCCCTTTAAGGAAATGAGCACTTAGCTCTAATCTAAGAACTCTTTGCTCAACGCAAGAGCGGACAGAGTTCTTTCCTTCTGTGTTTTCTATAAGGTTTATGTTGATACATTATATACTCAAGCCTAGAAATCATCCTGAGCTCATTTTTATACATAGTCTGAGGTTTGGTTGAGATTTAAAGTTCTTTTGGGAGAGGGCCTCTGACCTTCCAAATTGGTGACATTTGTTGAAATCTACAGTTCCACTCATTTGCTTTGACAGCTTTGTCACAGGTTATTTGAACAAATTCATATAGGTTCTTCTCCAGAGTTTCTATTCCGGACCACTAACTGGCGTGTCTGCCCTTGCTCTGGTACCTTGCATGTAGCTTCACTGCCAAGTAGGCTGATTAATTCCCTTTCACTTATTATTTTTCCAGACTGAAGTATGTTTTCCCCAGCATATGGGAGACTGAGGACTGTCAGGGCCAGCCTGGACTACATAGTGAGTTTAAGACCACCTTGCACTATAGAGTGAGACTCTGGCACTATTCCCTTCCCACCAAAGATTTGATTTTCCTGGAGCTGTGCCTTTGCATGTGTGTTTTGGATCAGGGACATAACTGTGTAAACAGACCTCTGTTGGCCTTCCCTAGGTCTCATGTTGACCTTACAGATCATCTTGGGATCAGCTGGCAGCTCTGCCCTGCTGACTCTCCAGTCTGGGAGTGAGCATTACTCTGTTGACTTGGTTTCTTCACTTGTTTTCATCACCATTTCTACATTTTCAGGGTTACATCCTTAATGCTTCCTTAAATTCAAATATCAGAGTATTTCATTTTCTTTGAGGTGATTCTTTTTTTTTTAAATAAAGTTTATTGGATCATAATGTTGTCTGAATTTACCAGCTTTTTCAAAAGTCAACCCAGCTTGCAATGTAGTCTACAGTCTGTTAACCAAAGCCAGCAACCTGTGGACAGCTTCAGTGTAGTCTACAGTCTGTTAACCAAAGCCAGCAATCTGTGGACAGCTTCAGTGTAGTCTACAGTCTGTTAACCAAAGCCAGCAATCTGTGGACAGCTTCACCATTTACAGTTGGCCTTTCACTAGCCAGACAAACTTCCCGAAATAGCTGTAATGACTTGTTCATCCTCTCAAAGTCTCTTGCTTTTCTGTGTCCCTTCTGAATAACCTCCTCTGGAAGATTGGCAAGCCTTGCTGCGTGTTAAAGCCATAGCTCTTAGGACAAGCTCCCTTAGTGAACTTATAGAGGAAGGTAATAGTCTCCTGGCTGGGATCCTCACATTCATTTCCTACCATGCATGCCATATGTCCTAGGCGCACACAAGCATTTTTAGAATAATCTTCTACTAATGAATGATAGTGTGTAGAAAACAGTGTTTGACACTTTATGGTTTCAGCAAGTTCTTTAACAACCGCATTGGCTATCGCTGTCCCATCAAGAGTTGCAGTACCTCTTCCTAATTCATCCATAAGTACCAAAGAATGTGCTGTTGCATGCCTAAGTATGCTAGCAGTTTCGCTCAACTCAACAAAAAATGTACTTTCCCCTGACATTATTCTGTCTAAGGCACCAAGTCTAGTAAACACTCTATCAACTGGTGTGAGCCAACACTTCTCAGTAGGTACATAACAACCCATCTGGGCCATTACAGCTAACAGACCAGCCTGTCTTATGAGTGTAGATTTGCCCCCCATATTTGGTCCAGTCACAAGCACACAATAGGCTTTGCCATTTTCCTCTGCATCTTCCCCACAGCCTATTAGAATGTCATTAGGGATAAAATCGTCTCCAAAAAAAGTCTTTGTAATGCAGGGATGTCATGAACCTTTAAGCCCTAAGAAGGGAAGTGTCTTCTGCCGGTAACAGAATTACTAGGCGACACATAGGACCATCTCCTCCTTGACTATAGTTAGCCAGGCACAGTAAGACATCCAACACTGCAATGCACTCTACAGCAGACTTCCAGTCCTTGTAATTTTTATCAAAGTTATAGAACAGATGCCGCATACAGTCCTTTAAAGATGTGTCCCTACGTTCTTCAGCATTTATAAGATTGGATAATTTCTTCTCAATCATTTTGGTCTAGTATCGTTTACAGCCCTTTTTAGTAGATTTCAACTCATATTTTTCATGTAGATTACGGGTAGCAAAATTATCTGGACTCTCTAACTGGTAACAGTTCCTGCCAATTCCCCAGTAGACTATGCTCTTACAGCCAATCCGACTACGCTGTTTGTCTAAGTACTCCAGGAGGCTCTGTTCATTCTCTCTTATATCAGCAAGTGCTTGGTCATAATCTGAGTCAAACCCTGCTTTTGGAGTAATGAGTCCAGTCTTTCGAGCCTTCTCATGGTCAAAAGGTGTATCCCATCGGTTCAGTTCTGTGGTCAGATCAGGAAAACAGCCTTTAGGACTTTTTGTTTGTAGAGTAACAACCTGCTTAAGGGTTTTTAGACTTAAAACCATCAGTGACATCCTCCATAAGCCCTGCAATTTTACACATTACTTTGAATCCTTCTAGAGCAGAGAGAAAATCAGTGATCTTTTTTTTGCTGTATGTCATTTCTTCATACATTATAGCCCTGCTATCTGGACGGTTCTGGCTCTTTAGGGGAGACCCAACATTGTGAATCTTACTCAATAGCCTCCCAAGATCTGGTAGCTTCTTTAGGAGGTCTGCAACTTCGGTGACTTTGTCAGGCACAGCCATGAGATCTTCCACAGCATCTAAACGGTCACTAATAGCAGAAGGGTTGCAGAGGGGGGCACAAAGCCACTGTTTTAAGAGCCGCTTGCCAAAGGGGGTGTATCCAGCCTCTCTAGCAGGGTTCCCTCAGTAGAGCCATTGGTCCCATTCAGGAAAATCTCCAGGTT
>NW_022196904.1:86800807-86816008 GCF_008632895.1 Mastomys coucha
TAAATTCAGGGTGATCGGGGCGTCTCCTGTGCTCATCTCTTCTCTTTTCTGGCTTAAGCCATTCTAAAGTTTTGTGATACCAAGTAGTGGGTCCACTGCAGTCGTTACCTCCTCCACTGACGTGGGTTTGGGATTCACAGTTCTGAGGGGCAGAGAAAGCCCTCAAGGTACTCTTGGTTTCTGACAGAATGCGAGTTGGTCGTTTGGCTGAGCCTGTTTCCTTCTTCAAACTTTTCCTTCTAAGTCCACCATGAAAAGCCATGGTTCTCTTCCGCTTTGGAGCACCTTTGCCAAAGGTGCCTAGGCCTTCACTATCGCTGTCCCCAACTCCACTGCTTACTTCGTCACTGCTTCCTTCTTGCTTAGTGTCTGGCTTGAATTCTACATCAGAGCCACCAATGTCACTCTCAGAGTCCGAGATGACCCTTCGCTTTTTGACTTGCCGGCTGCTTCGCCTAGGCCCCTGAACATTAGGCTGCGCTTCGCTCTCGCTTTGATTATCTTCTTCACTCTTATCGGATAAGTAAGCCTCATGCACCTCTGCCCCTTCTCCTCTTCTGGCTCTGAAGGCTCATCACACACTGCCAGCTCAGGCCTCTTAACCTTGTCTTTACTTAAGGCCTCCTCTGCACGCTGCATTGCTCTGAGTATTTCAGACTTTGAACTGTAGAAATGACCTCCCTTTTGGGCTTCCTTTGACTTTGAACCTGTATATGGCTTTAACATCCTTTTGTTAACCCAGCCCCTTGTTGGACTGTCATCAAAAAACTGTACGTGAACACGGACAGATTTCCCTTTCTTTCGGATGAATGTTCCATCAAAGGGATGACTATAAAGCAGGCAAGGCCACCAGGGGTAACCTTCCATCTTAGCCCAAACCAAATCATCTGGTGAGAAGTCACAGGAACTGGGGGGGCATGGCCGCCGGCGCGGCCACCCTCTGCGGCTCTCCTTTGCCTCCAACGGGGAGGCAGATACTGCCGCGGGCCGGGACTTAGGTCCAGCCTCGCTCCAGGCCGCATCCTGGCCCGCGGGAAGCGGAGGCTCCGCAGGCAGCGACACCTTTGCGTGACTTGGGGAAGAAGCTGTACAGGGTGCTTTGTCGCGACATGATGGAGGCTGACGGGGGCCCAACTGGTCCACCACTCTGAGCACCTACAGGGACCGCATCCACCGCCTTTGAGGTGATTCCTAAGGGTATTATGTTTTTAATTATAGTTTCTATAGCCCATACATACATATATTTTAAAACATTGAATTTTGAATTATATTTTTAAACAGTACAAAGAAGTCTTTTTCATTTTCACTCTTTGCCTTTCAATTCTTTCTAAGTTTCTCTTTGTGTGACCTGGAGAGGTTAGAGGCAGCTCTTAGCTGTGAGCAGGAATTTGGCAGCATCTCCTGTAGAAAGGCATGGCGATTCTCTCGAGTCTCAGCTCTGAAGCACAGGGCTTGCCATGCTAGTGGATGGCAGACTTGTGCTTTCCTATGTGACTACTGGATCAGGGTTTGAAAGTACTTGGGCAAACACTTCCACTTGATCTCAGCCCACAGACCGAGCAGCAGCAGAGGGGCACTTGGTGTGCTTTCTGAGAACTGGAATTCTGAGATGACACTGGCCTTGCTTTGTGAGTCCTCCGCTTATTCTCTTCCTTCTCCACAGATCAGGCCGAGGCGTCCACTGAGTTAGTGACTTACAGACAGCTGGGTTTGTTTTCTCCCACCAAATCCTTATTTAAAAAAAACCCACAAAACTCATTATATTTAAGTGTTAAAACGGTCACCACACTGGTGTTTCCTCTGTTCTTTCAATTAATACTTTCAGTTATAGAGCCAGGTGCTGAGCTAGGTCTGGATACACAAAGTAGGGTGGGGTCACAGTAGTTTTTGCTGTAACTTGCTTCCCATCGAACAGAAAATGGTAAGTGCGCAGGTCATCAGGGTGGGTGGTGCTGGGATAGAATCCCAGGGGACCCACATGCCCATGGTGACAGGCAGTGAATAGCTTGTAGAAGCATCCATTCATGAACTGGTTTTCTCAGTTACAGTTTGAACCCGGATATGGTGGGAAGATTTGTAAATGCTATAAAGGATTTTTTGTCTGTTGTTGCCCACCCCTCCCCCATCTTTTCTCTTTTTCTTTCCATCCTCTCTGTCTTGCTGCATCCCCCTTAGGATGTTTAGTTCACCAGAATTCTACTGGTGCACCAGGAGCTGAAGGACTAGGCCAGCCTTTGCCTCCCCTGAGCCCACTCAGTCAGCAGATCCGAAGCTGTCTTTTGACCAGCTGTTTGTTTGCTCATTTAAGCAGTAGCTTTTCACAGATGTGCTTGCTGCCCTTTAGTTATTAAGAGTACAACTGAGTGAAACCCTTTGTGGGCTCTGTTTCTGTTCCAGACATTATCAGGAAGCTAAAATCTACATCCATGTGTATGTTATCAACGAGCCTTGGCTCTTCTCACTGGCCTGGTGTTCTAGTGTCAACTCTGTGACCACAGACGACATGGAACTCCTACATCAGCTTAGTCACCCTCTCTTCTTCATGGTGAGCTGTTTGTCCAGATCATTCTAAGTCTGGTGTGATTGTGCTCTCCCATCTCTTCGTAGTCCCCTGTTAAGCTACTTCAGAATACAGACATCTGTGAGTAATGGAAATGTGCCTTCTCCCTTACCACCCAAACTCTTCCGGGTTCTTTTTGGTCTTTTTTTGTTTTTTGTTTTTCGAGACAGTGTTTCTCTTTGTAGCCCTGGCTGTCCTGGAACTCACTCTGTAGACCAGGCTGGCCTCGAACTCAGAAATCCACCTGCCTCTGCCTCCCAAGTACTGGGATTAAAAGCGTCCGCCCAGTCTCTTCCAGGTTCTTTATTTGTTGAATCTCTACAATGCACTTTACATGCTATAATGTGAATATTTTTATTATCCCTATAGAAAAACTGGAGTTCACAGGTGTCTTGGTCTATGTTCTCTTAATGAGAGGTCTGTCTGACTCTAGAGCTTTGCTATTGCAGGCTTAAGCATGTGCAAGCACATTCATACACACACACACACAGTCACACTCACACACTAACACTATGACAGCAACAATGGTCACAGGGTATATTATGGGAAGAAAGCCAGAGCCCTTTGTCTGCCAAGTGAAAACTGTTTCTTGAATACAATGCTCTTAAATAAATGAGCCAGCATCCAACTGTATTACCCTGGCACCCTGGTGGGACTTGGTGGATCTGAAGACTTGGTTTTCAGCCATTGCTAAATCCAGTCACTTAGTACATATGGAGGGAGCTGTGGCTAGCCAATTACTGCAACAGAACCTAGGTTTCCTGTCTGCCAGAATGATTTGACTGAGTAGCATGCAACAGAAAACAGGTTGTCGCAAGGGAGTCTCTATGTGCCACTTGTGCTAGCCTCAAACTCTTGGCCTCAAGTCATTCTCCACCTTAGTCTCCCAAGTGGCTGGGACTATAGACACACTCTACTATTCCCACTAGAAAACAGTGTAGGAGCTAGAGAGATGGATCTGCAGTTAAGAGTGCTTGCTATTCTTCTAAAGGATCTAAGTTCTGTCCCCAGCGCCAATATCAGGCAGCTTACAGCTGTCCAGAAGTCAAGTTCCAGGGGATTCAGTGGCTCCCTCTGGATTCTGGAGACACCTGTATGTACACTTGTGGTATGAATAAAATAAATATTTTTAAAAGAAAAGTTTAATTTTGCTCCTTTGAAAGTTAAGCATTGGATAGAAAAGCTTAAGAAAGACTAAATAGCCCCGGTTTCTGTAGCAACAAGAATAACACTGGGAAGGAACAATGGAGTAGATGAAAATAATCAAACCAGAGATTAGGAAATCCATGTGAATCAATGTAGGAGTCAGAGTTCCCAGAGTGCTGGGGAAAGAGCTGGTCTTGGTAGAGTCTGGAGGAGTAGGTGTGTGAGTCAAATTATATGTGATTCTACATATAATTCAGCATTTCTGTGAAGAATGTTGATTCAAACCAGTGGTACCCAGGTACTAGTTCATAGACAGTTGCATTATGAATGGCTTCTCAGAACTATATGGTGGTAGCTAGATATTGGAGACCATGCTACAGAAAGAGAGCACAAGGTGTCAGATAACCTGGACTGTAGTCCTGGGTCCAGGACAGACTTGGTGTGACTTGTCTGTAATTCCCACAGATGTCTGCCTTGAGAGTCAAGGGAAATGGAGAGCACAGCACCCGCATGTCTTACAGATCACATGCACGTGTGTGGCTGACTATTAGAATAGCTGCAGATAGTCTCACCTGGCCCCACTTCCTATGGGCCTCAGCCCAAGTAGATGAGCAAGGGACTTAAAACCTTCTGCTATAGAGCAGTCCACCTTTGGTTGGTTTATGTTTTGCAGACACCAGGATACTACGCGTTCATGTGGCTTTTCCTGGATGTTACTTCTGCGGTTATCATTGCTTTTGTATTTTGTTATCACTGGTAAGTATGTACTTATAATTTGAATTAAAAAATTCCTCTAAAGTAATAAATGGGTTCTTACAGAGAATTGATGAAAAGGTTGTTTTCTTCTGATACCTTCCATGGCAAAGTGGGTTTGGAATATCAGCCTATTTCCTTCTGTCTGCAGCTTACTCCCTCACGCCCTGTCTTAATTAGGGTTTCATTACTGGGAAGAGGCACCACGACCAAGGAAACTCTTGTAAAAGACAACATTTACTTGGGGCTGGCTTACAGTTCCAGAGGTTCAGTCCATCATCATCATGAAGCGTGGCATCATCCAGGCAGACTTGGTACTGGAGAGGAGCTTAGAGTTCTATATCTTGATCTAAAAGGCAGCCAGGAAGAGACTCTCTGCACTGGGCAGAGCTTGAGCATGGGACCTCAAAGTCCACCCCCACGGTGACTCACTTCCCCCAACAAGGCCACGGCTCCCTCTCCAAGAAAGCCACACCTCCTAATAAAGCCACACACACTTCCCATGGGCCAAGCATATTCAAACCACCACACACCCTTTTCAAATAAGGACTCCCACTGAAGCCAAGTCAGGAATGTACTATGGATTCAGTGTGATCTGTTGAGAAAGGCCTGGGATTGCATCTGTGCAAACAAGGGCCTCTGTCTCCCCTTCTGAGAAGAACAGACCGAGCAGGTACATAGGCCAGGAAGACTCGGATGTGGCCCTGGCTTTGCATTTTAGTTGCTGGGTGACCTTGAGGAAAAAATATGCTTTCTCTTTTTAGACCATACTCCTCTCCCCTCCAAGATTTCTTTTTCTTTTCTCTTTTTTTTCTGTTGATTATTTTATTTATTTACATTTCAAATGTTGTCTCCTTTCCCAGGCTTCCCTCTGCAAACCCGCATCCCAGGCCCCTTCCCCCTTGCTTCTAAGAGGGTACTCCCCCATCCACCCACTCCTGCCTTGCCTCTCTAACATCCCCCTTCGCTAACCACACTCCCTTTTACGTCTGCCCAGAAAAGGACATTTAAAAATCCTTGCAGGACAAATGCTACAGGGTTTTGGTTTTATTTGTTTTTGTTTCTGGGTTGTTTTTTTTTTTTGTTGTTGTTGTTGTTGTTGTTTTGGGGGATTTTTTCTGTGTTGTTTTTACTATTCTCTGTGTGTGGTTGTTTTGGTTGCATGTGTGTTTGTGCACCTTGTGAGTGCCTCATGCCCTCACAAGCCAGAAAATGGTGCTGGATTCCCTGGAACTAGAGTCACAGATGGGTTGTGAGCCACCAGGTGGGTGCTGGAAATCAAGGTCCTCTGGAAAAGCAGCCAGTGCTCAGAGTCGACTACTGAGTCATCTCTGCATCCCCAGGACTGTGGTTTTAAGATGAGAGAGAGAACTAACAGCTTGGACAAAGGATGTAAGTTCAGGTAGACTGTGGTTCTCTACATCCATCATTCTGACCGGTGACTTACCCTTTAAAGGGGAGGACGCACAGGCCCTCCTCTCAGGTAAGAGCCTGATTGTATAATGCATCTCTTCTGGCCATAATGTTGTTTAAAAGAGGCCTGTGAGCTGATACATGGTCTGCTTCCTTCCAGGATAAAAGAGCTTAGAAGAGAAAGGTGGCTCGAAGCTACTGCATCTACAGGTAAGGTCAAAAGCCTTGCTCATTCCTTCCTCTCTGTCCCTCCCCATTGCCTCTAGAGGACAAGGTCTGCTCTTCACACTCCCTGCTGAGAGCTGAGGGTATGTGGGGACCAAGGAGAAGCAGAAACATTTAGTCAGTCCCCTTGTCCTTGAGTTTCCATCTGTAAACTCAACCAAGCACCAGTGGAAACAGAAGTTATGTTGTTGCTGATAGGAATCATATAGTTAGGCCCTGTAAGGTGTGCTGGCTGTGGGATACACACAGCTTTATTCTTGTGGTCAGTCCTAATCACTGCAGAATGGTGGTGCTTTTCAAGAACTGCTTGCCTACCTGATTTTATCATTGTGCAAACACCACAGAGTGCAATTATCATAGACCTCTCTCTCTCTCCGTCTCTCTCCCTCCCCCCAGGTGTGTGTGTGTGTGTGTGTGTGTGTGTGTGTGTGTGTGTGTGTGTGAAAGAGCATTGCTCCTAGGGACATAATGAATGGAGCAGTATGATATTAAATAAAGCATGAGAGCAAATGATATAGTCTAGAGACTTGACAACATGAAAAGTAGCTGCCTGGCAAGACCTTCTGTTTTATAGTAACCCTTTTTATCTCATAATTTCATTATTTTTATTCATATTACATCCCAATCATAGCCCCCCTCCCTCCTCAACTCTCAATCTCCCCTTACCCTCAGTCTACCCGCATTACCCTCACCCCTTGGGTAACACCCTAGCCTGGTACATCTAGTCCCAGTAGAACTAAGCACCTCCTTTCTTCTTGAGGCCTGATCAGGCAATCAAAGGTAGGGGAAGGGGATCCAATGGCAGGCAACAGAGTCAGAGACAGCCCCCACTCTAATTGTTAAGGGACCCACATGAAGATCAAGCTGTACATCTGCTACGAATGTGGGAGGGGAGCTAGGTTCAGCCCCTGTGTGCTCTTTGGTTGATGGTTCAGTTTCTGTGAACCCCCATAGGCCCAGGTTAACTGACATTGTAGATCTTCTTGTGGTTTCCTTGACACTTCCAATTTGCTCAATCCTGTCCCCCACTCTTCCAGAAGACTCCCTGAGCTCGGTCTGATGTTTGGCTATGAGTTCTGCATTTGTTTTCATCAGCTGCTAGATGAAGCAACTCAGGAGACAGTTATGCTAGATTCTTGTCTGCAAGCATAGCAGAGGATTAGTGTCAGAGGTTGGTTCTCTCCCTTGCGGTAGGTCTCAAGTTGGGCCAGTTATTGGTTGGCTGTTCCTTCAGTCTCTGCCTCCATCTTCATCCCCGTGCATCTTGTAGGCAGGACAAATTTTGGGTTGAAGGTTTTGTGGGTGGGTTGTTGTCCCCATCCTTTCACTGGAAATCCTGGTGGCCACTTCAGTTTCTATATCCTCCACTGGTAGGAATCTCAGGTAGAGTCACCCACATAGGCTCTCCAGCTAGTCTCAGAGATGCCCTCCACTGATTTCTCATTCCAAGCCCTCTCCTGTCCCCCACACACCTGATTGCTATCCCCATCACCTTCCTAACCTTCTCTGCCACTCACTTCCCTCTCTCCATCCACTTCTGATGACTGTGTTTTGTTTCCCCCTTGGAGATTCACACATCCTCCCTTGAGTCCCCTTTATTACCCAGCTTCTTTGGATCTGTGGATTGTAGCATGATTATCCTGCACTTTATGGCTAATGTTCACTTATAAATGAGTACATACCATACATGTTTTTCTGGGTCTTTGCTACCTCACTGATATTCTCAAGTTCCATCCATTTGACTGCTAATTTCATGATATCTTTGTTTTTAATAGCTGGATACTACTCCATTGTGTAAATGTACCACATTTTCTTTATCCATTCTTCAGCTGAGGGACATCTAGGTTGTTTCCAGTTTCTTGCTATTATGAATAAAGCTGCTGTGAACATGGTTGAGCAAATGTCCCTGTAGTATAGTGGGGCATTTTATTTTTTAATTGGGTTATTTTGTTTGTTGATGTCTAAGTTATTGAGTTCTAATTTCTTGATTTTTTAAAAAACATTTTTAAGTAGCATGTGAAAATAACAATAAAATATATAAATATCATAATGCAGTCACCTGTTATCATGGTCATAAATTATAAACTATACCTATCATGTAACTGGAATCCCCACAAATGTGTACTAACTACAATGTACTCTAACTCAAGATGGTAGCAGTATCACTAAATAAGAGTTTTTAGTTCTGCTGTGACTTTTTGTGACCAATATCAGGTGTTCAGTTCATGACAACTGAAACATCATTATGAGCACATGACTGAATTTTCTAAACAACACAGTATACCTATTTATACAGCATTTACATCATTTAGGCATTACAGATCATCTAAAAAATGATGTAAAGTATATGGAAAGGTGTGCACAGGTTTATATGAATTTTACAGAGGAGATGTGTATATCTGCAGATTTTGTTTTCCTAAGGAATTCCAGAACCAGTCCCCTATAGATACCAAGGGACAGAACTATATAGACTGGCATAGGTTCTGGAGAACCTTTGCTAGGTCCAACCTGGCCTTTACCAGCTGAGCCATCTCTCTCTCCATCCCTGCCAAGGACCAGCCTGGACTTGGAGAGGGGTTCTGAGAGGAGGGTTTGTGAGAGCAGTGAAACAAATGACTTGAAGTCAAATTGTGGGTCCAAGTTGGTGCCCTATGCTCTCTCTGCTCAAGACAGCTTTCCAGATTGTGCCTCTCTCTCTCTCTCTCTCTCTCTCTCTCTCTCTCTCTCTCGGTCTTTTGAGACAGTCTCTGTGTAGCCCTGGCTCCCTAATTCTCTTTATCTCCTTCCTTAGTTTCTTTCTGACAAGTTGGCTCACAGCACAGCTGCTTTTGTTCTTTTAGATTCTTGAAGCCCCTCATATAATTCATACTACATTCTAATATTTTCCATAGTTGGGAAGTTTTATACATATACCCACACACACACACATATAACATTATATATATATATATAATGTGTATATATATATATAATGTTTTCAAGGTTTTTTCCCACAGCCTTAAGGGATGTCCTGAAGGTCCCAGTGTTTACAATTTGCTGAGACATTAGCCACACCTTTGCCTCCTAGACTCATGCTGTCTGTGATTATCATGGAGTCATTAACATTAACAGGGAGGACATTCCTCAGAGGAATGTGAAAATATGAACATTATTATACAAAAAAGCCTCATGCCCACAGCAGCCATGGACACTTGTGGAGGCCTCTGCCCTGTTGGTCCTGGTCCAGGGTCAGGAACCATGCCATTCCACCCCTCGCAAAGCCAGGCCAGACCCAGCAATCTTTCACTACAGACTGCAGATGTCTAAGCACATATCCCTGGGAGATTTCTAGAACAGGTGTTTGTCTGCTTGTGTGTTACATTATTTGGTACCTACTTTGTGCCAGAGAAAACCAAGAGCTGTTAAATTCTGTGTGGGTGTCCCACTCGTGAAGACATAGGGATGGAGATTGATGCAATTAGCATGAGGTTTTTATTGATCCAGTATACTGGGGTCATCTTGCATTTGGAGCAAAGGCAACCCCGAGGAAACAAAGCTCTTACTTTTTATACCTTTTCAGAACAGAGTTTTATAGCTTACAACATGGGCTGGTTACAACTTACAATGTGGGCTGGTTATCTTTCTCATTTTCATTGACCTTTCTCCTCCAGGAGGAGATACCAGTTGCATGTAGGAGGGGTGGGGGGAGATCCACTCCCTCCTTGGGACCTTTCCTGGAACCGGGCATCCCTTGGGGATGGGTGTTTGCTTAGTCCTTGCATTCTTGGCCCCTCGGTATTTTTATGAGGTGTCCCTTTAGGCTTAATGGCCTTGGTATTTTTATGAGGTACTTTTCTGGCTCCTTGGTTTGCTCAATTCTTACAGAGCAGTTAAAGAGAACTGGAAATTTTTCATGGTAGGTGTCCTGTCCAGCCAGCGAGGATGCAAACAAAAGCTGCTGGTGCTTTCATTGAGTCAGGTGTCTGGATCCAGGACAGAGTATCTCCCATGCCTGTGAGGGCTGAAAGTGTTTTATTGGGTTTCAGTTGTGGGTTGTGTATGTTGGAGAGTGCATAAAGAATACTTTGTAGGGCCTGAAATACTAGGCTGCAGTCTAGCCTCTGATACCAACAATAGGAGATAATAATTGAGTTCAAATGGGAAATGATAAAGCTAGATTTCTAGAGAAGGATGGTGTTAAGTCTCAAGAAATTCCTTTTCCCAGCATCTGGCATTTAGACAAAAGTCAGTATTCTCTCGGGGATTTAAGAAGATAGTCCTACTTGTTGAAAGGAGTTATTTCCCTTATCTCTGGAAAAAAGGACATATAACTCTTCAATTAACCTGTGCTTGTTGTACCTATTAGCACATTGAAGTCTATGCTCTGGTTGGTTTTCCCCTTCATATCTACAATAAACCTTCTCTTCAACCTTTCCTAGGAGCAATCATGTCCTAATGCCCTCTCCCCCCCCCCCATAGAAATGTTTATTCAGAAAAATATTTCAAGAGAAAGCTAACTGAGCTGAGGTGGATAAAGTTTTGTTGTGACGAGAATTTCCATCTGGGCATCCCCAAATGGAATGGTAAACTTGACAGAGAGAAAAATGTTCCAAATCACAGAGGAAAAGCATCCCTTGTCCTTGTGATTGGAGCCCACTGAGGGCAAGAAAAAGCTTCCTGGCACATTAGTGTAGCTTTTGTAGTTAAGGTAGACAAAGCAGGGAACTCTGTAGTGGCACTTATCCATTACAGAAGGAGAGAGGAAAGAGTAGGAGAAAGGGAGCAGTCCACCTGGGTGTAGCAGGCTTCAGGAGATGCCTATGTGGAGGGCGTAGCAGGCCAGAGCCCAATGATATGAGAGACAAATGTTTGGAGCAAGCAGAGGGAAGCAGCAACTGAAGAATCAGACTCTAGAACTTGGAATCAAATTCTGTGGGTGGTAGTAGCCAACAAGGGGAAAAATAACCTATACATACCTTAGGAGATCCAGCTTGGATCAGAGTGGCCCAGATTCTTGGGAGGGAACTCATTTATGACACTCCTGGGATTTGGCACCAGATGAATGAAAAAGAAGAAGAGGAGGAGGAGAAAGAAGGGGAGGAGAACAAAGAGAAGAATTACTATTACTACTACTAATAGGACATGACTGGTTCCATATTTCAGCACCAGGTGAATGAAAAGAAGAAATAAAAAGAAAGGATAAAACTGCCCCTAGGTATGGTGGGAGAAGGGGATTATTGTAGCTAAAAGGGAGAACATGGCCAGGGGAAGAGACATCTTGGAGGGTCCAGAGTAAACCTGAACCTGACTCTGACCCAGGCTATATGAGAAGTGAGAGGGGAGAGGGGAAAGCCAGACCAAGATAGCAGGAAGCCAAAGAGTAGATAAAACGAGCCCAACGGACTTGCATAGCAAAAATGGCTGGATTATATGAGGAAAGGCAGCTGGGAGAAGGGCAGCCCAGCTGTTGGGCTGAAGAAATTTAGGGTAGGGGACAGGATATGCCAGCCAGGAGGGCCCTGAAACAGGTAGGGACTGAGAGATGCTGGGAAAACCTGGTGGCCAGGCCTACTTTGATGTTTTAAATAGGCACCTTAGCCATTTGTCCCTGATTTGAGACCTATCTATTACTTAGGAGGTTAAATAGATTCAGCAAGGAGGAGAAGGAAGTTGGTGTTTAGTTCTTAGAGAGCTTAGTAAGATGTGATAGTTAATTGTTCTTGTTAACTCGGCTGGATTTAAAAATCACCTAGGAAGCACACTCTAGGGTGGACCAATCAGGGTGCGCCTATGAGAACAGTTCTGGAGAGGTTCAGTTGAGGAGAAAAACCCACCCCTAAACATGGTCTAGGTGCCAGGATGGAACAGAGGAAGGGGGCAAGAAAGCCAAGTGGCTATCAGCACCCATCCCATTCTTGTGCCTTACTTTGGTCTTGGTGTGACCATCTCCTCATACCCTCTCATCCATGTCTTCCCAGTTATGATGGACTGTGAAGTGGGAAGTTCTGGTTTCTTTGGAGACCCAGTTGTGTCATGTGATATTTTTCTGGAAACTGTCTTATGAGAGGATGCTTTTCCTGAAGCAGACACATGGGAAGATGTTTTATTGAGAACAGACGCGTGGTGTTTTTCTGGAAGCAGCCTGGAAAAAAGGCATCTAATGTTTTGCTAGAGTGGATGCTTGAGAGAACACAAGATGTTGGAAAGGGTATAAATATAACCCAACAGACAGTGGATGGCTTTTTATGGTATTAATTTGCCTTGCCATTCTTTTCTGGTTATTGTTGGGTTTTGCTGACACTGGTCTTCACTGACAACACTTTTGTAGCATTGGTTCACCTTGCCACTCTTTGACGGTCATCATTTGTTGTGACTTCATGGAGAGTAACACCACCAAAGAACTGCTGGTGATGTTCCAGCAGCTTCTTACCACTTCTGTGGACTCGGGTTGATTGGCAGAGCCTTGCATATTTTTCTGGATCAAACTGCCATTGCTGATTTGTGAATGGTGTTTGTGATGGATTGAGCTAAAGCTACTAATTTGTGTGAACTGAACTGCTGATATCCTGACAAAGCAAATTGTATTCACTTAAAGAACTATTTCTAAATAGGTCCACATCCTTCTTTGCCCTACTAACCTTTCCTTACCATTACCTCTGGTGGGTGATGGGCTAGAAGGGAGGTTAAAGCATTAAAGTACACTAATTAAAGTAAGGTTTTGATAAAATACAAGTCTACAGACTGTCTCCTACAAACTATGAGCCAAACCAAACGCTTTCTTCTTTGATGTATGTCTTCTGGCCAGATACTTGAACTATTAAAAACAGCAACTTTTTAGATTTATTTTCTACTCACCTTATTTTCTTATCAGCATTTCAATGTAATGAATTCAAGGGAAAAATGAGTCATTTTTCTAAGGTACTATTGCAATCTCTGTTATCTAAATTTACACAATTCTTAAAATAGTTCATAATTTTCTGTTACAGAAATTTCCCTAATACAAGCAAAAAGTAAATGCAATAAAAGGCCATTTTAGAACTCCAAGAAATACCCAAAGGGTATATAGGACCAAATATAGAGTCAGAGAAAGAACAGGACTGGACAGACACAGAACACTGGCAAAAACCATAGTCCAGATCACAACGGGCTGAGGAACAAAACAGTGTCCTCGCCTTCTTGAACAGGGGCTCACTGTGTAACTCAAATGAGCCTCCAGCTCCTGATTCTAACTCTGCCTTCTGAGTACTTCGATCATGGATGTGAGCCACTGCCAGAGTGCCACATCTTACACATCTTACAACATAGTCACTTGAACGATGCCAAGTCTGCCCTCAGAGGACACTGTTACTTCTGTCTTGAGTTTCATAAAATTCCTTAAGAAAACTCTTCAGGATTTTGGTCCTCTGTGACATGCCTATTTTTTCCTTTTGCTGGTTTTTTTTTTTTTTTTTTTTTTTTTTTTTTTTTTTTGTTGTTGTTGTTGTTGTTGTTTTTGTTCCTTTTGTGACTAATTTCTGATAATTGGATTATAATTAATTTTTGTGTGAAGGATACATATACAAACATGTTTTTCTTCCTAAGGTTTGCTGAAAAAAATCAGATTTATTAGTATAGTTTTATCAAAAACTATACTTCAAAAACCAGTTTCCTTCCTCTTCACAGGTTCTTATTCCAGTTATGTGAATTTTTAGAGACCAGTAATATCCAATTTTAACCTATTTAAATTTATTTATTTATTTCAGAATAAATTTTATGCTATATATATTAGTTTCTTTTTTCCTTTCCTTTTCTTCCTTTCTTTTTCTTTTCTTTCTTTCTTTTTTTTTTAAGGCAGGGTTTCTTTATGTAGCTCTGGCTGTCTTGGGGTTTGCTCTATAGACCAGGCTGGCCTCAAACTCACAGAGATCCACCTACCTCTAGCTCCTGAGCTCTGAGATTGAAGATGTGCATTAGCTTCTTATTGATATGTAAAAAAGTTACTTCAAATCTTTTTTGTTTTGTTTTGTTTTTATTGGATATTTTCTTTATTTACATTTTAAGTGTTATCCCTTTTCCCCACAAACCCCCTCTCCCATATTCCCTCCCCCTTCCTCTATGAGGGTGCTCTCCCACCCACCCACTCCCAACTTCCCACCTGGCATTCCCCTACACTGGGGCATCAAACCTCCACAGGACCAAGGGCCACTCCTCCAACTGATGTCCAACAAGGCCATCCTCTGCCACATACACGACTGGAGCCATGGGTCTCTCCATGTGTACTCTTTGGTTGGTGGTCCAGTCCCCCGAAGCTTTGGGTGGTCTGGCCTGTTAACACCGTTACTCTCTTCGTGGGGCTGCAAACCCCCTCACCTCCTTCAATCTGCTCTCCAACTCCTCCATCAGGATCCTGTACTCAGTCCAATGGTTGGCTACAAGCATCTACCTCTGTATTTGTCAGGTTCTTTTTGGATACTGTATATAGGATGGATCTCCAGGTGGGGCAGTCTCTGGATGGACTTTCCTTAAGTCTCCACACTTTGTCTCCATATTTCCTCCTGTGAGTATTTTGTTCCCCCTTCTAAGAAGGACTGAAGCATCCACACTTTGTTTTTCCTTCTTCTTCAGCTTAATGTGGTTTGTGAATTGTATCTTGGGTATTCAGAGCTTTTGGGCTAATATTCATTTATCAGTGAGTGCATACCATATGTATTCTTTTGTGACTAGGTTACCTCACTCAGGATGATATTTTCAATTTCCATCCATTTGAATTTCATGAAGTCATTATTTTTAATAGCTTCTTATTGATATGTAAAAAAGTAGTACTCCATTGTGTAAATGTACCACATTTTCTGTATCCATTCTTCTGTTGAGGAACATTTGGGTTGTTTCCAGCTTCTGGCTATTATAAATATGTCTGCTATGAACATAGTGGAGCATGTGTCCTTATTACATGTTGGAGCATCTTCTGGGTATATGTCTAGAGTGGTATAGCTGGGTCCTCAGGTAATACTATGTCCAATTTTCTGAGGAACCTCCAGAATGATTTCCATAGTGGTTGAAACACCTTGTAATTCCATTAGCAATGTAGGAGTGTTCCTCTTTCTCCACATCCGTGTCAGCATCTGCTGTCACCTGAGTTTTTGAAC
>NW_022196904.1:86816018-86834900 GCF_008632895.1 Mastomys coucha
TCTCTAGAGTCTAACTTCTTGAGTTCTTTGTATATATTGGATACTAGCCCACTATTGGATGTAGGATTGGTAAAGATCTTTTCTCAATCTGTTGGTTGCCCTTTTTATCCTATTTGACTGTCTTTTGCCTTACAGGAGCTTTATAATTTTATGAGGTCCCATTTGTCAGTTCTTGATCTTAGAGCATAAGCTATTGGTGTTCTGTTCAGGAACTTTTTCCACTATGCCCATGTGCTTGAGGCTCTTCCCCACTTTCTTTTCTATTGGTTTCAGTGTATCTGGTTTTATGTGGAGGTCCATGATCCACTTGGACTTGAGCTTTGTACAGGGAGATAAGAATGGATTAATTTGCATTCTTCTACATGTTGGTCACCAGTTGAACCTAGAGATGGCTCAATGGTTAAGAGCACCGACTGCTCTTCTGAAGGTCCTGAGTTCAAATCCCAGCAACCACATGGTAGCTCACAACCCTCTATAAGGAAATCTAACTCCCTCTTCTGGAGTGTCTAAAGACAGCTACAGTGTACTTACATAGAAAGAAAGAAAGAAAGAAAGAGAGAAAGAAAGAAAGAAAGAAAGAAAGAAAGAAAGAAAGAAAGAAAGAAAGAAAGAGAGAGAGAGACAGAGAGAGAGAGAGAGAGAAAGAAAGAGAGAGAGAGAGAAAGAGAGAGAAAGAGAGAAAGAAAATACTGTCTTTTTTCCACTGGATGATTTTAGCTCCTTTGTCAAAGATCAAGTGACCATATGTGTGTGGGTTCATTTCTGGGTCTTCAGTCCTACTCCATTGATCTACCTGCCTGTCTCTGTACCAATGCCATACAATTCTTATCACAATTGCTCTATAGTATAGCTTGAGACCAGGGATAGTGATTCCCCCAGAAGTTTTTTATTATTGAGAGTAGTTTTTGATATCCTGGGTTAGTGAAACCATCCTACAGTCCCACTCAGGTCTGTGGATCTCTTCAGCTGGAGGTTAGGTGGGACCTACAAAATAAACAGGTCGGGAGAACAAAAGAGACACGGATGCCAAGTAAATCTTTATCAAGGCATCTGTCTACTTGGGGGCATTTTGAGCTTATATAGGCAGGTAAGAAATGAAACTGAAAACTCCAGAAATAAAATATATGCATAACATAAATACAGTCTCAGACGTGGAGACGCTGAGATCTCTCAAACTCAGTTCTCAGGCAGTCAGGTTTGCTTACATTCAGCATGTCCTCAGGCAGTAGGCATGTCAGCAACCAGGTGTAGCTACCTCCAGAATCCTCAAAGGCAAAACTGCAGTGTAGTGGGTCATTGTTTAGGCCCAGCAGGTGTCTGCTTCCAGTCTCAGGCTGTCAGCTCTACCCGGGAGCTGAGGCAGGGGGGAGGGAGCCAACACTGGGTTTTGTTATTCCAAATGAATATGAGAATTGCTCTTTCTAACTCTATGAAGAATTGAGTTGAGATTTTAATGTGGATTTCATTGAATAAGTAGAACTCAGCAAGATGGCCATTTTTACTATATTAATCCTGCCAATCCACAAGCATGGGAAATCTTACCATCTTCTGAGGTCTTCTTGGATTTCTTCAGAGACTTGAAGTTCTTGTCATACAGATCTCTTTCACTTGCTTGGTTAGAGTCACACCAAGATTGATGTGTTGGAGTGGCGGGTCGCATCGGAACATATCACACTAGGCCCAAACAGTTCCACGTGTAAGAGGTTTAATTGAGAGGTAGTGGGGGTAGCGGCGCAGAAAGAGAGGAGACAGAGAGAGCAAGATGGAAGAATGTTCCTATATATATATATATATATATATATATATATATATATATATATATATGGGTTGTGACATAGCAGCCACAGGTAAAGGTGGGAGGTGAGCCCAATGGATTCTGGGAATATGGTGGCTGTTGCCCTGCAAACAGGTCTGTGGACCCGCCCATGTATCACCACAGGCTTTGGATGTTGTGATGCTAACATACCTCCCTTTTTGATATTATAAAGAGAAGGAAAGAAAAAGGGAAGGGGAAGCCGATGGTGAAAAGGGAATGAGGGCTTCCTGTCTCTTAAGCTACTTCCTGCTGTCTAGGGGCGTTGTCAATGGGGGTAGCTGGCTTTCACCATTGGGATTGACTTGGTAAATGTTTGTATCAGGTTCCTCTGTGGACAGTGGCTCATTTGTGGGCAGCGGCTGGTAATCCTGTAACAGGAGCTGATTGATAGTTTGGTTAGAAATTTTTTGTATTTGTCATTGAAGAAATGTAGAAACAAGATTAATGAGGCAGGGAGCAAATAATAACACCAGGAAGATGACTAGGAGAGGAGTTACAAACAGGAGTATCTACTTCCATATGGGGTTTTTAAAAATCCCAGAACTGGAGGTCTCACAGTCTCTGAAATTTTTTATGTGTGACTGTAGCTCCTGGATTTTATTTCTTACTATCCTGGATTGGTTGACATAGAAGCAGCATTCTTCTTGGAGGAACAGGCAAAGACCACCTTCTTTAGCTGTCAGGATATCTAGTCCCCGTCTGTTCTGAAGCACCATGGCTGCCAAAGAATCGATCTGTTTCTGGATAGTAAGCACAGTTTCAGACATTTTTTGAAAAAAGCTTTGAAACTGAGAAATGAATGTATTATATTGGATCATGGAAGTTGTTATCTCTGCAACTCCAGTACCAACACCTATGGCTATTCCTGTAGCAACCAAGAGTGGCACAACTTGGACTGCCCTCTTATGTTGGGCAGCTATCATTTCTACAACTGGGATTGGCAGGGGCTTGTTTCCCTGGATCACTCCCAGTTCAGGGAAAAGAAGTACTAATGTGCAAACTCCTGACCAGCTAGCAGGTAGGCAATGATATGCCAGAGTGTCACAAAGAATTGACGTGTTTTGGATTATAGGGCATTGTGGCAAAGATGATATATCAATGGTTATGGTTCTGTTGCAGTCTAGGGAGCTCAGCATTCCCACTGAATGAGTCCCAGAGGCTTTTAAACAGGTTGCCACACCAAAGAGAGGGACAGAGGTAAGATATGGAGTCATGGCGACACTGGAGCCAGGGCAGCTGACAAAGGGTAAGGTAAAGTTACTTGGCAGTATTACCAGAGACGCTGTAAGTGACAATTGTGAGTTAGTTCTAGGGGGTACACATAACCAGCACTCTTTAAAGCGTCCAGGTCTGGTAACATTAAGGAGTTGGTATGCCAAGGTCAAGGTCTGAAGTAAAAGGCGAAATGACAAGTTAGTACCATTTATGAGGGGTGATGTCAAAGAGATAAGGACATCAGAGGAGTGTTTGGTTATCTCCCCCACTTTTTCAATATTCAGGGGTTGGACAATTGAGACATATTTTCTCTGAATATGGATGGTACTTACTGGGGCCCCGGGCTGATTTTTACGATAAAGCTTACCAACAACTCCTGTCTCCCACCTGGAATCCTGTGGGTCTTGTATGTAGAAAAAGAGTGTCTTGCAATGTTGGTAGAAGAAATGATTGATCCGTGATCCTAGCATATGTATTTGACAAGACCAATATGGGCAGCCCCTATATTCGTCTGGCCATTTTTTACAATAATCTTCTGTCTGGTCAAAGCGAAAGCAAGTATAGAGATCATAATATTTAGATGGCATTACAGATACCTGGCATCCAGCTGTGGAGCAGTTTCTTGACCCTATTTGGAAAGACTTATCTGTGGGGGTTTCCTGAACCTCGAATCTCCAGATATAAGGGCTACCCTGGATAGAAATGAACAGGAGGGGGAGGATGAGAAACCCATGTCTAATCTAGTGAGGTCGAGCTCGGCTGTTGGAGTGGAGTCTCATTTTCTGGGATTGGGGACAAGGTAGGTGGTCTCGTTGTCCACTAGAGTTTAATAGAGCACGGTCCTGTTAAGATTGATGTGTATGAAGAAGAGTCATTTTTAGGTGGAGGAATGAAAGGTTTGAGGTGAGACAGATGGACCCAATTTGAGAGTCCCTCAAGTTTAGCAGCTGTAGGGGTCACAAGAATTACTTTAAAAGGGCCCTGCCACTTGAGAGAGAGAGGTGAGGGCCGATGACCTGGAGGGGATAGAAGGATTTGGTCTCCAATGTTGATAGGTAGTGGATAGGAGACAGTGCATGGCTGAGGTAGATGGTGGTCAGCAAAGTTCCATAGGAGAGAACGGAGGTTACAAAGTAATGGAGTAAGTAGATGGTCTGGGAGGGGAGAGCATTTAGGTGAAAGACCAGGAGTTAGGACTAGACATCCATACATGAGTTCAAAGGGAGAGATGAGGAAAGGTCACTTTGGGAGAGCTTGTAACCTGAAAAGAGCCAGGGGTAGGAGTTTTACCCAATCAAGGTGAAGTTCTTGTGACAGCTTAACAAGAGTGGTTTTTAAAGAGCGATTAGTTTTTTCTATCTTACTAGAAGATTGAGGGTGGAAAGGAATGTGAAAATGCCAGGGGATATCTAGGGCCTTAGATACGATTTGAGAGACTTGGGAAGTAAATTCAGGACCATTGTCTGATTGGAGAGAGGCTGGAACACCAAACCAGGGGATGATTTCTCAGAGGAGGAGATCAGAGACTGTTTGAGCCCTTTTGTTGAGTGGAAAATGCCTCTACCCACCCTGAGAAGGAGTCCACCAAGACCACAAGGTACTTGGCACACCTGACAGTGGGCATGCGGGTAAAGTCAAGTTGCCAGTCAGTTCCAGGAAGAGAACCTCTAGTCTGATGGGTAGGAAAAGGGGTGTTACGATACTTTGAGTTGGGGTCAGACTTTTGACAGATTTTGCAAGAAGCAGTGATAGATTTTAAGAAGCTTAAGTCCTCAGGAGTAGGCTGTAGAGAGAGAAAGGATTGAGCTTGGTACCTGGTAGAGTCCAGAAATTGGATGACAACCGAAGAATGGTGTTTAGCAACAGAGGGGTTTTGGATGTCCCAGACTCGGGGATCTACTTGAGAAGCTGGTAAAGGAAATAACATGGTAGTGTTAGTAGGTTGCCTGGCTAGGAGAAGGAGCAGAGGAACTGCTGGCGAGCCTGGGTTTAGGCGAATGTGGGGAGCAAAGGAAATAGAGGCTCCCAGCCTAGCTAGAAGATCCCTTCCCAATAAGGGGACAGGACATGTTGGCACTACCAAAAAGGAATGGGTGAAGGGTATGTAAAAATGTAGCTAAGTGGTGGGGTCTGAAGAGGGAAGTAAGGTTGTCCTCCTACCCTGACAATAGGAGAACTAGAAGAAGTGGACCCCCAAAACTCCGTCAGGACCAAGTAAGTGGCTCCAGTGTCCAAGAGGAAGGAGATGGACCGCCCACATACCACGATATTTACCCGGGGCTCCCTGCTAGTGATGGCAGTGGTCAGGTCAAGGGAGCTCGACCCTCCTCAGTCAGCCATAGCCAAGCCTAGGAGATCAGTTGGAGGGTTATCTGGGAGCGATGTCCCTTTGTTTTGCGTAACATGAGGGCAATCAACAGCCCAATGTCCCTCTTGATGGCACCTAGGGCATGGCCCTCTTGGCTTGTGGAAGTTAGGGCAGGATTTTGCCCAATGACCTTTTTTTACCACATTTGTAGCAGGTATCTAGTGGTCCCTAAGTCTTAGGAAACCATGAGTCCAGGGTAGTGGCTGGGGCTGGTCGGACAGCCTTTGCCAGCAAATGGTATTTCTGTTTGCGGATCCTATCATCTCTTCCATGGTACACTTTGAAGACCAGTGCTAAGACTTCTGCCTGTGGAGTTAAGGGTCTCCTCTCTAGTTTTTTAAGTTTAGCTCTTATGTCAGGGTAGCTCTGGGAAAAGAAGTAGGTCATCAGAAGTTGCTTACCTTCTGGGTTTTCAGAATCCAGATTGCTATGCTGCAATAAAGCCTTCATAAGGCGTTCTAAAAATTGAAATGGATTCTCCTGCTTGTCCTGGACAACTTCTTGGAGTTTTTCAAAATTTACGGGCTTTAAGGCTGCTTTTCTAAGACCAGCCAGAAGGCATGTAATGAACCTGTCTCTGGCTAAAATACCACCTGCAGAATTGTAATTCCACCGGGGACCCTGTTCCGGCACTGTCTCAGAGCCAATTGGGTATGTGTTGTCTGTTTGGTGAATCCCGTCTGCATTAGGCTCTTGCCTCTTCCCAGACTCGTCTGCGTTCCTCAGGAAGTAAGTTGTTAGTAAGGATCATATAAACATTATAGAAAGTCAAGCTGTAAGATTGAGTGATATACTGGAACTCTTTAATAAATTTGGAAGAGTTAGAAGTATAGGACCCCAGCCTGTTTTCTATTTGAGAAAGTTCACTAAGTGAGAACGGAACATGTACTCTGACAAGACCATCTACTCCAGCAACTTCCCTTAGAGGTAGGACTGTTGCTGGGTCAGGTGTCTCTGGGGAGGAAGGACTTGAAGGTTTGGCTGTAGCCTTAGAGCGGGTGACAGGAGGAGTGAAGGTAGCTGCCAATGTGGGGCCTTTGGAGCAGCCCACAGCTGGCACGGAAGGAGGGGGTCTAGAGAGGGAGAGCTAGCAGGCTCTGGAGCATCCTGGTGAGGAGAAACTGAGGCAGCAGTTTGGGTTTTTGGCGGCGTGGAGACAGGTTTGCAGCGAAAAGGGGGTGGTTCATTAGCTGGATCTAGCATTGTAGCGTCATCTAGAGGAGGTTGAGGTTGTGTAGATTTCATGGCTAAGTGAAGTTGGATTGGGGAACAAGAAGAGCACAAGGAGGGACTAGAACAGAGATAGATGAATGCTTGAACATAGGGAACCTCCTTCCATTTACCAGTTCGCTGGCAGTATGTATTAAGATCCCTTAAAATAGCTGGATCTAGGGTGCCATTAAGTGGCCACTTTGAACTCCCATCTAGTTGATATTTAATCCAGACCTTATTGCAGAGATATATTAATTTTGATGCCTTCAAGTCAGGTGTTAGCTTTAAAGATTTGAGATTTTTTTAGGAGACATCCCAATAGGGTGACTGGAGGTACTGTCGAAGACATTCTGGTATCCATTGGCGGGTGAATGGATGTTTGTACCAGCATCCTGAGAACAATCCAAGCACCAAAGAGTTAACAGCCAAGGCTAGTGGTTCAAGTCATCACGAGAAACCCCTAGTGGCTATCCAGCAGAGCCCGGCGGCCTGCTGTGGGAAGGCAACTCACCCTGGATCCAAGGTTTTTACGGCTGCTGGAGCCTGGTGAAAAAATTAGGAACGAGAGTTGCTTCCAAGGGAGGGGCAACCAATGGTAGAAGTCCTAAAGCATATGTCAGCTGGGGAGGCTTGACTGTAACCCCGTGGTTTCGAGAGAAGGTTGGCCAGGCCTTATCTGGAAAGCTGGAGGTCCTCCCCTTGACTGATCCTATTAATTAATATGCCGGTGTCTGTACGAGAGTTATAGCGGACTGGTAAATGGAAAACATGGGACTGAATGGGACCTGAGCGGGGCGCGACTCACGTGGTAAAAGCTTGTAGTCCTGCGGCACTTGGCTGCAGCTCCAGTATGTCCCACGGTGCCTGTTGTCTTTAGCTAGCAGTGGCTCCTACTCGCCAGTGAGGGGGCCGAGAACTCACGTACTGATAGCAGCCGCCTTTGTCGGTGCTGGGACCGCTCCACGTGGTCATGATCTCTGCCGGCCCTGCCGCAGGGCAGCGCAGCCAGTGCTTACGCAAACCGCCATGTCCCGGGTTTTGGCACCAAATGATGTGTTGGAGCAGCGCAGCGCATCAGAACGTACGACACTAGGCCCAGTTTCACATGTAAGAGGTTTAATTGAGAGGGAGTGGGGGTAGTGGTGCGGAAAGAAAAGAGAGAGAGAGAGAGCAAGATGGAGGAATGTTCCCGTGTGTGTGTGTGTGTGTGTGTGTGTGTGTGTGTGTGTGTGTGTGTGTGTGGATTGTGACGTAGCAGCCACAGGTAAAGGTGGGAGGTGAGCCCGATGGATTCTGGGAATATGGTGGCTGTTGTCCTGGCAACAGGTCTGTGGACCCGCCCATGTATCACCACAGGCTTTGGATGTCATGATGCTAACAAAGATATTTTATATTGTTTGTGACTGTTGTTATGTCTCCCTTTTCATTTCTGATTTTGTTAATTTGGATGCTGTCTCTGTATCCTCTGGTTAGTCTGGCTAAGGGTTTATCTATCTTGTTGGTTTTCTCAAAGAACCAGCTGCTGGTTTTGTTGATTCTTTGTATAGTTCTTTTTGTTTCTACGTGGTTGATTTCAAACCCTGAGTTTGATTAGTAGAGTGTTGTTCACTTTCCATGTATATGTGGGCTTTCTATTATATTTGTTGTTATTGAAGACCAGCTTTCATCCATGGTAATCTGATAGGATGGATGAAATTATTTTAATCTTCTTGTATTTGTTGAGGCCTGTTTTGTGACCAATCATATGGTCAATTTTGGAGAAGGTACCATGAGGTGTTGAGAAGAAGGTATATTCTTTTGTTTCAGGATGAAATGTTCTATAGATATCTGTTAAATCCATTTGGTTCATAACTTCTGTTAGTTTCACTGTGTCTCTGTTTAGTTTCTGTTTCCATGATCTGTCCTTTGCTAAGAATAGGGTTTTGAAGTCTCCCAGTATTATTGTGTGAGGTGCAAGGTGCTTTGAGCTGTAGTAAAGTTTCTTTAATGAATGTGGGTGCCCTTGCATTTGGAGCATAGATGTTCAGAATTGAGAGTTCATCTTGCTAGATTTTTCCTTTGACTAATATGAAGTGTCCCTCCTTATCTTTTTTGATAACTTTTGGTTGAAAGTCAATTTTATTCGATATTAGAATGGCTATTCCATTCTAATAATCAGCTTCTTTCTTGGGACCATTTGCTTGGAAAATTGTTTTCCAACCTTTAACTCTGAGGTAGTGTCTGCCTTTGTCACTGAGGTGCATTTCCTTTATGAAGCAAAATGCTGGGTTCTGTTTACGTATCCATTCTGTTAGTCTGTGTCTTTTGGGGGAAATTGAGTCCATAGATGTTAAGAGATATTAAGGAGAAGTGATTGTTGCTTCCTGTTATTTTTTGTTGTTAGAGGTAGAATTATGGTTTTGTGGCTATCTTCTTTTAGGTTTGTTGAAAGACGATTACTTTCTTGTTTTTTCTAGGGTGTAGTTTTCCTCCTTGTGTTGGAGTTTTCTATCTATTATCCTTTGTAGTGCTGGATTTATGGAAAGATACTGTGTAAATTTGGTTTTGTCATGGAATTTTTTGTTTGTTTTTCAAGAAAGGTTTTCTCTGTGTAACCCTGGCTGCCCTGGAACTCACTCTGTCGACCAGGCTGGCCTCAAACTCAGAAATCTGCCTGCCTTTGCCTCCCAAGTCCTGGGATTAAAGGCATCCACTATCATTACCTGGCTCGTCATGGAATATCTGGGTTTCTCCATTTATGATAATTGAGAGTTTTGCTGGGTATAGTAGTCTGGGCTGGCATTTGTGTTCTCTTAGGGTCTCTATGACATCTGCCCAGGATCTTCTGGCCTTTAGAGTCTCTTGTGAGACATCTGGTGTAATTCTGATTGGTCTGCCTTTATATCTTTATATGTTACTTAACCTCTTTCCCTTACTGCTTTTAATATTCTTTCTTTGTTTTGTGCATTTGGTGTTTTGATTATTATGTGACAGGAGGAATTTCTTTTCTGTTCCAATCTATTTGGAGTTCTGTAGGCTTCTTGTATGTTCATGGACATCTCTTTCTTCAGGTTAGGGAAGTTTTCTTCTATAATTTTGTTGAAGATATTTATTGACTCTTTAAGTTGGGCGTCTTCATTGTCTTCTATACCTCTTATCCTTAGGTTTGGTCCTTTCATTGTGTTCTGGATTTCCTGGATGTTTTGGGTTAGGAGCTTTTTGCATTTTACATTTTCTTTGACTGTTGTGTCAATGTTTTCTATGGTATCCTCTATCCCTGAGATTCTCTCTTCTAACTCTTGTATTTTGTTGGTGATGCTTGCATCTATAACTCCTGATCTCTTTCCTAGGTTTTCCATCTCCAGGATTGTCTCCCTTTGTGATTTCTTTATTGTTTCTATTTCCATTTTTCCTGGGTGTTTTTGTTCAATTCCTTCTCCTGTTTGGTTGTGTTTTCCTGTAGTTCTGTAAGGGATTTTTGTGTTTCTTTTTTAAGGGCTTCTAGCTGTGTACCTGTGTTTTTCTTTAAGGGAGTTATTTATGTCCTTCTTAAAGTCCTCTATCATCATGAGATGTGATTTTAAATCTGATTCTTGCTTTTCCATTGTGATGGGGTATCCAGGACTTGCTGTGGTGGGAGAACTGGATTCTGATGATGCCAAGTAACCTTGGTTTCTGTTGCTTATGTTCTTGTACTTTCCTCTTGCCATCTGGTTATCTCTGGTTCTACCTGGCCTTGCTGTCTCTGACTGGAGCTTGTCTCTCCTGTGATTCTGGTTGTGTCAGAACTCCTTAGAATCCTGCTGTCTCTGTGATCCTGTGAGTCTGGCATCCTGTGATCCTGAGATCCTGGGTCTGTCAGAGCTCCTGGGATTCAAGCTGCCTCTGGGTTCCTGAAATCCTGGTGTGACCAAGCTCCTGAGATCCTATTGTGTCAGAGCTCCTGGGAGTCAAACTTCCTCTTGGTATTATGGGACTGTGTGAGGAGCCAGTGCTCAAGGTCTGCTCAGGGCACAGTCTCAGACTGGAAGGAACCTATGCCACTGGCTGTGTGTGGTTCCTGTGTCCCTGGATCCTGGGAGTCCCAGTTATTCCAGGTGTTGGAGTGGACATTGTAGCCTCCTCACCTGTGATCCTGGGCATGTTAGAGCACCTGGGAATCGAGCTTCCTCTGTCTGTTGTGGGACTGGGTACAGATCCAGAGTCCAAGGTCTGCTTCAGGCACAGGCTCAGACTGGAAGGGTTACTTCGTATCTCAAAACAGGATACATATATTATTTCACAGTTTGAAGTTAGGTCTTCCACTTAGAGTCTTATCAGCTTTACACAGAGTGACAGTTGGAGCTACAACCTTATCCGTTATGTGATTTTAGTTTCTTAGCCAGGCAGTGGTGTTATATGCCTTTAATCCCAGGATTTGGGAGGCAGAAGCTGGCAGATCTCTGTGAGTTTAAGGCCAGCCTGATTTACAGAGTGAGTTCCAGAACAACCAGGACTACACAGAGAAAACCTGTCTCAAAACAAAATAAAAAAGAGTTTAGTTTCTTACAGTTATAGGACTGTCATCTTGGCAGTTTTCTGTGATCTCATGGAGGCCCCATTCAGGTTCTAGCTTCATAGCC
Source organism: Mastomys coucha (assembly GCF_008632895.1). NCBI lineage: Eukaryota > Metazoa > Chordata > Mammalia > Rodentia > Muridae > Mastomys > Mastomys coucha. The sequence goes on from NW_022196904.1 coordinate 86,827,231, forward strand.
CATGTCAGCTTTCATACTCAAAGACAAGACAAGGAAATATTTCTCCAGTCTATTATGATAATCTTATACACTGTAAAGTACTTGTGGGAACAACTATACCACTTCCTTTGCATACAACAGAATAAAGGCGGTGTGTGTGTGTACTGTATCCTATTGTATAATTATAGACATCATGATACTCAAATAAGAAGGATATGCATTAAAATTTGGGAAACTTGGAAGCTATCATAGAATTCTCTCTCCTACATTAAAGCGCTGATGTTTTTGTCATTTGTAATATCTTACTAGGTAGTTTTAACCACTGACATTTTCAAATATATGTTTTATATCTATATGTTGTATTTTGGCAGAAGTAGGGACATAGGTATGATACATAAATACAATTAGAAACATAATAAGTACTAAGTAGACAACTTGCCTGTCATGTTTCTCCTTCCCCTCCTGGGTCCCTGGGATCAAACATCAGGCTTGACATCCTGTGACTTCAACTCCTAAGCTATCGTGTGTGTGTGTGTGTGTGTGTGTGTGTGTGTGTGTGTGTTTATTCTTCTTTTCTCCCTGCCTTTACATGCTTTCATTTAAATATCTGAAATAGACAGGTATAGTAGTAGACACCTACTACTATAGGAGTAAGGAGGTGGAGGCAGCCGAAGCTGAGTTTCAAGCTCATCCTCAGCTACATAGTCAACTCAAAGTCAGCTTGAGCATGTGAGCCACTGTCTCAAAACAACAACAAAAGCCAAACAGAGTTGCAATGGTTTTATTCTCTTTGTTTTCTGGCTCTCTCACCTGTTAGGTTATATATATATACCTCTTAGTATAAAGTTAATTAGTTAGTTAGTTAGTATAATTTTTATATATAAACTGTTAGTTTTTACATATATTTTTATATTTTTTATAGTTCTCTTATATTAACTGATGCTTTTGGAAACAGGATATTTTCCCATTTCCCATGTCTAATATTGCCATTCACACCCTGCTCTCCATCCCTCAACAGCCTGAGAGGGAAGGCAAAGTGGGAGTGGCTGGGGGTAATGGAAACTCAGGCAACAGATGAGTGCAGGACAAACAGATTTCTATGGAAGACAGGCTTCATAGAGCAGATTGTTTAATTGGGAGGGATGGGGTAAGGGACAAGGGCTATTTAAACCTTTGGGGAGTGGGTAGAGGCTTTTAGGGTGAGCATACATCAAGGCTGGGGCTGAGGTGCTGGTAATGCCTTACTTGCATGAAAAGGAATTCCAGGTACTTGCTGGAAATTACCTTATAAGGAGAGAGGAAGTGTAAGCTGTAGCTGGGATACCAGGCTGCCTGGCTACCTCAAGGGCAGCAGAGGTGGAGGCCAAAAGTTTGTGCACCAGGACTTTCAGGGGAGGGAGTGGTCCTTATTCCTACCACTCTCGAGATGAGGAGATAAGATCTCTGCAGTTGGACATGCCTTGACCCCACTTCTGCTCCAGACTGACTGTTCCCAATACCTCAGCCTCAAACACTATCTATTGATATTTACCATCTTGTAGTGTTTAAAATATTTGCAGGTTCATTTCAAGCTATTTTTTAAAGGTTTTTGTGTGATGTATCAGTTTTAGAAAAAAAATGTAGTGAGAAATATAGCAGCCTTAAAAAAAAATCTCAAAAATGACAAAATTTTCCATATCTGCTTCTGAATTTTCCATCTCTTACAGTCTCACCTGTGGTGTGGCCTCTGGAAGCGCTGCTATATGTGGGGCTAATGCAAACAAAATGGCAAATAGCATTAGTATTATTATAAAAGTTGTTTTGATTTAAATGACTCCCTCCTTACAAAAAGTCTCCAGGGTTTCCAGAGACCCCTAAGGGACAAATTGAGAACTGTTAACCAAACTTTTCATACTTATTGGCATTCTTTATTACAGATTATTGCAGCAGGGTCTTATCTCCCTAATAATTTTATATTGTAAGGACCGATATTGGCTCAGAACTCCCAAGACCAAGTCCTTAACACAAAGGGAATTTATTTTTCCTAGAGGGATAAAGAGCACAGAATAAGAAACAAAGAGAAGACAGGGGAGAAGAGGAAAGGAGCAAAGGACAGGGGACAGGAACCTTGTCCCAGAGATGGGGACAAAGGACTGCCTCTGGATACAGAGGAGACAGGCATGGCCCATGGAAAATGGCTGCTTATAAAAGTACAAGGGGAAACCCATGTTAGGATGAGGTGTTTAATTTTAATTGTGCATGTTAATTAGGGCAGCTAAATTGGGCTCTTGATTGCTGGACTTCAATACTTTCATAGCTGGACTTTGGAAGTCAGCATCAGGAAGAGGAAGTGACCAAAAATGGGAGTAGACGTTGGTGGTAGCTTTAAGAATGTAATCTAATGGGTTTTAGCCAGGCAGAGGTGATGGGGAGAAGGGCAAGGCCTGCCAGAGCCATGCATGCCATGCCCAGGCTGCCCAGAAGCCCTTCATTCCCACCTTTTTGTTTTATTATTATGTCACTGGGTGTTGGGTAAGTGGGCTCTTTTGTCTCTGGTTGCTTCCTGATGATGCCTGATGACATTGATGTTAGGGGTCCAAGAAGATGGGTTTCTGGTCAAGGCCAGGAAGAGCAAGCAGTTTCACTTTTGTACCATAGGAAAATGTAGTTGTGAGGCTAGGATGTAGATCCCAAAGAACAGCTGTGGCTGTGGCTGTGGCTGTGGCTGTGGCTGTGGCTGTGGCTGTGGCTGGGTCTGGGGCTGGGTCTGGGGCTCGGGCTGGGTTGAGGCTGGAGCTAGGGCTGGTGTTGCTCAAGCAATCTATAGTTGATTTGAGATCTGTTGGGACAGATGGACTAGGGCAGGGTAAAGTTAAAGAATTTAGAGAATTTTTTCTCTTGGATGTCTATTTGAAACTTTTAGGTTCATAAGTAGTTGAGAAAAGGAATCTCAAGACCAGGGAAAGGGGAAGAGATGTCATCCATAGGAAAAGGCAGTATGCAAGAAAACTTGGTTCGGGAGTGCTTATCTGGAGTTTTGAGAGTTCTTCAGAAGAGCCAGGAGAATTTAGATTGGCTATATAAGGATAATTGGGAAACAACTATTATTTGAAAGTAGGTTTGGTTGTGTTGGGGAGAATACAATTTGTGAGTCTTTTGTTACATCAGAGTAGTCTTTCCTGGGGTCATTTAAGTAGATTTTGAAATTGAGATATTTTAAGATATTTTAAGATCGGGAGGCTCTTGGCAAACTGAGATGGAGGGTCTGTAACAGATTTGAGGAGTTGGTGGGGAAGGGTTGAGAGAACTTGGCTTTGGTTCCCAAAGTGGGACTTAGATGGTTAGGGGACAAGCAGTCAATAGTAGAGGTGGGACATAGCAACTGGGACTTAGCAATTGCCTTGATGATAATGGAAGCAGCAGTCTAATATGGTTGTCTGACAGGATGGAGCTGCTAGCTGTATAAGAAAATGTAGGCAGAAGTAGCTGAAGGACCTTGCTGTGTATTAGAAGAATGGGAGGAGGTCTTTGTGAGTTTCTGCCAGGAGTGAAGAAATCTTGGGAACCTTAGGGTGGAGAAAAGTGTGGATGAATTTCAGGGAGGACAGATAAGAAATGGGACTGACAAGTTTTCAATAAAAAAAGTTTGGAGGGATAAAATCTCTACAAAGGGGCTGTGGAGTCCTTTTTAAGTGAAGAGTTAGTTGAGGGAGAGAGTGGTGGGGAGAGAGTGTGAGAGGAGATCCTGGAGGTTCTGTCTTTGCCTTCAGCTTTAGCAGCTTGGGGAGAGCAGTACTCTGGAAACACTAAGTTATTTGTTTGATTGAGAGGTAGCAGAGAGGCTGTGGCAAGAGTGTATAGACACAGAGTCAGCCATAGATGGTGTTGTTTCGAGTTTTAGAGAGGTAGGGGACAGGGGAAAGGGTCAGTCTTATGCCTTCACTTATAAACTGTTGATGAATTTCATTTTAAAAATGTAATGCTATTAGCATTTCATGAAATGCATGAGTTTAAATATCTCAGAAGCTCAGAAGCAAAACCTGTGTGTGCTGCTGTTCCTTCCAGACTGAGTATGTGCAGGCAGACATCCCCATCCTAGCCCTGGGCTTCCTGCTTTACAGACTGAGCCTCTGGGTGTTGATGCTCCTGCCCACAGGTATAAACTTCTTGATAATTTGGACATGTTTTCATGTTTTTACAGATCAACTAGACTCATTATTCCTCTTCAATAGGCTTGCTCAATTCCCTTGCTCCATTATTATAAGTCTTTACTGCCTATGTTCTCCTATCAGTAAAACAAAATTTACTTATCTGGTACTTATTTGTGACACACATGTTGAAGCACTATGCAGGTAATGATAAATCAAAGCTCTATACGTAAAAAGCCTCTTTTAGAGCCAGCATGGTGGTTCACACCTGTAGTCTCTGTACATGGACCACCACAAGTTCAAGCCCAGCCTGGGCTGCATAATGGGTTCCAAGCCTGCCTGAGCTACAAAGTGAGACATTATCTCAAACAAACAAACAAATCTGTGACTCTAATTGAGAGTATATTTATTTTTTATTTAAGCTGATTTATAAGCAAAGGTTATGAGGCATGAACTCTGAGCCAAGGCTGGTGCTCTCCTTCTGAGACTTCCCATGGTAAGCTAGAGACTTACAGTCGATCCATAAGCTTCACCTCCATGCTGGGCAGTAGGATCATAATAAAATTTGTACAGTCTAGAGAGAGAAGACAGCTTAGAGGAAAGAACCCCAAAAGTTGAGAAGATGATGATGAGATGACTTGGATGTCATACATGACGAGCAGGGATTGCAGAGAAGTGACATTTGAGGAAGATGATGATGAGATGACTTGGATGTCATACATGGCGAGCAGGGATTGCAGAGAAGTGACATTTGAGGAATCCGTATTTGTGTCTTTTCTATCCTACAGATATTAAGAGAATAAACCTCCCCAAAGAAAAATCTGAGATTCAAAGGGCTTCACAGTTACCTAACCAGCCTCCTGCCCGAATAGGGTCAAGTCCATGGACTCCAAAAGTCCACTATGGAAGCTCAACCAGGAGAGAAAAGAAATCCTCAACACAAACTGTTCAATCTGTCAAAGTCCCCAAGAAGAACCCAGTGCCATTCAAGAACACGGTTAAACCACTAACTCAGGACTTTCAACACAGCAGATCATCCACCAGGGAAACTTCCTTAAAAACCTCAGAGGCCACCTTGAAGGATGGTGAAAAAGCAAGACCCTTCACAGAGGAATCCCATTTCAAAACCCACCAAAAGACTTCCATGTGGGATTCTTCTGAAGAAAGCTATGATACATTAGATTCTGTCACTTCCAATACCTCCTATAGGATGCTTTTAAAGAAGAAATAGCCATGTCCCCTTCTTTTTCTCTTCTCTAAGTGTGGTGATGGTAGGGTGTGGTCAAGAAGGCTCACATCTAGACCACTGAGGCTTTCAGGAGCAGCACTCTGGCCCAGCTCCTCTCCAGGATGTACTTGAGGAGACAGGCCAGGGCAAACAGTGGTCCCCAGTCATGGGCCTGGAGCTGGTCATTCTCTGGGTCTGCAGGACTGTCTCATCTTACACTTCTGCTGCTCTCCCTGCTGAAGGAGTGTCTAGTCCCGTCAGCTTATAATAAAGGCAAGCTCTCAGGAAGCCAGTGTGTTGTCTGCCCCTCTGTGGTCGCCTAGGCTGAGAAAGACTGTGGGGTGGTGCAGTAGTGCCATTTTCCAAAGTCAGGGAAGGAGAGGTGTCATAGACATGAGCCAAGATAAAGCTCTCATCCCACCCTCATTTTCTGATCTGTGTGCAGTGGGTTGCTCCCTAATGCCTGAGTTTCACTAGATTCCTGGTGGGCATAAGCAGTGGCCCTCAGCCTTGAGTGAAATTTAGAACTGGATCCCTGTCAGCACAGAGAGAAGCTCAAAGAAGGCAGGCCCAGGATCCAGGAAGTACAATGTTTTAAAAAATAAATATAAAAGATATACCATTAATCAGACTTATGCATAAGCTCTAGAGTCTGTCACTATAAATACATGTTGACATTTCCCACAGAGAAGAGTCAATCTATATCAAGAATCAAAATAAATATAAATATTTGTAAGTGCAGATATTTAATTCTTCAAGGTTAAAGACAATATGATGAACTAAATAAACTTACTCACACAGTAATAGTTCTTGGGATTCAGGGAAGAAAGTTATTTCACAATTAGAAGAAATCTGAGACTAGGGCTGTAATGCAGTGGAACACTCACCATGTGTGTGAGTCCCTAAGGTCCCTCCCAGTGCACAAGAAGTGTGTGTGTGTGGGGGGGGACAAAATAATAACATTCGGTTGTGAAAAAATAGGTTGTTTCTTTGCTTGTTTGTTTGTCTTAATCTTAAAACAGGCTTTTGCTAAGTTTTCAAGATTGGCAACACTTGTAATCCTCCTGCCTCAACTTCCTAGGGATCTGGGGTTATAGGGCTGCATTGTCTTCCAGGCTATATCAATAGTCTTAAATATTGTATTTATTCTCTCTCTCTCTCTCTCTCTCTCTCTCTCTCTCTTTCTCTCTCTCTGTGTGTGTGTGTGTGTGTGTGTGTGTTTACATACATACACTTGCACGAATATGCTGTAGAAGCCAAAAGATAACATTGGCCATCATTTCTCAGAAGCTGTCTTCCTTGTCTCTCAGTGGCCAGGAGCTCACCAATTAGGCTAGGCTGGCTGGGCAGCAAACTCAAGAATCCCTCCCCAGGTCTAGAGGAGCATAAGCCGCCACCCACCTCACCTGGCTTTTACTCCTTCCTTCCTTCCTTCCTTTTTTTTTTTAATTGTATTATTTGTATTTATGTGTGTGTGGAAGAGGTCTGTGTGTGTGAGTGCTGGTGGCAGCCAGAAGCATCAGAGCCCGTGGAGCTAGAGTTAAGAGGCTGCCTGATATGCATGCTGGGAATTGGACTCCAGTCCTCAGGAGTGATCTTAGCCACAGAGCCATCACCAGTTCAACACACCAGATTTGGTTTTACTTTGTTTTTAGTACACTCTGAGATAGAACTCAGGTCTGCATGCCTGCCAACGAAAGCACTTTACCAACAGAACCCTGATTTCTTCAATCCTTACATTTATTTATTGCTTTAAAAAAATCATCATAAATGACCAGACAGGTGATGCTCAACTGAAACACAGCACTCCAGAATCAGAGACAGGGGGACTGTGAATTGGAAGACATCCTGGAACACTGACATTTTGAGTTCCTGCCTCACATAAATAAATAAAGGTTATAATAAAATGCACACAACAAGGTTGATTATTTTAACCATCTTTAGGTATTGTACTGGTACATTAAGCGCATTCACATAGTTGTAAATTATCACAGTTCATATCCAAAACTTTTTAACTTGCATCATATACTAAATGGGCTGTAAACAAATAAACAGAGACCACTAAGGAGCATGTGGGGGTAATCTCTTTTTGAGCTCTGTCTGAGCAATGACTTTTTAACTATGATGCCAAGAACACGAGTAACAAAACCAAGAACAGATAAGTGGCTCTGTGTCAAACTGAAGCTTCTGCACAGGAAAGGAAACAGTCATCAACAGGTAGATGACCTGTGCGCTGGGGGAGCTACAGGAAGAACAACCACAAACCACAGGAACTCAGGAAGAAGGAAGACCAAAAGGTGGACAGTGCATTCCTTCTTAAAAGGAGGAACCAAATA
>NW_022196904.1:86835433-86855754 GCF_008632895.1 Mastomys coucha
GAGGGGAAACTGGGAAAGGAGAAATTTACATGTAAATAAAGAAAATATCTAATAAAAAAATTTTAAAATAAGGGTTAATAGCCACGTTTTTAAGGAACTCAACTCAGTAGCAAGAAAGAGCTCATTTAAATGGACAAAGACAGACATTTCTCAAAAGAAGACATATTGCTGACTGACCGATGTAAGTAAAGGTGGTCAGCATCCCTAGCACTAGAGAAATGCAAATGAAGCCCTCAGTGTGACACTGCTCAGTGTGACCCTGCTCAGTGTGACACTGCTTCACATATGTTGTCAACTTGACACAACAAGAATCACTTGGACCTGGAGTCTCAATGAAGGATTGTCCAGATTAGGTTGGCCTATGGGATTGCTTTGACCACATTAGTTGAAATGGAAAGACCTGTCCAGTGTAAGCAGCATCATTCTCTGGGCGAGGAATCCTGACAATGTAAGAGTGGAGAAAACAAACTGAACACTAGTATGCGTGTATTAATTCATTGTTTGCTCTCGACTGTGAGTAACGTGGCTATTTCTCAAAATGATGGTGGTAACCTGGAATTGTCAGGCAAAAACAAAACAAAAAACATCAAACAACATCACAGAAACAGGAAATTAAACTAAGATAATGACTATTATAGAAAGAAGAAAGATAACGAAAAGGCAAAGAGGTGGAAAAAGGAAAACCCTGTGCACTGTTGGTAAAAATATAAATAATACAACCAGTACAGAAAGAAGTTTGGATGCTCCTCAGAAAACCAGAACTGCCACTTGCTTCAGCAATCCTGCCACTGACCGGATGTTCAAAGAAAATGGAACCAGCACAGAGAGGAAGTCTGTATTCTCTTGTCCAGTGCAGCACTACTCACTAACAAAGACGTGGAGTAACCTAAATGCATGCCCATGGATTGGATTCGTAAAGATAATGTTCACACAGTGGAAGATCACTCAGTGATAAAGAAAAATAAGCTGGCCATCTGAGACAGCATGGATAAGCTTGAGGATGGCACACTAGGTAAGATAAAGCAGACCCAGAAGGACCAGGCCTGTCTTTGCCTGGAAAATCTAAAAGTCAGCAGTGGGTGATTGCTAGGTGTCTGGAGGCAGGAGGCAGGTATCAAAGAGACAACGTTACACTGATTTGGAATAGACAGCAGTGTGACTCTAGTTAGCAATATTGTAGACTTGCAATTTGGAAAGAGTATGTCTTAAGGGTTCTCATCACACACAATCAGAGGCATGATTTACATATTTATTTTGTTGAAACAGGGTCTCAAGTAGCTCAGGCTCACCTCAAATGTGCTATGTAGCTGAGGCTATGGCTCAAATGTGCTATGTAGCTGAGGCTATGCCTCAAATGTGCTGTGTAGCTGAGGCTATGCTTAATCTTTGGATCCCTCAGCCTCCATCTCCCAAGTGCGTGGATCGGAGGCTTGTGCAACATCTCCTAGCTCCTATATGTTAATTGTCTTAACTGTGGGGCCTATGCTGCATTGTTTAAGTATGTAATGAATGAAGTTGGACACTATGGTGAGGGGACCGTCCAGCGGGCCCTCACTCCGTGGGTGATCTCGGACTGGAGGATAATTGAGTACCTGTGGAAATAAGCAGGTGGCGGAAGAGACAAAGGAAACCACACCAAGTAGATGTATCAAGGTGTCACTTTACTTAGGGGAGAACTGAGTTTATATAACCAGAGGCAGGATCGAGACCAAGGGGAAATCGAAAGTACCCAATCTTAACATAAACACTAGACCGGAGGAGGAATCTTGAAAAGAAAGTCTGACAGGCTTTGATCTGCGGCAGTCCAGCATCTTCTCCACAGGAGGCATCCGCAGCCCTGGATCAGGTGCCATTTTGCTTTCGACTCTTGAGGCAAAGGGGGAGGGAGCCCACATTTCACCCTCTCTCATTAAAAACAATGCAGGGTAATAGGACATTCTCTCGACACATCTGCATGGGAATCACAGCCGGTGTGTTAAGATACTCTCTGGCTCCGCTCCCTCAGGCACATTTTGCACAGCGGAAAACCGGGCTACAATACGTCTGTAACACAGACAGCCACTGGGCATGTGCTTGCCTGGGAAAACATCACAACCAGAGGAAATGTTGCCTTCTTGCACCATCCTTCCATGCAAAATGCCAAGTCTCGTCCACAAACACCTGCAAAAGTCTGAAAGCTGTTAATACTTTCTGAAGCCAGCTGACGAATCTCTGTCAGCCAGGCCCTGGAACTGGCGGCTGGAGCCAGGAGGCAGGGACGCAGTGGACTCCGTGGAGCTGGCAGCAGTCCTTTTGTTCGCTAGGACTCTAACCGGCTGTTCCCTAGCCGGTTGCCAGGGAACAGGTCTCAGGAATCTCAGTGGTAAGCCAGGCGGCTTCAGGATGTCGCCTGTCTGCTTACAGAATGTAAACAAGGACATGAACGAACTTTTGCTCCAGGTGAGCCAGGTTTATTTGCCTCTGCTTTGTCGGGAGAAAGCAGATTTCTGAATCAAATGGGAAAAACACGTTCAAAACTGGCAGGGAAAAAACCTGTCAGCCTTAGAACAAAAGAGAACGAGAGAAAAAAGGAAAAGGAAAAACTTTCCAAACTTTCTGAAATTGCCTGTTTAAGGCAGCAGCCGATCTGAATCAATCTGTCGTACCAATCTTTCTGGAAGCCATCGCGCTTCCTCCACGGTTGGGAAAACACGCACGCAGACAGAACCTCTGCCCCAAACCAAAACCGGGTCCAGACCATGCCACGTATTGGTGATCGGGTCCCTCCAAAGCACCATAGCGTGGGAATTTATGGATTCAGGATGCCAATGTCGGTCTGCTGCAGATCGATTTTTAACATCGGTCTGCAGAAAGTTCAAAATGAAAAGGACAAATGCAAGGTGTGCCTTTGGAGATCTCTGGGGGAAAAGACTCCCTCCCTTGGTCTTAAAAAGCCAATTTTTGATCATACGATGAGCGTGTTCAACAATACCTTGACCCATAGGATTATATGGAATGCTGGTCTTGTGAACAATGCCAAAATCTTTGCAAAAGGAAGAAAAATTTTTTCCAGTGTAAGTTGTCTGTTTTAATTGTTTTGGGCAAACCAATAGCACTGAAAGCTTGTAAACAATGATCAATAACATTTTTAGAGGCTTCTCCTGTTTGCAGGGAAGCAAAAATAAATCCTGAACAATTATCAATGCAGACATGTATATAATTAAGCTTTCCAAATTCTGCATAATGTGTTATATCCATTTGCCAGATACTATTAGGTACCAGCCCTCTGGGGTTTACCCCCAAATGTGGGACTGGAGATAAAATAACACATTTAGGGCACTGTTTAACGATCATTCTTGCTTGTTCTCTGGAAATTTTATGTTTGAGCCTCAGAGTCTGGCTGGATAAGTGAAACTTCTCATGATCCCATTTAGCTAAGGCCACAGGATCTGAGGCTAAGATCTCTCCTATAAGAGCTCTGTCAGTGATGCCATTGCCTCTGGCTAATGGTCCTGGCAGGCCAGAATGAGCCCTAATATGACCAATATAGAATTGATTTTTACGTGCAAGAATGATATTTTGTAACTGAGCAAATAAAGCTCCTGCTGGCATGTCTAGCTTAAAATTGCCAGCTGTTTCAAGCAATGGCAAGCTATTGAAGATGTAGAAGCTGTCAGTGAATAAATTAAATGCATCAGACACAGCTTCAAAGACCTTTAAAACCGCCATTAATTCAGCCAATTGAGCGGAGAGACCAGGAGTACTTATAATCACCTGTTTACCATTAATGAGATATCCAGCTCTTTCCTTAGAGGTGCCATCAGTAAATACCACAAGGGCATTGTCTATTGGCTTCCAAGCCGTTACCTTTGGAAAGATAACTTCATGCATATTTAAAAACTTTATTAACTTATCTTGAGAATAATGGTTATCTATAGTTCCTTGAAACCCAATTTGAGCCAGTAGCCAATCTGCACTGTGCAGTTTAAGCCAAGAGTCCTGTTCCACAGTAAAAGGTTGAATAATAACATCTGGCTCCTTGCCAAAGTAAGTTAATGCTTGTTTCCTACCTAGCATTATCATCTATCCAACAGCTTCATAATATGGCACGATATTACGTTTAGGACACATCCTTGAATGGATCCACAAAATAGGTGCCTTCTGCCACAACAATGCCATAGGAGCATGACTAGTATTGAAAACTAATAAATGCAAAGGTAAAGAATAATTTATGTAAGTAATGAATTGATTCTCAATAGCCCTTTCCACCTGCTGTAAAGCAGATATTCCTTCTTTAGTTAAGGATCTAGGAGAATTTGGATCAGAATTACCTCTAAGAATATCAAATGAGGGCTTCAGGTCTCCTGTGGTAAGTTTTAGGTAGGGACAAAGCCAATTAATATCACCCAATAATTTTTGAAAATCATTTAAGGTTTTCAATTGGTCTCTACATATAACTATCTTTTGAGGAATAACAGCTTGATCCGTAAGTGTAAAACCTAGATAACTATATGGATCTTGAGTCTGTACCTTCTCTGGGGCAATTTGTAACCCTTTCTCATTAAAGGCAACTTGTAAATCTTTAAAGCAAGAAATTACATCTTGGGAAACTTTTCCAGCAATCAAGATATCATCTGTATAGTGGGCAATGTAAATCAGTGGCCATTTCTTTCTCATAGGTTCTATTACTTGCGCCACAAATTTCTGGCATAGCATGCGGCTATTTGCCCTCCCTTGGGGAAGAACAATCCACTCAACATTCTCATGGGTCCCTTAAAATTCACAGATGGAATACTTAAGGCAAATCTCTCACAATCCTCAGGGTGCGAAGGGATAGTAAAGAAGCAATCTTTTAAATCCAAAACTATTTTGTAAAATCCTTTTGGAATTGCCACAGGAGATGGCAATCCAGTTTGTAAAGTTCCCAGTAAAATCATCATACATTCATTAACCTTCCTTAAATCTTGCAACAATCTCCATTTACCTGATTTTTTCTTAATCACAAAAATAGGCGTGTTCCAAGGAGAATTTGATTCCCTCAGATGACCTGCTTCTAACTGCTCCTGCACTAGCACTGAAGCTGCTTCTATTTTCTCTTGAGATGGAGACCACTGATCAACCCACACAGGAGTATTATTAATCCACTTGATTTTATCTGCATGGGGCACAGGAAAGACAGTGGCTGCTATGGAAAATGTGTCAGATTTTTATCATCATGATAAGGCTTATGGCCTCTGTATATTTCAGTGTCCCTCTTGGACTCCTGTCTATAAGCCAGTTCATTAGAGCTACATAATACTAGCCCCATCTGTGATAACAGATCTCTCCCCCACAGAGTGACAGGGAGGTTAGGCACAACATATGGTTGAAATTGTCCTGAGTTACCTTTCTCATCCCTCCAGGTTAGTAGCTTCGAGCTTTGTTTTGGATTGCTAGCATATCCAATCCCTTGGAGGTGAGAAACAGACTCAGTCAGAGACCAGGTTAAGGGCCAGTTCTGAGCTCTACTAACGGTCACATCCGTTCTGGTGCCCACCAGCCCTTTAAAACATTTTCCTTCAATAATCAGTTTCAAATAAGGCCTTTTATTCGTGATAGACTGCATCCAAAAAATTTCAGGAGCACCAGAGCAACTCTGTCCTGTCTCATTAGCAATAGCCTTAGAGGACATAGGAACCAAGATAAGTTGGGCAATCTTTTCATAGGCAGGTACAAAGATGATTCCATGTGGTGAAGATGCCACAATCTTTATTTCTCCTAGATAATTCCGATCAATAGCGCCTGGATAAATTTGCAACCCATCTACAGCAACACTACCTCTGCCAATCACAAATCCCCAAGTCTCTGGAGGTAATGGACCATAAACTCCAGTAGACAGAATCTTAATTCCCATTTCTGGGGTTAATACTGTGTGCCATGTGGAGAATAATTCCACTCCTGCGCGTTCAGATAAAGATCTTCCTGAATTGGCAGTCTCTGGGCCCCCTGCACTGCCTTCTGGTTCCAATAAGGGGCCTGGGGCGGGACCCTGTACCCATTTTTTGACTGAGTATTGCCTTGAGAATCCTTCTTAGATCTTTTCTCTATGGTCCAATGTTTCCCTTTCTTGCTCTGATCACCCATTTTCTGTCTAGCACCTGCTTGCTGCTTTCCCGCACTTCCTGCCCTTTCAGGACATTCGCGCTTAAAGTGATTAAAGCTTCCACATTTAAAGCACCTTTTGTGATCTTGCCTGTATGCCAAGCCCTTTGGGACAGGTGCCTCCTGCACCGCGGCTGCAACTGCTGAACTTGGATTAAATGCAGGTCCCATGTTGACACAGAGATGAATATAGCCAGAGATATCTGTCTGGCCTTTGTGGGGCAGCAAGATCGATCTGCACATTGCATTAGCGTTTTCAAAGGCCAATTGCATAATCAGAGGCCCCTCTGTATAGGAGCTTCCCAGCGTTCTGCTCTCTCTTGCAACCTGGCCACGAAATTCTGAAAAGGCTTCTCTGGACCCTGCCGGACACTGGTCAAACTCATCCCATCTTCTCCTTTAGCTGGGAGCTTACACCAGGCCCTGCAGGCCTCGTAGCGATCTGATTAAGGGCTCCAATGGGGTAATCTATCTGCTGAATGCCTCCTTCAAACGAGCCCTTCCCAACAATCATTTCCAGAGTCCAATCTAGATTGTCCATCTGGACATTCTGCATGGCAATTTTTCCGCTAAGTTCCCGCCATTCAGAAATCCGTAACAGGTAATCGGCAGAGGACAGCACTGCTTTGCACAGCGTTTTCCACTCCTGAGGTATTAACCCATAGTCTATGATATTGTTAATTAAGGCCTGAGTGAATGGAGAGCTGGGACCATATTTTTCTACAGCTCCCTTTAATTCTTTAATGAACTTAACATCAAAAACTTGATAATATCTATGCATATCGTCATTCTGACCTCTGCGATCCACAGCCGGATAAGCCAGTGAGCGTGAATCACCCTGCCCAGAACCTTGGGCCCTGGGACACACTTCCTCTTCCGCTCTCAGATAGCTGTCCTTCTCTTTGCCTGCCTGAAATTTAATTCCTCTGATTTCATCAATTAACTCTCCTATCTTGGTCTCGAATTCCTTTCGAACTGGACGAGACCCACTTTGAAAATGCTCCCTAGTCTTGGAGGGCGCAATCTTATAGTAAGCACACTGCCTTCTGTTACGAAATGCAGCACGTTTGGTTCTCGTAGAAGGTTGAGTCTCCTCAGCCACCATACTGACTGAGTCAGTAGAGCTTTGACTGCTGGAATCAGAAGAGGTTTGGCTCTCTTCACTATCCATAGAGCTGGAGTCAAGAGAATCTTGACCTTCCTTGGCCGTAGAGTAAGATTCGGCTGGTGAACTGTAGCCTGTCAGCTCTGATGCCGTAAGGCTGATGTACCTTCCTGAAAGCTCTCCCTTCTGCTTGGTTTTCTCATTAGCCTTTAAAATATCCAAAACCATCCCCAAAGGCAGAGGGGAAATCCCTCCACTTTATTTTTTTCCAGTGCTTTTCCTACCTTTTCTCACGATTTTAAATCTATCCGACTCATGCCTTCTATCCATGGACAAAAGGCCTCAACCAACTCCGATAACTCTCTCAATGCAGAAAATCTTACCCTTACTCCTTTTGTCTCCAGAAGCCTTCCCACGTTCCGGATGCTGTCTTAGAGGTCTGTGCACCCATGCTTAACCTACCACCAAAAAATTCCCCTAGGCCCCTTAAGGTATTGGGCGAATACCTATGTTCCTGCCTAGAATTCCCGTAGTCTCACACGGATTCCCCGTCAGCGCTAACCCAATCTTACCATGAGAATGACTACATTAATCCTTTCTTCCTTAATAAACCAGAGCTCTGCATCCGGCGGTGGGGTGCCTCAATTAATTTCTCCCGTGTCCAAGGTCCACATGGGCGCCATATGAGGGGGACCATCCAGCAGGCCCTCACTCCGTGGGTGATCTCGGACTGGAGGATAATTGAGTACCTGTGGAAATAAGCGGGTGGGGGAACAGACAAAAGAAACCACACCAAGTAGATGTATCAAGGTGTCACTTTACTTAGGGGAGAACTGAGTTTATATAACCAGAGGCAGGATCGAGACCAAGGGGAAATTGAAAGTAACCAATCTTAACATAAACACTAGACCGGAGGAGGAATCTTGAAAAGAAAGTCTGACAGGCTTTGATCTGCGGCAGTCCAGCATCTTCTCCACAGGAGGCATCCGCAGCCCTGGATCAGGCACTATTTTGTTTAGCTTTCGACTCTTAAGGCAAAGGGGGAGGGAACCCACACTATGGATTTTTATGCTTTTTATGTCCCCACCTTTTCTCAGTCCTTGGCAATTGCCATTATTTTTATCTCTAATGAATTTTATTACTTTTAAGTGTTTTGAATGTATTAAATATTTTCTTTCTGAGATGGGCTTGTTTCACTCAGCACAGTACCTACAGTTCACCCACATGTGTTAGAAGTTGCCCACAGAGGCCAGAAGATGGCATCAGATCCCTTAGAACTGGAGTTACAGATGCTTGTGAGCCATGATGTGCATGCTGGGAATCGAACCCAGGTCCTCTGGAAGTAGCCAGTGCTCTGAACCAATGAGCTATCTCTCCAACCTCCTAATTCTTAATATATTTTTTTAAATGAGCTACTGTTGCCTTCATACTGGACTTGGACCTAGTAACAATCTTAGGTCATATACTCTTTATTGTATTTATTAATTTGGTGAGCTT
This sequence comes from Mastomys coucha, assembly GCF_008632895.1. Classification (NCBI taxonomy): domain Eukaryota; kingdom Metazoa; phylum Chordata; class Mammalia; order Rodentia; family Muridae; genus Mastomys; species Mastomys coucha. The sequence goes on from NW_022196904.1 coordinate 86,844,156, forward strand.
ATTTAGAATATGCTTCACTATTCAGCATTGGATGATACTATGAAAGAAATTTTATCTACTAAATAAGTCGATATTCCTGCCTAAAAAGAAAAAGAGTCTAATAACAAAATGACCTGGAAGGCTGGGAGATGGCTCAGTTGGTCAAGTGCTTACTGAACAAGCATAAGGCTACATAGGTACCCCTAGCACTAGGGGACATGGGGCTTACAGGGGATACCAGGTCCTCATGAGAGACTCTATCTTAAAAACTGAGGTAGAAGATGACTGGGAACATAGCTCAGTGGTAGAACACTTGCCTACCATGTGAGGTCCTAAGTTCAACTTCCGGCACTGAAAAAGATGTCAATTTCCAAGGAATAACACCCAAGTGGACATCTGGCCCCTGTGCACATGTGGATACACACAAATATTTTACAAGTAATTCAGTGCTGAAATTTCTTGGTTTATTTCCTTGGTCTTAGTGTGGCTTTTTAATACCTAATTTCTAGATTCAGATCCTTATGCATTTCCATTGAGATGTCTGATAGAAAACTCAAATAGCTCCTGCTCTTCCATTCCAGAACCTTCTTTATTTACATCTTTCCTGATAATGGCAATTTTATTTTTTACTTAAGCCCCAAATCCCTGATACCTCTCTCTTGTATACTCCACATCCAGTCCGTTGGTGAATTCTGTTGCTTGTACCCCTAATTACACCTTTATCCAGCAGCTTCTCATCTCGCTTACTGCCTCTATAGACCAGTACTGTTACTAGCATCTAAGTCTTTTTGTTGTTGTTGTTGTTTGCTTTTGGTTTTGTTTTTGGTTTTTTGAGACAGGGTTTCTTTGTGTAGTCCTGGTTGTCCTGGAACTCTGTAGACCAGGCTGGCCTCAAACTCAGAAATCTGCCTGACTCTGTCTCCCAAGCATCTAAGTCATTACTGTCCTCTTATACCGTTCTTTCCACTTCCATCCTGTCCAGCCACCCCACCCCCTTCTTTCCTCCCATCAATGTTACTCTCAGCATAGTAGCCACAGTGACTTGATCCAGTTAAAATACAGCTGGTATCATTCCTCTCTCTTCAAAATTTCCAGCCACACTCACCTTGCTTTCCCTCCAGCATCAACAATGCTCTTTCCCCAGTGTGTCTTCACTTGCTGTCCTCATGCTAGACTCGTCTGCCTTGGGTGTTCAAAAGGGCTCAGCTCCTTTTTGGTATCATTTGTCTCAGATAACATCTGAGAAAGGTCTACTCTGTTGGCCTTATTTAAAGTAAATCGCACAGTTTTACTGTCATCTTGATCTATCATTCTTCAGCAGTATTTATCTGATCCTCACATTTTGTTACTGATTTTTTTCTTTAATTTTATTATTGCATATGTGTGTGCATGATGACACACACTGTGGCATATAAGTAGAATTCAAGTGACCATTTCCTGGAGTCATCTCTCTCCTTCCACCTTTACATGGTGTGGTGGTTTGGATAAAAAGCTTCGCAGGCATTCATTTGCTCATATGCTTGAGTACTTGGTCTCTGGTTGGTGGAACTGCTTGGGAAGGATTAGGCAGTGTCTCCTTGTTGTAGTGGATAGAGTGGAAATGAGGTTTCAGAGAAACTCAGGCCAGTCCCAGTCATTCCCAGTGCGCCTCTCTGACTCCTACTTGCAGTTTGAGATGTGATTCCTCAGTGGTCCTGCCACCATGCCTTTGCTCTACCATCATATATACTCTAACACTCTGAAACTGTAAGCTCAAGTCAGTGCTTCCTTTGATAAGTTGCCTTGGTCATGGTGTTTTGTCACATCAACAGAAACCCAACTAAGACATAAAGGGTCTGGACGGGTATCCAACCGAATGCAGCAAGCTTAGTGGCAAGCTCCTTTAGCTGCAGGGCCATGTCACCAGCCCACCATTGCTAGACCTTTTCTCCTCCTGCAGGGGTATAAGCTCCACAGTAAGAGATGTTTACTGTTGTTTCCTTGTGCTATGTTTACCACCACATCCATCTTTAATAAATATTTTAAACAAATTCCAATAATGGTGTTTAGAAAAAAGACCACTTTCCTGATAATTAGCATGTAGTAAACTAAATATTTGAGACAAAGTAATAAGTTTTGAGCTAGGTGTGTATTCGTAAAACCTCTACCACAACCAGGAAAATCAGTGTATCACCATCATGCCTTCTTGTGTCTGACACCTGTAATTCCAGCATTGGAAAGCTGAGGCAGAAGAATTGATACAAGTTTGAGTCTAAGTAGGACTACATAGCAAGACCCTATCTCAAGAAACAAACTGGGTGAAGTGGCCATACGTATAACTCCAAAACATGGAACAAAGAGGCTTGAGGACCAGTGTTTAAGGTCATCTTTTGCTACATGATGAGTTCAGCACTAGCCTGAGCTTCACTGAGACCCCATGTCCCCAAAATGAAGAAGTTTCTTTATATTTCTCTGCAATTGCTTCTTGCCTTCCTGCATAGCCATGCCTAACACTATGCATTGCATAGCTTGCATTTCCAGAAATATGTGTAAATAGAACCAATGATGTACAGTACTTTCATCTAGCCCCTTTCGTTCAGTGTATTAATTTCAGATTTTCCATGTCATCTGTATCGGTAGTTTCTTCTTTCTTGTTCTGTGCTGTGGTTTGGATGTAGTTTGTACTCTAGAAGTTACCACATATTGATTCTCACTATGGCAGGGTTTGGAGATGGGGAAACCTTTAAGAAAGAGGAGTCTGGTAGCAGATAGTAGAATCATTGGGGGTACTCTTTTTCTTTTTTTAATGCAGTACCAGTAGTGGGTATTTTGTTATAGCAGTGAAAGTCAAACTGTAGTGACATATTCACACATTAACAGATGTTTGAGTTGTTTCCAGTTTGGGGCTATAAACAAAATTGTTATCAATGTTTGTATACAATATATATCATTGCCAGACTTATGCACATCTGAAAATGGTCAGAGAGCTTGCAGGAGTCAGTCTTTTATTTCCACCACATGAGTCTAGGGGATTGAACTTAAGTTGTCAGGGTTGGTGGCCAGCAGCTTTACACACCTGGCCTTCTTGTTGGCCCATCACCTTTTATGATGATGATGATGATGATGATGATGATGATGATGATGCATATACACACAATAATAATAAATTTTAAAGGGATTTTGTAGTTTATATCTGTAATTGTGTCAAAATATGTGTAACTTAGAGAAAGCTGGTATTTTAATAATATTCATTTTCATAATACATAAATGTAGTGCACAAATACCATATTATTTGTGAGGATTGAAAAATACCAAAATCCATGGGTGTTCCTCTCTCGTGTAGAATATCTAAGTATTTTGCAAATAGCCCCTCACATCCTTTCACCTTCTTTAAGTAACCTCTGCATTACTTGTAACGCCAAAGGCAGTATGGGTAGGATGTATATAGGATAAACAGTTGTCACGCTATGCTGCTTACAGACAAAGGGAAAGAAGTCTGCATATTCAGTACAGGCAGTGTTTATAATCAGTTGTCTAGTATTTCTATCTAATGTAGTTTGTTTGCTTGAAACTGCAGTTGGGGAACATGAAGATATTGAGGGCTGAACATGCATCTCTTCATTTACTTAGACTTTCTGAAATTCTTTTTAAGAAGGCTTTGTGATTTGTACATTTTTCATAACTCAGAATTATCTCTAAATATTACATTTTATGCCACTAAAGATGGTATTTTAAAATTATAATTTCCAGTTAATTGTTGAGTATCTAGAATACAGCTGATTTTCATATACTGTCCTCATACTCTGAAATCTTACGAAGTTCATTCTTTGGTTCTAGTGATTTTATTTATTTTTTATTTTTTTTTCATTCTACATTTTTAAATTACTTTTATTATTTTTTAAAATCCATCATTGCCTCCCTCCTGGTCCACCCTCCCACAGTTCCTCATCCCATTCCTCCCCCTGTCTTGAAGAAGATGCCCCCCATTACCAGGCCTCCCCACTCCTTGGGGCCTCAGGTCTCTTGAGAGTTAGGCACATCTCCCACTGTGGCCAGACCAAGCAGTCCTCTGCTGTATATGTGTCAGGGCATCCATACCCGCTAGCATATGCTACCTGGTTGGTGGCTCAGTGTCTGAGAGATCTCGGAGGTCCAGCTTAGTTGAGACTGCTGGTCTTCCTATGGGGTCACCCTCCTCCTCAGCTTCTTCCAGCCTTTCCCTAATTCAACCACAGGGGTCCCTGACTTAAGTCTCATGAATGAGTGTATCTGTTTCTGTCTCAGTCAGCTGCTTGTTGGGCCTCTCAGAGGGCAGCCATACTAGGATCCTGTCTATATACACGCCATAGCGTCAGAAATATTGTCACACTTTGGAGCCTCTTGAGATGTATCCCAAGTTGGACCGGTCACTGGATTGCCTTTTCCTCAGTCTCTTCTCCGTTTCTGTCCCTACAGTTCTTTTAGACAGGAACAATTCTAGGTCAGAGTTTTTGACTGTGGGATGGCAACCCCATCCTGTCTTTCTACTGGTGGTAGACTCTACAAGTTCCCTCTCCCCACTATTGGGCATTTCGTCTAAGGATCCTTCCATTGGGTCCTGAGAATCTCTCAACTCCCAGGTCTCTGGTATATTCTAGAGAATATACCACCTCCCCCCATCCCAAGGTTTCGTATTTCCACTCATTCTGCTGGTCCTCAGGGTTTCTCTTCTGTCTTCCCTCCCCCATATCTGATCATGTTCTCCTTTTCCCTCCCTCCTCCCCTCTCCTCCCCAGGTTCCTCCCTTCCTCTGCCTCCCTTCTGCTTGATAACCTTCTTGAGTTCTGTGGATTGAACTCAATTTTAGGTATTTTATACTTTTTTTGTGGCTAATATCCACTTATTAGTGAGTACATACTATACATGCCCTTTTGGGTCTGAGTTACCTCACTCAGGATGATATTTTCTAGTTTCATCCATTTGCCTGCAAAACTCATGATGTACTCATTCTTAATAACTGAATAGTATTCCACATTCTGTATCCATTCTTCCATTGTGGGATATCTGGGTTGTTTCCAGATTCTGTCTATCACAGATAAGGCCACCATGAACATAGTAGAGCATGTGTCTATGTGGTATGGTGAGCATCTTTTGGGTATATGCCCAAGAGTGGTATATCTGGGTCTTCACATAGATCTATTTCCAATTTTCTGAAGAATCTTCAGATAATTTCCTGAATATGTGGTCATTTCTTCTATAAATTTTCACTTCTTCCTATCTGGATGTCTTTGGTTTCTTTTTATTGCTTTATCACATTGGCTGGAATTACAAGTAATTTGTGACTGATGAGAGTGTGTCCCTACCAATAGAAAAGCAATTGGCATGTTATGACCTGGAATTTGCTAATAAATACCCCTCATCGTGTTGTAACAAAGTTCCTTTCTGGGACTAGTGTGCTGAAAAGCATTTAAGAATGTGTTTGGACTTTCCAGCACTGGTTCTGCAGTGACTGACTGACGAACTGACTGACTGACTGACTGACTGGCTGTATGGGTATCTTTGAACACATTAATTACTGATGTTGACATGACCTGGTTCCCTGGAGCACACTGCTCTTGATGTATATGTGCTTCTCTAGGATTTTGTGTCTGTTTTCATGAGCAGTATTGTTTTGCATTTTATTGTAATTTCTTTGTTTTAATTTCTTAGCCATGTCAGTCACTTAGAATGGACTCTGCTCATCTGTAAAGCTCCCTGTACCTGTTTTTTTTTTCCATAATAAACTAATGGGCTTATTTCTTCAGTAGTTTATATCTTATGAGGAAGTTTTAAAAATCTACTCCAAAAACTCAGATCTATTAGCACGGATGTTTTAATTCCCCTTTTGATATTTACATATTCTGAGTCCTTCTATTATTTAATTTCATTTAATTTTTGATACAGGGCCTTGCTGTGTAGCCCAAGATGAGTTCAAACTCACAATCCTCCCGAATCTGCCTCCTGAGTGCTGAGGTTAGAGTCATTTGCCACTCTGCTCAGTTCTTATTCTCTTTTAGTATCTGTCCTGTCTATTCTGATTTCTCATTTGAAATGTTGGTATGTTGTGCCCTTTTGCTTTTTGCTTATCAGCTTAACTAGAATGTAATCAGTTTGCTTGTCCTTCAAAGACTCAGCTTTGGGTTTTGGTGGTTCTCTTGTCATCATTATTTCCTTTCTCCTGAATTAGGTTTGACTGGCTCCTCTTTTCCTGCAGCCTTCTTAAATATTGCTTCCACGATCCCCATGATCACATGATGTTGTTACTATAGTTTGAATGTGAGCATCCCTCTAAAATCCCCACATGGGAACCTAGAACCCAATGTGATTGTATTCAGAAGTGAGTATCTGGGGGAAGAGATTGAACATAAACACTCCACCCTCATGGGAAGGTTTGATGCTCTTATAAAAGAAGCTGAATGTAATATCCTTATACTTTTTTGTCTTTCTCTTCCCTGCCTCTGTGAATGTACAGATTTATTTCCTTCGGAGAATAAAGCAGAAACAACAGAAAACACAGATGTCTCTGAAAAGAAGTCAAAGGCGACCTCTGAATCTGCCAATATAGCCCCTGAAAATACTATAGGTAAGCTGCTCCTTTTTATAAACTCCCTAACCTGTGATATCCTTTTATAGCCTTGGGAAGAGATAGTGACTGCTGTGGATTCATTTTCATTTATTTCAACATCTTTTCTAATTTCCCTTATTTTAATAAAACATTAAAAATACATTACATTTGAACTTATTTACCATATGTGTATGTTGGGTATGAGTGTGCACGCCCCACAGCATGCACGTGACATCCAGGAGACAACCCATGGAAGCTGGTTCTCTTCTTCCATCTTAGGTACTCTGGGGGTTGAACTGAGGCTGTCAGAGTTGGCTAATGTAATAAGGTGGCCCATACAAGTTCTTATTCACGTTTCAGACAGCTAAAGTATTTAGTTCTTCAGAATCCTTCTGCCTTTTCAGATCTTGTGCCTACTTTGGGGAACCATAAGGTTATTACACTGATGTACTTCCCCAGAGGAAGAGCACAGACTACACCATGCTTCCTACCCACTTGAGTTCTTGTTGCACAGAACCACTTTGAGACCTTGCCATGAAACATCCAAACAGTTATGCTGCAGCTCTGCACACTCAACTATGAAGCCACAGGAGGCATTTGGACAGCTCAGAGAAGTCCCAAACAAACAGCCACATGGCACCTCCTGCTGCCCTGAAGGCAATGAGATAACCCAGACCTGAAAGGCTCTGTCCTCCAGAGTCCTCACAAGATAACCAAGCAGACCTTCCTGAATGGCATGTGCAACACTCCTTCCCCTTTGAGGAGCAGCTGAGCATCCTGCTCTCAGCTTAGCCTATTGCTGCCTGTGCAGGTTAGCATGGGAAAGCCGTAACATCAGTTTATGGAGCCTTGGATACTAATATCCCCCCTGTCTCTGTATCTGAGCTGACACTACAATAACAACATCTTCATCCCAGGCTGAGATGGGATGTCCCATGTCTTTGCTAATATTGATTACAGCCAAGGAAGGGAGACAGGCACTAAGCCAAAGTATCTACAATAGACTAATCAATGAAACCCATTTTCTACAGATGCCACAATTATAGGCCAGATTTAATAGCACACGGGTCTAGGCTGAGTTGGCACTGACCTGGCGTTTAATTTCACCTAATAGTTTAATGGTGAGAATGAGTTCGAATGAGATGAAAGCAGCGGTATTAGACATAAAAAAGCTACTTCTAACAAAAGGAATCAGGGTTGAAAAGGATGCATTAAAAAAAATCTCGCAGATGAGATAGAAATTCACTGCCCATGTCTCCAAGAAGAAAAAGAGCTAGATAAAAAGGCTTGGGAAAAAATCGAGAGAGCTCTGAGAAATAATAGGGCAAAAAGATTTATTCTCCGCCTTTGGGGACTTCTAGAGGAAATTTTAGAAGAAAAACAGACAGAGTCAGAAAGTGAATGGAGCTCTCGAAGCAGATACAGAAAGCCAAGAGAATCAGAATGCTTTTTCAGAAAGCAAATCTACTAGGTCTCAGGGAAAGGAGCGGCATTTCTACACGTTACCTACTCCCTCTAGGTCCACTAGGACAGGAGAAAAGGCTCGGAGAGATTTGCAGTTAAGTAAACTGGAGTTTGAAATCAAGTTACAGGAATTGACTAATGAGTTGGATGAATTAAAGGCAGTATCAGGAAAAAGAAAGGACAGCCATCTGGAGACAGGCCGTGCGTCTTCAGAGAGAGCAAATTATCAAGCTTGTGAAAATGGGCAGGACACTTCGGGAGTGCTAGTGTTTCCGGTAATGGAATGACTTCATCAGCAGAATGAAAGACATAGACAATATCAGACCTTGGAATTTAAGGTGATCAAAGATCTAGGGAAAGCAGTGGCTCAATATGGTCTAAACACCCCATATACGCAGGCACTTTTGGACAATATTACAGAGTTATATTTAACTCCTCAAGATTGGAGAACCTTATCAGTGTAAGGCCACACTGATAACAGGGAATTTTCTGCTTTGGAACTCAGAATGGCGAGAGATCAGCAAAAAGAGGGCGGCACAGAACGCTCAGACAGGCAACCCAGAATGGGATTTGGACATGCTGATGGGTGAAGGGCAGTATCAAGGAAATGCTAGACAGATTTATTATCCTCCTGGGGTATATACACAAGTTGCGATAGCAACAAGAAAGTCTTGGATTCAATTACCTACCCAAGGTGAGGTTAGTCGAAGCCTATCTGGCATCCAACAAGGTCCAGAGGAGCCTTTCCAAAATTTTGTAGCCAGGTTACAACAAGCCACGAAAAGAACCCTTGAAAAATCTCATACAGACAGTCTGCTTATTACATAGCTGGCCTATGAAAATGCTAACGCAGTGTGCAGAGCAGCTATTCGGGCCATACAAGGGTCGAGTGGATTTATTTGAATATATTCGCCTTTGTGCAGATATCGGACCTTTCTATAATCAAGGTTTGGCTGTGACGGCTGTATTGCAGGGAACTTCAGGTGAAGAGATCCTAGGGAAAAGGCAGAAAAATAGATGATGTTTCACATGTGGAAGTATAAATCATTTTAAAAATGATTGCCCTAGGAAAAAAGGAGCCGCAAACGGGCAGCAGTCAGGTGCTGCCCCGAGGGTCTGTCCTCATTGCAAGAGAGAGAAGCATTGGGCCAAAAATTGTAGATTTAAAAAAGACTTTCAAGATAATACCTGGTCGAGAAACAGGTGGAGGGGCCAGCCCCGGGCCCCCCTTTTAAAGCAACAGGCAGCATACGGGGCCACAAGCCAACCACCCAGCCAAGAAGATACGTCTTGGAAAATTTCAGGGCAACCTCAGGAAGTTCAGGAGTGGACCTGTATTCCACTTGCCAACAATACTAGCGCCAGAAATGGGAGTTCAAACTCTGCCCACTGGAGTTTCTGAGCCTTTGACCACAGAGACTTGGGGATTTATTATTAGAAGATGTAGCTCAGCTGTGGATGGATTGCAGATCTATTCAGGTGCTATTGACCGAGATTATCAGGAGAGATTAAGATCATGACTTCCTCACGTAGTGGTGTTATTACAGTACCTGCTTATCAAAAGATTGCTCAACTTATCTTAGTCCCTCTGTATCCAATGCTTTCTAGTTCTGTTAATAATGAGGAAGGACAGAGTTGTTTTGATTCTCCTGATGTATACTGGGCACAATCTATCACTAATAAAAGACCTAATCTTAAATTGATTATTGAAGGAAAAAGTTTTGAAGGTTTAATAGATACTAGAGCTGATGTAACTATTATCAAAGGTCAGAACTGGCCCTCAACTTGGGCTCTGACTGAGTCCATAATTCATCCCCAAGGGATTGGCTATGCCAATAACCCAAATAGAAGCTCTAAGCTTCTAACCTAGAGGGATGAGGAAGGTAATTCAGGGCAGATCCAACCATATGTTATGTCTAACCTCCCGGTTACTCTGTGGGAGAGAGATCTGTTGTCACAGATGGGCATTGTCCTGTGCAGCCCTAATAAACTAGCTAAAAAGCAGAGGTTAAAATAGGAAGTTAAAACATCTGGAGGCCCTAAGCCTCATTCTGATAGTAAAGGTTCAAAATATTTTCTGTAATGACTACGGTCTTGCCTATACCCCATGCAGGTAAAATTCAGTGGATTTAATAATATTCCAGTGTGGGTTGATCAGTGGTCTTTATCTCAAGAAAAGATAGAAGCTGCTTCCTTGTTAGTGCAGGAACAATTAGAAGCAAGACATCTGAGGGAATTGAATTCCCCATGGAACATACCTATATTTGTGATAAAGAAAAAAAATCAAATAAATGAAGACTAATTCAAGATCTGAGGAAGGTTAATGAAACTATGATGGTAATGGGAACATTACAAGCAAGATTGCCATCACCAGTAGCAATTCCAAAAAGATTTTACAAGATAGTTATGGATTTAAAGGACTGTTTCTTTACAATCCCTTTGCACTCTGAAGATTGTGAGAGGTTTGCTTTCAGTCTTCCATCTGTAAATTTTAAGGAACCTATGAAAATATATCAATGGATGGTCCTTCCTCAAGGCATGGCTAATAGTCCAGTATTATGCCAAAAATTTGTAGCACAAGTCATTGATCCTATAAGAAGGAAATGGCCAATGATATATATTGCCCACTTCACAGATGATGTCTTAATAGTGGAAAAAGTTCCTCAAGATGTGCTTTTATGTTATAAAGATTTACAGGTTCCCTTTAATGAGAGGGGACTTACAGATAGCCCCAGAGAAAGTGCAAACTCAACATCTGTATAATTATCTAGGCTTTACACTTACGGATCATACTGTTATTCCTCAAAAGATAGTTATTCGTAGAGACAAATTGAAAACCTTAAATGATTTTCAGAAATTATTAGGTGATATCAATTGGCTTCGTCCCTATCTAAAACTCACTACAAGAGACTTAAAGCCCTTATTTGATATTCTTAGAGGTAATTCTGATCCAAATTCTCCTAGATCTTTAACTAAAGAAGGAATATCCGCTTTTCAGCAGGTAGAAAAAGCTATTGAGAATCAATTCATTACTTACATAGATTATTCTAGACACAACCAGGATCACAGGAGGGACATGCTCCAGTCATATTTAGCCAGGGCAGGTAGCACTAGAGATAACCAGATGGCAAGGCAAGCCTTATAACATAAGCAACAGAAACCAAGGTTACTTGGCATCATCAGAACCCAATTCTCCCACCATAGCTAGTCCTGCACACACCATCACACTGGAAAAGCAAGATTCAGATCTAAAATCACTTCTCATGATGATGATACAGGACTTTAAGAAAGACATAAATAACTCCCTCAAAGAAATATAGGAGAACACAGGTAAACAGCTAGAAGCCCTTAAAGAGGAAACATAATGCTTTGATAGAACAAGCAATAAGAATTGAGTTTACAAGTTTATTATCAGTTTTTCTAGTAAATGCTGACCATGATACCCAGGAAATGTGACAACCCTGCTACTAAGCTGGGGGAGACCCTGTATGCTCAACTTGTCTTCGCCATAGGTACGTGGGTTCATTTCTGGGTCTTCAATTAGGTTCCATTGATCTACCTGCCTGTCACTATGCCAATACCATGCAGTTTTTA
>NW_022196904.1:86857897-86864507 GCF_008632895.1 Mastomys coucha
AAAGCAGTCCTAAAAGGAAAACTCATAGCTTTAAGTGCCTCCAAAAAGAAACTGGAAAGAGCATACACTAGCAGTTTGACAGCACACCTTAAGGTACTAAAACAAAAAGAAGCAAATTTACCCAAGAGGAGTCAAAGGCAGGAAATAATCAAACTCAGGGCTGAAATCAGCCAAATAGAAACAAAAAGAACTATACAAAGAATCAACCAAACCAGGAGCTGGTTCTTTGAGAAAGTCAACAAAATAGATAAACCATTAGCCAGACTAACTAGAGGGCACAGAGATAGTTTCCTAATTAACAAGATCAGAAATGATAAAAGACACATAACAACAGACACTGAGGAAATCCAGAAAATCATGAGAACAACAGATTTCTTAACAGAAACATTAAAGGCTGGGAGAAAATGGGCGTCTTAAAGTTTCTATTGCTGTGAAGATACACCATGGCCATAGCTGCTCTTATAAAGGGACATTTGATTGGGGCTGACTTACAGTTTCAGAGGCTCAGTTCCTTATTGTCATGGCAGAAGACATGACAGCATACAGACAGCTGTGGGTCTGGAGAAGGAGCTGAGAGCTCTACAACCTGTTTAGCAGACAGCAGGAAGTGAACTGAAATGCTTCCTCCAACAAGGCCATACCTCTCTATAATGCCACTCCCGTGAACCTACGGGGTGATTTCTCAAATCACTATGATGGGATATGTTCAAAGACGCAAAGGAAAAAATCTCAAGTAAGAATAGCATAGCCAGCAAAACTGTGCTTCAGCAGTGGAGAAAAACAGACTTCCAAGACAACTAAAACCTGAAGGTGTTCATCATTACTAGTCCAGCCTTACAAGAAATGTGAACAGAAATACAACAGAAGAAAAGGATAGCAACCATCAGGAAAAAGTACAAACCTCAGCCAGGCAGTGGTGGCACACCGCATGCTTTTAATCCCAGCAGTCAGGAGGCAGAGGCAGGAGGATCTCTTAGTTCGAGGCCAGTCTGGTCTACAGAGTGAGTTACAGGACAGCCAGGGCTACACAGAGAAACCATCTCAAAACAAAACAAAACAAAACAAAACAAAAACAAAACAAAAACAAAAAAAACCCAAAACAAAACAAGACAAACAAAATCCCAAACAAATGGAAAGTACAGAACTCAGTAGTGGAGTAGATGAACTAAAGGGAAAGGAAATCAAATCCCACGAATACAGAAACCCATCAGAGCAAAGACGAACAAGAGAGGAAAAATGATATACACAACAACCAGAAATGACAGAAATGTGTCTTTTTCAATGATGACCTCAAATGCAAAAGGATGAAAGTCTCCATTTAAACAAGAGGATTTTTTAGATATAGTACAGATGCAAATCATGGGAATGAAACAGCATGCTACTGAGTAATGAGTTACTGAAGAAACCAAAAGAGAAAAATTTGAAAATCAAGACAACAATGAAAACAAACAAGCAATGAATGTAGCAGAACTAGTACTGAGGGGATTTAGAAGAAAGCAATAGCCACGTTTTAAAAAAGAGAGAGCACAAATAAAAACCTGTTAGTTGAAATGCAAGACATTAGACAAACTGCAACAAAGCAAATGTAAAGTTAGTAGAAGACAAGAAATTACAAAGATCAGAACAGAATTGAGACTAAAAGATATAAATAGTCAGGGAGCTCAAATTAGCTTCTTGAAAAGATAAAGACACAAATTTTAAACTTAGCAATGAACACTGTTAGACATCATAAGTTAGCACAACAGAAAGAAAGGGATCACTGGAGCAGTAATGAACAGTTATATGTAACAAACTGGAAGCCCAGAAGAAACAGTTAGCCTTCTAGACGTAGGACTCACTACAATTGAACCAAAAGGACACAGAACACCTGAAACAACAGTGAGTAATGAGATTGAATTGGAAGCATGAGTCTCTTGTATTAATTCTCTAGTTGCTGTGACTAAATACCTGACAAAACAAAAACCTTTAATGGAGGAAGGGTTTATTTCAGCATGAGGTTCAAGGGACTCAGTCCATGTTGGCAGGGAAGGTGTGGCAGCTGGAGTGTGAGGCAGCTAGCTGGTCACTTTGAATGCCCTGGTAGGAAGTGGTCAGCTAGCTTCCTCCTGGTTTTGCCATCTGGCCTCCAGCCCATGGCATGGTACACCCGCATTTACGGTAGGTCTTCCTGCCTCAATTAACCTAATTTAGAAAACCCCTTGACAAACACGCCCAGAGGTGTGCTTCCAAGGTCAAAGCTGAGAGTAGAGATTAACCACTCCATGTCCAAACAAAGGAAAGTCAGCGACTGAAAAGCTAGGCAGGGCTACCAACCTCAACAAAAATTCAACGCACCAACATTCCTTGTTAACGTAAATTCATATTGGTATAACCAGCCGCCCTGTGACTTCTTCCTGAAGGAAATAAACACCTGCAACTATAAACTTGGTCAAAAGCCTATAGCTGAGGATTTATGGGCTCAAAGGAGGAGCATACTACCGTTGTTTCTGTAGTTAGATATGTTGTCAAGCTTCTTCTAAGTATTCCCATTTATATTCCTAGACTAGTGCCACCCTCTGCCTGGGCTACAGAAGTTCCTTTTCTCAAAGGGGAACAGTTAATGCACAGACACAAAACTGGTCAAAGTGCTGAGAATAACTGACTGTTTATGATTATCCCTGATGAGACATTTATTTTCACCCCTCAAGACTCAGAAACATCAGTGAAGAACTGTAGTAAGAGGCAGAGGGTGGGGATTTCCACATGCACAGAGGGGGTACCAAGGTGGCTCTCCTCACACCTGAGGAGGTAGTGACAATTGATGGCTGCTGGGGATGGAGCTGTGATCTCTGAAAGGGTGCCCATGCTATGCCCTACACCCTTGCACATGCAGGCAAGTCCAATTGGACTCGATGGGTTATTTTATTAAAAAATAGAAGAGGACATTAAGAGAGAAACAAGTATTGGAGAGGGTCTGGCAAGAATCACAGAAGGAATTCTGGTTGAATACAACTAAGATACTTTGTATACATGAATGAAATTGTCAAACAAATAAAATATGTTTTATTTTATTTGCAAAATATGAAAGATGAATCATACCTGAGGAACTGGTTATGGTAGTTACTATGATCTGATCATCACATACTACATACATGTATTGAATTGCTCCTGTATACCTATTTTGATAATCAAAAAACTGAACTTGTTTATTCCAAATATTAGGGCATTTTCCAGATGTCTTTGGGAGAATTCTTAATGGAGGCTGGGATTGGAGCTCAGATTTTTTTTTTTTTACTTGCAAAGCCTACATTCTATTCCTAAGCTAGGCCAACTGCTCTAACTTCTCCAGAAATATTGCTATTATTTTCTACTTTAAATTCCCCATTTCTAGAAAATATAATTGGAATGATTATTAGTCTCTTTCTATTTACTGTAACTAATTTTATGTCTATAATATAGCCTATCTTTGTAGATTTTCCCATGTATATATGTAAATAATGCATTCTGTAATTGAATAAAGTATACTATGAATGTTAATTAAGTCAGTAATAAAACCTTTATTATTTTGGGTAATAATATTATTCTTAAATCTATTTGGTATAATATTAATAGAAACCCTGACTTTTCTCTAGTGTTGGTATGACTCTTTAAAAGTTTTTACCTATATTTATGTTTTTAATATCTAAAATGAGTGCTTTGCAGGAACCATACAGTTGGGATAGCTTTCCTTCCTTGAGCTATTACATTCTTTATTTGGGTCCCATACTTCCTCACTATATTGTTAACTCTCAAATAACTATAATAAGATTTTTCTTTATACTTTATCCACTTTTAAAGTTGGTTTTCTACATGAAGGTGAATCTGAATTCCCTAGCTCCCCCACCTACCAGTTTTTCCACCAACAAGGTAGTAGGGTGTATTAGGCCTCTAGTATGTGACATTTTTCTAGGTATTGGGAACATGACACCAAACAAGTCAAAGTTCCCCCAAAAACCTCCCATTCTGGTGGGGGGAAATGTCCATCTTTGAGGGGCAGGTTGAAACAGGAACTCAGCCTGAAGCCCAGGCTGGCCTCCAGCTTCTAATCCTGCTGTAGTCTCCTATTTTCTGGGAATTTAGGAGCATGACATCACAGCTGATCACTTGAAGACAATGTCAATCACTGCCTCCTGAGCACCCTTAGATTACACAACCAGTTTTGTGTGTCTGGATGAACTGAGGGTTATCTATAAGGTTTGCATAAAAGTGTGCAATGGTTGAAAGTTCAGAGTGAGTCGGTGGTGGGCTGGAGTCAGTACTGCCATACAAGCCATGGCTGTGAGCTCACCATATAGTAAACAAAAAGCTGGAGAGTGACAGCTGAGAAATCCGTGTATATCTTTTCTCTCCCCCACAGAACCTGAGAGAAAAGGGCCTAAGACAGAAAAGTCATAGGAAAATTGGCCAGATCCCAGCCTTCAGAGATATTCCAACTCTCTCCGTCTCACAGCAGTTCTGGAAGAGGAGGCTCTCAAACCACCAGACTTCCTCCAACGAGAGCTTTGTTCTACTAGGACTTGCCAAGAAGCATATCAAGCCACCAGTATCTCCCCAAGGGAGTTATTACTGTCATACCACCAGTAACCCCTAAGAGAATACTATTTATACCTCAAGGATTCCCCCAAAGATGACAATGCTGTCAGAGCTTCCAAAAGGAACCTTGAACCACCAAAGTGTCCTAAGAGGGGTGTGAGCTCGTTAATACTCCCCTCAACAGTACCATGTCTCCTAAGGGGAATATCAACTAGAGCTCCTATAGAGAATATCAAACCTCCAAGTTCCCAATTAGGGGATCACTAGGTACACTCCTCACTGAACACCACTATGACCCCTGTATAACTAAATCCGTTCCCAGGAATCTGTTTACATGGCACATTCCTCCTCAAGTATGTCTTCCTTCTCCCACTGGAGAAAATTTAACCTCACCTTGCCCTTTTCTCTTCCTTTCTGAACCTAAGTGTGGTGATGGTAGGGTGTGGTCAAGAAGGCTCACATCTAGACCACTGAGGCTTTCAGGAGCAGCACTCTGGCCCAGCTCCTCTCCAGGATGTACTTGAGGAGACAGGCCAGGGCAAACAGTGGTCCCCAGTCATGGGCCTGGAGCTGGTCACTCTCTGGGTCTGCAGGGCTGTCTCATCTTCTGTACTGTACTCTACTCCCTGCTGAAGGAGTGTCTAGTCAGGTCAGCTTATAATAAAGGTAAGCTCTCAGGAAGCCAGTGTGTCATCTGCCCCTCTGCAGTCGCCTAGGCTGAGAAAGACTGTGGGGTGGTGCAGTAGTGCCATTTTCCTAAGTCAGGGAAGGAGAGGTGTCATAGACATGAGCCAAGACAAAGCTCTCATCCCACCCTCATTTTCTGATCTGTGTGCAGTGAGTTGCTCCCTAATGCCTGAGGTTTACAATTCATAATCCCATTTCACTCAATAAATACCCTTTGACCTTACCAGGAAAATAGAACTCAGAACAATTATTTGGTCCCCCCTGTTTGGGAGTCTAATGCTAGCAGTAATGAGTTGAGTTCTATGATGTTTCTTTCCTCCCTTGTGCCGGGCCAGCCAGCATGACAAGTCAAACAGACCTCTGAGTGGGGAATGAGGATTAATAGGAAAGGCAGAAAGAAGACACAGAGATAGATTCAGAAATATCCCAGTGACTACTGCGGCTCTGAGTTTATTTCTCAGTAGCATTTTTATACCCCACAGTGCAGTGGGAAGCAAAATCACAAGCTGGCAGAAACAGTGACTGGCATACATAGGATATCTATTCCCATCTGGAGGTGTCCCTGTTCCTTCCACCAAGGTTAATAGAACGTTCAGCCCTTTGCCTTGACCCTCAAAGTATCTTCTCTTATCATTCCATGTGTTAATGACCAGGAAGTCTGTCTGCCCACAGAGCGCCCTGCCAGGCCAGCAGCCCCTGACCTGTTCTGACCCTGCCTAGCAGGCAGACATGGCTCTCAACAATCCATTCACACTGCCCCGGGACCTACCCCTTCCCCTCAGCTTCTCCATGGGCCAGATTTATCCTAGTTGACTGTGGAGCCATGTGGACAGGGCATTCCCCTCTTTCTCAACAGCCAAGGCGTCCACTCCATAGAATGAGGCTGCTTGGCTTGGGTTCTCTGCTTGTATACGCCAGCTGCCCTCTCCTCCACATGCAGTGCAGTGGGGTCTTTAGACATATAGATAGATGTGGCAGCTTGGGTGCTCAATGTGAAGTCTCAGGGAGATACTGATGGAAGTCCCAAACATTACCAGCTCAAAGGGATTCTCAACTGTCATACCAGTAGCTACTCGGTCCAGCCACCATCCCATCTGAAGCCCCTGCCCCAGATCTACCCAGCCATTCCCAGACTCACTGTCTCATTCTGGTCACAAAGTACCATCACTGGACGTTAGCATTTCACCCAAGGAAGTATAATTATTCTTGGATATGTCTTGATAAGCCAAGAAGCTTCTGGCAAGATGTGAGGGCTATTCTGCCTCCACTGGCCCTCGTTAGGAGCCAGAAAGCAATCCATCCTCTATACTTACCTCCTACACACACACACACACACACACACATGCACACACACGCACACACACCACACACA
>NW_022196904.1:86865353-86952652 GCF_008632895.1 Mastomys coucha
ACACACACCACACACACCACACACACACACACACACCACACACACGTGCACGCACACACACACACATGCACACGTGCACGCACACACACATGCACACACACCACACACACACACATGCACACACACACACACACGCACACATGCACACACACACACACACACACCACACACACGCGCACGCACACACACAATTTATACACGTGCTTGGGCCTTCCCCTCTCTGACCAGTGGCAATCATGTCCCCCAACCCCTCTGTCCCAAGTGGTCTTTTGAGACTCAAGGAAACCTTGCTTTAGCATGCCAAACCCAAAGGTAAGACAGCTTGGTCAGGCAGGTGAGAGAAGTAGCTTCACACCTCTACAGGTCTGTAACCTGACCCCACATTGTCTCCCCAGCAATGATCACCATAAGACCAGAGGATAAGACACATGCTTTATGCCCTCAGGTAGTCAGGAGATTTTAGCAGGGACCCAGCATATAACTGTCACATAACAAAAGTGATCTGGGTAGAATCAGGAGGCTTTGTCCAGACTCAGGAGGTAGTCTAGGGGGAGCAGGTGACACTGAAGGAGTCCTCCAGAGAGTCCTCAGTGGTAGTGCTTATGACAGGGGCCAGTGTTGAGGACCCTGAACCCAGTCCCTTGGGCTTCAGAGTATCAGTTCAATGCACAAATAGTTTGGTTGTTCCAAGTACGGAGAGAGCTAAGTTGTCCTTGATTTCTCTGTCCCATCCATATACAGAAAGTCAAAAGAGGTTGTTTGATGGAGCTGGTCTGAATCAGGAAAGGTGACCAAGGAACACAGGCTCTTACACCAGGAAAGCCACAACAAAGTAGAGTGGCAGTAAACCCAGACGCCATAGGTGGATGTAGAAAAGTCCGGACCTTGTGGCGGGCAGGTCACATGCTGAGCAGATAGGGTCAGTCCAGCCTCCCTGCCTAGATGGCCAAGGCCTGAGCCAGCGTCTCCTCTACTGTTCACCTCCCACTCCTGGAATTCCTCTGTTTGCTCATGGCTGTGAGCATCTGGCTGATGTAGGAAGTCAGAAGATCATCCATTTTGTATCCCTGAAACCAGGGGTAGGAAAATAAGCAGAGCTCACAGTGGAACGCACAAGCCCCTCACACATAAACATGGCTCCCAGAACATACTGCAGTGGGCACAACACAGAAACAAAGCAAGTCTGTCCCCATCTACACATTTGAGGGGCTGGGCTCATCTTGCTGTCTTGAGCCCTGGGCTTGTGGTCCCTCTAAGCCTGGATGCCTTGATGCAGGAGTGGCTGCAAACACTACCAGTTAAGCTGCACCTTGGAAATTTGGGCTCATGTACAAGGTCTCATTGCTAATGGCTCTTGTGGTACATGTGGGCTAAAGGCCCACATCCACTGGCTCAATAGCCAGATACTAAAACAGCAGCTGAATGATAACTCTTTTCCTCCACCCTAGCTGACCATTTTCCCCAGACCTAAATAAACTAGGCTTCTAACAGACTCCACCAGGAGAGGCAGGGACCCATGCTAGGCACTAGGAGGCGCTCTCACCAGTGATGTCTCACAGAGCAGTTTGCTCCCACGGACCAAGTTCCCAATGGTGATGTGGAAGTAGGTGTTGCCACTACTCCAATTGGAGATCTTGGTGAAGGGGTGAGTAGTCAAGATGTCCTGGGAGAGAAAGTAGACACACAGATGCACAGCATTACCCTCTGGCTTCAGTAACCCCAGCTCCAGCCCACAAATACCCCTCAAAGAAAGCCTGAGCCCTCACATGAGGAAAGGAACAAGAGGGAGAGGCCAGTTCTGTGTGTGGAGCTTCCAGGGAGCAGGTCCCTTCTTCTCCGTACCTCACCTTGCCCAAGGAAGCCCTGGAGGCTGTTGTGTACTTAGGGCCAAATATAGAAACATAGGTGCCTGAGAGCACTGACAACTGTTGGTCTGAATGAGATAGCCTGATGAGTTTAAAGAGAAAAATGGGACAGAGAAGAGCCTTGGAAGGAGACAGGATACTTGGATTGGGTACAGTAGAAGCTGAGAAGTGTCTGAGAAAGAATAACAAAGAAAGGCAGAGAGCCCATGTGACCATGACATCATGCAGCAAGAAGATGACAATCATTACTGATTTTTATCAGTTATTCAGGAGCACAACTTCTGGCCTCATAGTGGGACCGGCTTTGGGTACATAAGCATAGCCAGCCTGCATGTGCTCCACCATTTACCATCCTGACCATTGTGGAAAGAAAGAGGTGTAGGTCTGTGGCATCCAGTGACATTGAAAAGCTGGGCACTAAAAGGAGTTTGTGGAACTTAGCAGCAAGAATTTGGTGGTAAGTTGAAGGTTGCAATCTTGGTGGAACAAATGACTGAGTCGATGTGACAAGCACAGGCAGCCTTTCAAGATGGGGACCCAGGGACTCTGAAGTGGGGACCGTAGATGACAGGGCTGTGTCTGGGACCTTGGTTGGTCCTCACTCCAACCTGCTCACTCCTGCCCTGCTCACCTTGGTTCTGGGATCGATGAGGCTGACCCCATACTTGTTGATGGCAATTAAGAGAATCTCTGGGAAGTTTGGTTCTGTAGTTTGCTAGCAAAGAAAGCAGAGGCACCATCAGTCCAGAACGAGACAGGAGTTTGCGGAGAGGCATGAAGCCAGCAGATGCAGGAAAAAAGTCAATCCAGCCTGGTTGCCTACGTGGGCCAGCCCTGCCAAGGCCCCCTGCTTGCCCCTCTGCCCACAGCCTCATGGGTTCCCAGACGTTCCATCATTTCCCTCTTGCTTCCCTGGGAGGTTTTTATGTCCTTTCTCTCAATATGAAAGTTTCCCTATGGTCAGAACAGCCCCAGTCCCAAGTCTCCCCAGTCTCACTGTCCCTTCAGGAGACCCTGACCCTCACCTGTTTGCCACCCTGCCTCTCACCACACTCAGCCACATGAACCTTTTTCATTTCCTGCCCAGACCTGAGCTCTCAGGCCTGTGGGCCTTTGTCTATATAGGACCCTTGGCAGAGGACTTTCTGGAAAGCCCAGCATCGCCTGCTCTGGGAAGCCGCCCTAGGTAACCTCCTCACCTTAGGCACAGCCTCCTGACTCTGCTACCCCACGGGGGCCCACTACTACAGTACAAACCGCCCTCCATTACTCCAGCCATTCATGTGACTGTCTCCCTTTGTGGCCCAAGTTCTGGTCGTCTTTAGTGGGCCAAAATTGAGGATGCTCCCTTCCTCTCTGTGTCAGCAGGTGTTCAAGGCAATAGCTGTTACCTCCATTCCTGTTTCTGTGCTGTCTCACTCCCAACCTTTTTCCCCCATCTGCCCTCAAAAGATCGCCTGAAGACATACCTTCACCTCAAAGAAGGCTGAGCCAAAGGTGGGCCACTTGAAGATGAGCTTGAGGAAGGCCAGTTTGGCTTCCTCCTTGGACTTCCCTGCATGCTTGTTGAAGTAGGCGACAATAGACTGTGGGGATGGGAATCAGGGAGGACCAATCACAGCTCTATTTCTGCCTGTCTACACCATCAGAGCCAGGCATAGTACAGACAGTATTGCCCACTTATGCCATGGTCCCCACGTACCCCAGCTAGTGGGTTTCTGATCCACCCCAACCCATGCAGACAAACCAGAGGGCATCAAGCAAATTCAGGTCAAAGCCAGGATGGGGGCAAATTAATACCATAGGGCCACTAAATCCTTTGCATGAGGACTAGAGAATGGAGCAGACAGAGATGGAGTAAAGGCTTCCCTCGTCACCCAGGAGGGAGGGCCATTCCCCTTAGCTGTCTCAACCCCTGGGATACTCAATGTACCATTTTGAGAGGCCCCACTCCCGCCGCTCCTCCCTGTTTACCCGTTTCCAGTCATCAGGTGAGACCTGCCGGATTAGGTCCTGGGGTACCAGCTCCCTTAGCAACTTGGGGATGCTAGGGAAGTAGGATTTGTCCTCCTCAAACTTGACCCTGTAGATGAGTGCCCCCAGCTGTAGCACCTCCTCCCGGGTGCACTTGTGGTAGCCTCGGAGATATTTGGGCAGTTCCTGTCAGAAACAGAGCAGGTGTCATCCCCCTCCGTGTGGGCCAGCGCTTCCTCTGCCCCAGCTGAGCCTGCTTCCTCAAAGGAGATGCAGAAGGCAGGCAAAGGGCTGCACAGTCCCAGCTCTTGGCAGCTGGAAGGCAGAGCCATGTTAGAACATTGTGCACCACCTTTCCTATAGCCAGTGAGGTGAGCTGACCCATTGCCAAGACGGAGAAATCCAGAATCAGTTTCTCATCACTCCTCTCCTGGGCCCATCCTTCCTTAGCCACTTCAGTAACAGCACCAGCCTTCTCACTCCCTTGAATTTCCAGACCCAGAGCCAAGGCATCTGCAGGGAAGTGACCACACCAGCACTGTCCACAGGCTCCTGAAGCCCCAGAACCATCTTATCCACCACTAAGAGGACAGAGAAACTGAGGCAGGCCTGGACACACTGCTAATCAGAGACTTGAGTCAATGACTCTCCATCCACCCTTCCACTTACCCAGCATTCATTCACTTCTTAGGGGTCCATCTACCCATGAAGCTTCCATTCAATCCATTCACACCTAGCCACCCATCTACCCATAATTCATCTGACATTCATCTTTCCACCTATTCATTCAGCCAGTTGCTAGTTTACCTATCCATCCATCCATCTATCCATCCATCCATCCATCCAACCATTCATACATACATCCAACCAATAGTCATTGAGCATTGACGGTGACCCAGGCACTCTTAGCAGCAACACACACACACACACACACACACACACACACACACTTGCGAAAACATAGTCTGAAGTGAAAAGTCAGACATGGGGGAGGGGGGCAGATCTATACTTGAGGACAAAGAAGGAGACATCCTTTAAGATGAAACATCTAACTGCCCAGTAGGTGAGGAGAAGTGAGTGAAGAGTGTCTTGCACAGGACAACACTGTGGAGTCTGGGTAGCACTTGAGAATTTGTAGCTGGAGCGGCCTGAGCCAGGGTGCACAACTACAGCGGCAGACATCAGAAGGAGGAGGCAGCACCAGGATCTTGAATTAGATCCTAAGCACGACAAGAAGGTCCTGAGCAGCCCTCGTAGGCAGGATAGCTACCCCATGCAGAGCAGAAAGGAGAGATCAAGAGACTGTCACAGTGGCATGAGGGCATCCCTAGCTCTGTGGGTGACAGGGAGATGAGACACGGTTTAGATATTCAGTTATAACGTCCATTAATGATGACCACTTTTTTGTTTGTTTGTTTGTTTGTTTTGTTTTGTTTTTTGAGACAGGGCTTCTCTGTGTAATCCTGGCTGTCCTGGAACTCACTCTGTAGACCAGGCTGGCCTCAAACTCAGAAATCCGCCTGCCTCTGCCTCCCAAGTGCTGGGATTAAAGGCGTGCGCCACCACTGCCTGGTCTGATAACCACTTATAACAAGCATTAATAAGCTAATGTGGGTCAGCCCTTAGGAGAGGTATGTTGGGGGACCTGGGGAGGGGAGGTGTATGGTGGAGGGTATCACAGGTTTGACTGAGGGCAGTGCTACTTCCAGATCATCACACAGCACCACAGCAGCCCTGTACCCTTCTCCACCCAGACATCCTTGTTTGCATCTCACTCAAGGCCAAGCGGGCCACAGCCAAGCGTAGAGCACTGAGCTGCAGTCGCCAAGACCAGGAGCACTGTTCCACCCGCTGTGTGACCTGAACTGCATCGCTTGGACTCCCTGAGTCTGTTCCTCCAAAATAGGAACATGGTGATTTCAAGGGGCTACATGGAAGGGCAGAAGGAATCACAGGCAGCCATGACAGGCTCTGCTTGTGATCATCCCTCCAGGCTTCCTGTCTGACACTGCAGGCAGAACCAAGGAGGGCTTGGATGGACTCAGCCACACCAGCAGACTCCTGCATCCAGAGCACTCAGGGCACAAAGCAGCCTGAACTGGCAAGGACCTCGGAAGGAGAGTGAGCAGTCAAGCCTTTAGGACGGGAAGATGACGAGACAGGTCTGAGTCCACACATCTGTCGGGAGACTAAGTGATGGAAACAGGAAGACTTGAAGCAGCAGCTACAAGCCCTTCTCTGTCAAAGGCAGCACTCTCCGGCTTCACAGTGATACCAGAAGGCCGATGGCCCACAAAGCTGAGGGGAGCAGAGGACAGTGCAGCTCACCTGGTAATAGTGGAAGATGGAGTCGGCCATGGGGTCCTTGCCAGGCACTGTGGTGGTCCACAGCTTCTTCATGAAGAACACCTGGTAGGTTAGTGAGGGCACGATTCCTGTGGCACAGGGCAGCTAGTCACATGGAGTTTCAGCAAAGAAGGTCCCCTGACCCTGCCAGCTTGCTTCCAGACCCTTGGCTAACTACTGGGCTTCACTGCCTAGTCTCAAGCCAGCATGGCCCTGTGCTGCTAGCATCCCAGAGCCCAGTCCCTTACCATCCTTGATGGGCCGTGCTTTCTTTATCCAATCTGTCAGGTGTCGAACAAAGTCAAAGAAGAAGTCATTCTCGGGGACGCTGATGACCTAGGGATGTAGCCATAGCAGCTTTGGGCCATTTGCTTTGGTTCGAATTTTCCCACCGACATTCCTGTCAGCTGCTTCTATAGGAAGGCCCCACCTCCCACCCTAGCCAGAGGAGTTCTGTGTGTTGGTCCCATCCACACCACCTGTGCCTAGTTAGCATCTCGGGAACACTGACCTCCTGCCTAGAGGGACATCAACCCACCCAGTGCCTGGCACACCACAAACTGCATAGGCCCACTGCAACACAGCCACCAAGAACAAGACCAGTCTGCCTCAGCTGACTGCTGGCATCTGTGTCCAGCTCCTCCCACAGGCTCTGACACAGATTCTCCAGACCCAGGACCTCATAGACATTGTCTTTGGGCCCTCATGTTTGACACAGTAACAGTCAGGAAGTGAGGTAGAATGTACACAGGGCTGTCAGTGATCAGTAGAAGGGACACTCAGTTCCTCAGGTTGCTCTAGGAAGCCTTCCCTTTGAGGAGACATTACAGCTGACTTGTGAGACTTTTAGGGACAGCACACCTGGAGCTGGGTCCCTGCTGTGTGATCATGGATAAGTTGCTTAACCTCTCTGATGAAGCAGTAATATGCATTCTACCCTCTGAAGGATACTTCAAGGGTGAATTTTCTGAGGGGACAAAGTCAACAAACCCTGTGACTACAGAGCACAGGGTACCTGGGCCCGTGACTCTCAGAAGAGCTTTCTTTGCTGCCATGTGCCATGCTCCAGGGGACAGAGGACAGCTGTGCCATGTGAGGAGAGCACAGATGCTTCATGCAGGTGTCTCTCTCCTCTTAACCCACTACGTGTTCCTGTGGCTTCAGCAAGTCTCCAAAAGATGGGTGGACCCACCTTATCTGCGATTTTGACAAAAAGGCTGAATCCCTCGGAAGACTTGAGGAGCAGGCGGCTGGCGATGTTTTGGCAGAAGTCCTTGGCTTTGGTGCTGGACTCCACCTCAAAAGCCTAGGGATAGCACACACTCAACTTCTGCAGGGCCTTCCCCCAGGTCCCCACTGCCCATCTCTGCTGTCTCTCCTACCCAAGCAACCAACCAAGACGAGTTCCTCCCTTTCAAGACCCCCTGCCCTATTGGGCCATCCTGGTGGATCCAGATCACATGTAGCATTTGAAGAGAGCAATTCCCATTTGGCTTTTCCCAGATCTCGCTGCCACTGTCCCTCCAAGCAGAACTAGGCCTGGTGCTGGCCCTATAGGTCCAGGCCTGGATAGTGAGAGCAGAGGCAGGGACTCACAGCAGTTATGGTGAGAAGTGGTGGGAAAGAAAACCAACCAAGAGGATGGACTGGGAAACGTAGCCCCAACTGTGAGGATGTGGAGGGGTTGGGGATGGAGTTTGAGGGAGAGAGGAAGGAGAAATGGGACAGAATATAGATGGGAAGGATTCTGGGAAATGTCTGAATTTGCCACAGAATCCTACTGTGACATCTGAGTCTCCAGGATCAGACAAGTATTATAACTACTCGTCAGGATACAAGGTAGGATGTCAAATTCATGACAGAAAGCCTGACTGGGAAACCAGGGAGGAGGGAGTGAAGGTCCAAGTTGGAAGGGACTTAACCCAAGGAGTGTTCATAGTCTTGATCAACTCTCACTCTACCCAAGGGCAAGAGAATGAGATGTCAGGGTGCCAGGTATTGTTAAAGACGTCCTGTGCAGGCTGAGGGAGCTTGACCCTGTCTGAGGGGTCAGACCCGTGTGTGGGGCCCCTCACCTCGTCCGTGTCGTCGGGGAAGTAGACCTTGTGGAAGATCTGGGTAGTCTTGTGCTGGATGGCTTCCACCTCCACCAGATGTGGAGGGTACTTCCGGGAGCCATTTCTGAAAACACGGAAGGAGAGAGGGAAGGAAATGTGTTCCTAGGTCCACACGGCTGGGAAGCCGAGGAAACAGGAGACTGGCCTCAGCCTGACCCCGACCTCTACGCCCAACAGTAGGCTCAGCTATGTGGCCTCCCAGAGCCCTGAGTTCCCAGCCAAGAAGTGGGATGGTGACGGGAGCAAGAGCAAAGGGTGTGTGGGCGAGCTCCTGCCCAGTCAAGCTGGGGAACTCGATAAGCCTCACACTGTGTAAAGGGTCTGTCTTACAGCCGGGTGTGGTCAGGCTGCCCCGCCCCCAGTGCTTGCCCAGGCCCTGTGGCTCCAGTACCTCAGGGCTTTCTGGAGCCTCTGCAGGCAGTCAATGGCAAGAGGACAGTGCTTGCGGGACTGCAGGAAACGCTGAACATGAGGCAGGAGGATGTTGCTGGGTGGGAAGAGGCCTGTGCACAGCCATAGCAGC
This sequence comes from Mastomys coucha, assembly GCF_008632895.1. Classification (NCBI taxonomy): domain Eukaryota; kingdom Metazoa; phylum Chordata; class Mammalia; order Rodentia; family Muridae; genus Mastomys; species Mastomys coucha. The sequence goes on from NW_022196904.1 coordinate 86,874,179, forward strand.
TCCCAACCCCTCTCTTCGCTGTACCTGTGGGAAAAGGTCCAGAGTAACAGGAATCCGTGCACCCCAGAGCTACACCTTCTGTCCAAGGACCAGAATGGACACACTTTTGTGACAGCCAGAACCAAACAGTGTTCCTTAATGTGGCCATGTGCCCATACCAGGTCATACAGTAGTCATTCCACACAAGGTTCCGGTGACAGAATGAAAGTCCACAGTTACTCAGCACTATGTCTGGGTCAGCTGAGATTTCATCTTCAAAGCCACACATCCCGAGGGATGACACAGAAGTAAGTGTGCAGCTTATACACCCGCTGAGCTCCTGTACTCATCTATACCATTAAAGCAGACCCCTACACCCTCACGCATCCCTTGGTTCACTAAGCCTGATGAAGCAGGCCAGCCTGGAGGGTTTTGTATAAGGTGGTATTAATGCAGGCTTTAAAGAACAAGACAAATTCTGACACACAGAGATGGTCACACAGGGTGGTCCTGCCCAGGGGAAGAGATCTGATGTGTTTGCTTCCAGGATGAATCTTGCAAAGATGGGAAGATGTGTCCGCTCTTCTGATACAGATGGATGCGCTGAGCTCTTCTAGTCCCAGAACTAGGGGGGTCACTCTCTCGGGGCAGGCTGGACTTAGACCAAGGTCTCTGCTGCCTCCAAAGGGAGAGCAACCCCATTATCTCATCAGAAAGAATAAATGAAATCATGTCAAGCTTCGGCTGCAACCCATTTCCGGGCATCCTGACACCGCTGTAGAAGATTCCACACTTTGTCATGCAGCCCAAGCCATCTAGAGACTGACCCTTCGTGACGTATAGAGTCTTACATGGACAGCTTGTCCTCAAAAGGAAGAATGTACACTACAAAACTCAGCCCTACAAAAAATGATGAGCCACCCAGCTAACTATCTGGATGTGAGTCAGACACAGGCATCTCATACAGTGAGACCATGACTGTCCTTTTAACCACCCTAAGAGGGCCTTCCCTCTCTCCCAAGGGTGAGCTCGTTGGGAACTCTGCCACCATCTCCTTACAGTTTGTTTCTGCAAATCTCCCTGTTGCTTATTTTGTCTAGCTAAGTTCTTTTGCCCACCTGCATCACCGCCCTCTTCAGACACGGCCCTGCACAGCATTTTGGTGGTCTGTACAGGAAGGAGTGAGGGAAGGAGGATTGTTGTCTTGACTTTCTTAGGTACTTAACCTGGTGCCTGTGATAGCTGCCTGAGTGCTCCAGAGACAACTGATGGTCCATAGCTGGGCTCTGGGGCACAGGCTTCCAAAGGGCTTTGACCTAACCTGCCAAAACATTTATCTCCCTAGCCACTTGCTGTGTGTATGAGGAGAGTTACCTGGCCTTAGCATGTGTCTGGGCTGCTGAAACCCAGGCTTTTAACTCCATCACAGCCAAGCCAGCCTCCAGGGTGGCACCTGACACAGAATTGAACTGGTCAGATCAGGCAAAGGGGGATGGACTTGCTGGATATATTTGCTTGCCTAGTAGGAGGATGACAAAGGACAAGATGCAGGAGGTAACACAGGATTGTCCTGGAACCTTAGCATCTTTCAACTTGGACTAGCAGAAGCCATGTGCAAGAATACCAGTCTGGATCTCAAGGACCACAACAACCTTGGCTATGCATTTTATAAGCCAGGCCTATAAAAACCAGACCAGGGACCCAAGACTCCTTTGCCCTGTCTTACCAAATATACCCTCAAAGGTATTTTAAAAACCAAAAAGGGACCTCAAGAGCTAGTAAGGGCAAAGTAGAGGAAGAAAGGGACAAAGGACTAGCTCAGGACACAGCTGCAGCAAATATTTACTCTCTGCCCATCTCTAGAGCATCCAGGAGCTCCTTCTGTTTTCAATCTATGGGAACTTAGAATAAGTGAGCTTTTCCCACTATCATTGTGCACAATGTGGGTCCTGTCCAAACTGCAGATTGGAGGCCCAGTAGAAGCAAGAATACTCTCTATTACTTGAGAAAAGGGACAATCCATTCTCCATCTAAGGCTCTCAAACTCAGGTCAGACATGAAAAAGGACAAATGGCCTTGATTTTGTTCCCAGACTGGAGGCACTCAGTGAAATGGAGTTCCCCCTCCCTCAAAGGACTAGAGGGTCCCTGAGGCTACATGGGTGCCCATATTTTTCATCCCTATGAGTGAACTTCAGATAACCATAGATGAGGCAGGAACCTAAATGACATTCCTTTTAGGTGTGGAGCAACTTTTTCTGCTCTGAACACCTTTTCTGATTTGACCTTCCAGACTCAAATCCTCACTGGTTTTAATGGCAAGCCCCAACCAGCCCACTTTATGCCCTTCTTAATATGTATGATATATAAACACATTTCATCCATTCCTTCTTGGTCCTTCCTAGCTGCCCTGTTTCCTTCCTAGTTAGGGACTTCATGATTAAACTCTAGACCCATCTAGACCTTTTTAAGCACAATGGTCTGTCTGGAAAGTCTACTACACTGGGAACATTGGGCCTATAGGATATCCCTCCTTACTGGGCTGGCCTGAAGCAGTAGAATATTAAACCCAAGCTCACTGTAGATACTAAGGGAGAGCTCTACCTGGCCCAGCTTCACCTTCCCCTCTGCGTGAGATGGTGTGGAGCCTTATCCTAACAGATGCTTGTCCTGTAATGTCCTTAAAGTCCCTCCCTATAGTCTCTGCTATAGCCTCATAACCAACAAGCTCCCACAGTCTGAGACGCTTCCACTCCTGAGCACTCACTAACAGCCACTGAGGTTACAGTAGCCCTTAAGGACTCTTAGTGACTTTCCTCAAAGGAAGATCCCAATGTCCTTAAAAGCCTAATGTGCAAAACTGTTTACAGACTTTCATTGATAAATGAGTTCTTGTCACTCACTTTGCAACACTCCTACCTTGGCATTCAAAAAGTCAAGTAGATCCTAGTGAATGGCCCCTAGTCTTCTAGGAATGGGCTATAAACGAGGCTGTGGTCCTAATCCACTTCACAGTTCCCAGTCCTTACATGCTCTGGGACAGATAGCCTCCAGTCCCTCCTGGGTAATAGAGTTAGACCTTAAGGATATTTTAATCTGCATTCCCATCCGTCAGACCCTCCATTCCAATTTACTTTCAAATGGCAGGACCTCTTCACTCAAGTTAATAGCCTACCTGGACTGCCTTTATCTCAGAGGCTCTGGGGCAGCCAAGTTTTTGGACAAGCTTTAGCCAAAAGATCTGCCTTCCCTTATATTCATCTCTTGGGACCAGCTCCCTTGAGCACACTGACGATTTATTAAACTGTAGACCACACAAGCCCACTGCAGAACAAAACAGTGTCCTGACTCTTCAAAAGCAAGCTTCCTGTGACTTCTTCAAAGACCAAATCTCTCTACAAAAGAGCCACCTCCTGGCCTCACCTGAATCCAGGCACAGGAGCCTTTCCCATCAGCACTAGGGTCTCATTCTGACTGAACTCTAACCACAAAACAATAGCTAAGGACCTTCCTGTGGAACCTACAGAATTCAGCCTACTCAGCTAAGCCTCACTCCAAGGCCTTGAGGAGACCGGAGAAGGGGCTGATCAATTGGACCCGAGATAACATGAGCCCTGGACCTCCAAAAGCAGGCACTTACCTCTGGCCCAGGATTAGCTCTCCCTGACCTTACTAAACCCTTTAATTCATATGCATGTGGGCAAAAGGGACTCACACCAGGAGTTTTAACTCAAGCACAGGTACCTTCGAAGCTTACTCAGTTGTTTATCTTCCAAGTCATTAGACCTGCTGGCATGAGGCTAGCCCCCCCCCCCACCTTAAGACACAGCAGTTATGACTCTCTTGGTTAGAGGGCCTCTCTATCAACCCTGGGACAGAGTGTGATGGCTTTTCACTGGGGCACAATCCCCTCTCAGAATTCTCCTCCCCTCTTCTTGCAGTATATACCATAACTCTTGTTTTGGTAAAGACATCTCCCTACCTGTGTCACAGGCCCTCCATACCATCTCACACAGAGGGGACGGTGAAGTGAAGGAGAGATGTCCTGAAGTCCCAGTGCTCCCTGCGAGGGAGCCTTTCCTGACAGGCCATTGGGCTGACAGCCACCTCAGTCCAAGTCAGTGCAGTGTTAGGAGTAGGGGCTGGGAGAGCTAGGCTGTGGACTTGGAGGACTGCTCTAAGGGTTACCCCTTCTGGGCTCTTGGCAGGTTGACCCTGGGCCCCAGGTCAGTTGCCTCAAGAGGTCCCACAGTGTCTGCTCACCTGATGTGATTGTCAGTCAGCTGCTTCAGGATCTGCACATAGGCCTCATCTTTGAGGGGCTCAGCTTTGAGTGCCCATTCAAAGATCTGGTCAGTGAGCTCATTGACCGATCGTGTCCTCTTGGATGGGTAGTCACCCATATACTTGAGCACAGGTGAGAGTCAGTCAAGGAAGGACTGTGGCTGAAGGAGAAACACTAGCCTAGGAAGTAGGGGGTTGGACTCTCACAGCCCTGGAGTTCTGAGTTACATAGTAGATGTGGCCTGCTTACCACTTCTCTTCCTTTCTCCATGATGGCCATCCATCCTCAAGCCCTGACCCTACATTCCAAGTATCCAAGGCAGCCAGGAAATATTGTCCAAGCTCCAATCTGACTTTGCCTCCTCCTACCCAGCAGATCACCCTGTTCCTGTGACACAAACGAATCTAGTAATTTAGTGCCGTGTGTGTGTGTGTGTGTGTGTGTGTGTGTGTGTGTGTGTGTGTTGACAGGGACTGACCCCAGAGACTTGGCCTGATAGGCAAACACTTTACCACCCAGTTATACCTCCAGCAGCCAAAGCTTTTTAACAGACCCTGGGGACCTTTCTTCAGCATACACCTGCCCTTCAGTTACACTAAGTTATTTTGTACCCTTGACATAGCCCTGCTGATTTGCCTCAGGACCTTGGTGTGTGCCAGCCCACTCCCCGGGAAAGCTCTCTATAGGTTGGTTCAGGCCACTTCCTGGTCTGGCACCATCACCACTGATTCTGGCCAGCATGGCATCCTTAGGAGCCAGGAGCTGGCTCTCGTCACAGCTTTGTCTCTGTCTGTCTTGTCAAACAGGATGACAAGATCGAAGGAGGTGGAGGATAAGGCTGTTCCTTGCAAACTGTGAGGTTCCATGTGCCCAGCCAGGGTCTTTCATCTGTCGCTAGGACCCAGTCCTGCCATGTTCTGCCCTGAGTCCCTCCCTGCTGCCCTCCTTTCTCCCATGGCAGTGGATATCTACGAAGGCCATGCAGGCTTCCTGGGAGAGTTCCTCACTGCCCAGGATCTTCTTAAGCAGGGCCTGCTTGAGGGGCTCTCGTGTGTGGCTCCACAGCCGGTCCTTACCGCGGGCCTTGGACACCATGACACGGCTCAGTGTGTGCTTGGGTGGGGGCCTGTCAGGCATAGAGATGGTCAGTACCTGCCCTACCACAGGAAGCAAGCCCCTCCCCAACTCACTCTTCCTGCCATGCTTCACAATGCACACACATTCCACCTTCTCCAAGAGCCCCTGCCCTGCTCCCAGGAACCCTTAGGCAGAGCTGAGCACCCCAAACCACAGCATCTATCTTCCTGCCCAGCCCTTGCCTCGCAGGGCAGAGGACCAGCTGGGTGGCACATATACCATCCAGAGGAAGAAAGGATGCGATGACACCACACAGGGGTTCATCCTGGACAACAAAAAATGCTTATGCTTCCCCTGAGCTGGCCCCGCTCACAGGTGGGGGCAACTCAAAGTGTACCATTCTTGTCCCCCAACCTGCCACCCTACGTCACCTGAAGTAGTCATAGGAGAACTCCTCCAATGTGTAGGGCTTGGTGCGCACCTCTGGCTCTGCTGTGCGCAGTTGCAGAAGCCGGACAACATCCTGCCTCTGGTCTGGGGTCATAGTGACCAGGGCCTGGGAGGCAAGAGATAGGGAGGACATGTCAGCTCTTCAGCTGGGGCCACTGAGATCTGCTAAAGCTGGAGCCTTCCAGAATGGGGCAGGAAGACTTGTTCTTTGTGGGGGTGGACCCCAAGCTTTTTCTTCCTATGCATGTAGTTCTTATGCCTCAAGCATGCTGCGCTTAGAACAGCCCAGTCCCACGAGCCTGGCACAGGAGCTGCCTGGAGAGCTGTACTGAATCCTTGAGCTGTGATCCATGAGAAAAAAGACACAGCTCACCCAGCTGTGGCCCCCTTTCCCATTGGAAATTATGACAATGATCCTCCATCCCTATACCTATGCTGCTCCCCAACTAATGTAAATCTGGAAGATACCCATACATTAAATCTATGGTGCCCCCAAACCTGAGGGCTATCTATTATCTACACAGAAGATACAAATCATTAGTGTGTCACAGCCCTTCATTCCAGTGACCAGATGTGAGAAGAAGAGTAAGGGAGGGTCTGGGGGGGGGGACTCCCAGTGTTGGTCACATACCACGATCTCCCTTGGTGGCAAGGTAACAGTGGGCATGACATATACACAGTCAGTGGGGAAGTCTCCACGCAGCTTGGTCCTCTCATTGATGCCATTGGCCCAGCCTGAGTTCATGACCTGCTCACCAGTGTCATGGTCGAGAATGATGAGGTCTCCCTTGGCAAAGCTAAGGAAGCCTGACTCGTCGCCAGCTTTGAAGCAGGGATGAGCAGGTCCACATGGGGATGGGAAACAAGGTTGGGTTAGAGCATCTCCATTCGGGTTGGTGACCTATATAATCCATGGCTTCCCAATGAGGGTCTATGCCATCCTCTACTCTGCATATTCACTGCGCTATCACCATTTCCCACATGCCTCCCCACAGAGTCTGGGCTCCGTATTGCTACGGAGGGGTGTCATTGTGTTATCAGGTATGGAGGACCCCGTATAACTTAGAGCTGGTAATAGAATGTAAGCTACAGTCTTAGAAGGTGGGAGAGGAAGTATTCTGTGGACTATGGGTAAAAGCAGTTCTGCCCCCGATGTCTAGCAAAGATAATAAGGCACCAGCCACCTGCTGCGAGTGAGTGCCAGGTCAGCTGTACAGTCTGCCTACCACCCCAGTGCACCCATGTCAGTGGTCACTCACCAGGGTTAGGATTGTCCTGCAGTGCCACCACATACTTAGACCTCTTCCGTAGCCCCTCCAGAAAGGTGACCACCAGGTCACGGATGTCCTCGGCATTGCTGGATGTGAAGGTGTACTCGTCCCCTTTGATGGTGGCCAGGGTAAAGCTGGGGGCCATCAGCTTTGCTCCCCTATAGGACCAACACGGAGAACAGGGTCCAGCCGGGGTCAGCCCTGCCCGGCCCGAGTGACAAGTAGCACACCTCAAGTCAGAGCAGCCCAATGAGAGCAAGACGCGGCACTCCCTGAAGGAGACCAAGGCCAATCGTCAGAGTGTCCCAGACACCCAGATGGGGCCCTGCCAGGACAAGGCCTGGCCCATGGGGGTGATACATCCATGCACATTGCCCTCAAAGGCAGACGTAGCCATGGCTACAGCCAGCTCTGGTTCAGAAGCGGCCCACTCTGGCCCAGTGCACTGCTTATTGTCCATCTATGTCCTTATTCACCCCTCAAGGCTCAGCCTGATGCCTCTTCCACCAAGAAGTCTTCCCTGCCCTCATCATATCTGAGACATACTCCCACACACCCCAGACAGATGCACTGGGCTACACTGCACCATGGAGTGTGGCTATTCCAGGACCCTACCGCGCTCTGGGTGCTTTTCAGCTGACATAGAGGTCCCCCGTTGATAACACTGATTATGTCCCTGACCCCAGGAGCTGAGCCCTCTCCTCCCATTACCCTGTCTGTGCCCTGGTGGTCATCCCCACCTACTGCTGGACACAGCCATGATCTCCGGGAAGGACAGCTCCAGAAGCACCTGCTCCTGCTCGTCCACGAAGTACACACCTGTCCAGTTGACAGCCACGATGACATCACTCTTGGGGAGGGGAGGGCCTGGGACAACAACAGAGGCTCTGAGAGGGGGCTCCCTGATCTTGGAGATAGCTCCTCCCTACTCCTCATAACTACAAGGCAGTGGCTTCTGCAGGGGGGGTGCTTATTCCTGGTTTATAAATAGACAGAGTGAGCCTCAGCGTGGTCACCTTACAGGTGAAACCCAAAAAGTGGTGGGAAGAAAATGCTGGCTCAGAAAACATCTTCAGTCTCCTTCCTACCTCTGGTCCCTGCCCTGCACCAAGGTGAGATGTAGGGAGAGGTCAGATGACTGAACCCCAGGGTTATCTGTGGCTCTGAGACCTGGCAATTCTGAGAAGCCCAGAATGAGCTCAAGGCTGACACAGAAGAGATGCCCAGCAGTGTTCACAAAGATCATCAGAGCTGATGCATTATGTGGGATGGCACCAGCCAGTTACTTTCCCTCAACTACAGCCACCCATCCTTGGCCTCTTGGAAATAGCCCAACAGAACAGCCCATTCATCTATAACCTGGCTACCCTCTCTGTCCATAGCGGGAGCTTTAATGATCAGCTGTTCAAACCAGTGGGCCATCGTCCCTGACTGCACAGGTCTCCCACAGCCCCTCCACAGTAAAACCTGAGAAGACCAGGCACATGCTGAAAGATAACCACCCTCCCTCCATATGGCTGGGGCCACAGATACCTGAGAATTTGTAGGCTTCGTAAAACCTGGAGAAGAGCAAGGGCCACTTGAAACGGGCATAATTGACCACATCCTCTTTGACCTTCTGGGCGTCAGTTCTCCTCTGGGCATAAATTCCCTGCAGAGGGCAGTGTGGGATAAAGATCAAAGGCCAGTAGGTAGGCTCTAGAAATTAGCTATCCCTTCTACCAGGTGAGGGCTTCGGGGCCTCTGCTCCCATCAGCCCGCAGACACCCCCAGCTGTACGGCTTCCTCTAATCCAGTCTGTACCGGAGCTCTGGCAAGTCTCTTTGTGTGTGGGTCCCAGGCAGAAAAGGAAAGCGTAGCTGCCCCCCTAGGAGACTTCCCAGTGCAGTGGCCCAACCAGGGGTGATGGTGAGCCCTGGGAGGCTCACGCTGTGTGGGGAGGCATCAGAACAGAGAGAGGTTGTGGCATCATGGCACAGAAAGCTGGGTCCCAAGAGTGGGTTTCTGCAAGGCTGGACAGGCAGGTGGGAGAGTGAGCCATGTCCTCGGAAGAGGACGGGCCTGCAGATCAGGCCTTGGAAGAGCTGCTGCGACAGGGAGCAGCATTCAGTTTCCTGGTAAGAACTCCACAGCCTTGGGGTAGAATGGAGGGGTCAGAATGAACATGTGGCCATGACAGCCCCAGATAAGAGTGCTCATGCCAACCACATATAGGGCATTGCCGCCCACAAGAGGGCCGGCATTGCCACAGGCCAGGGACAGTAAGCATTGGCTGAGAGTTTGATGTGACCAATTTAATCCCCGTGTGTTCAGTACATGATACACAAGCGTATGTGTGTGGAGAAAAAGTCACAATGCAGAAGGTGGGGAGCCAAACATGGCAATGAAGGGTCCTCAACTTGAAACTTCCCTGCATGGTTGAAATGGCTTCAGGATTTTTTTTTTTTTTTAATTTCCCTCTTTGTTGTGGCGCACGCCTTTAATCCCAGCACTTGGGAGGCAGAGGCAGGCGAATTTCTGAGTTCGAGGCTAGCCTGGTCTACAGTGAGTTCCAGGACAGCCAGGGCTATACAGAGAAACCCTGTCTCCAAAAGAAGAAAAGAAAGAAAGAAAGAGAGAGAGAGAGAGAGAGAGAGAAAGAGAGAGAGAGAGAAAGAAAGAAAGAAAGAAAGAGAGAAAGAAAGAAAGAAAGAAAGAAAGAAAAGAGAAAAAAAATTATAAATTTCCCTCTAAATCCTCATGTTGGAGTCTTCACATCCCAGGGTGCACATTTGCAGATAAACTCTATAAGAAGTGAGCCCTATCCCAACAGGCCGTGCCCTCGTGAAGAGAGGCAATTATGTGCATGTGACCACAGAGGAAGACAATAAGGGACAGGCAAGACAGGAACTAGGGAGAAGCCAGACCAGCAAGACCCTGATCTCAGCCCCAGGCCCTAGCGCTAGCATGGAAATATCTGCTGTTCCCATGTCCATGCTGGCTCCCTTCTGCCCTTCTTCTGAAAAGCATCTACATTCACTTCTATCCAGTGCAGCAGAACCCAGGGCTCTGACATACATACAAGGGTGCTGTGGTCCAGGGAAAGACAGAACTGAGCTGCAGATCCCAGAAGAGTATGTCTGCCGTCCAACTATGCCCCCAAGGCCTGACTCCAAAATAAAGGAAATGTCACCATGCCACCCAAAGCAGCCACACACACACACACACACACACACACACACACACACACACACGCCTTGCTGGCAGTAAATGCTGGGGCAGCTGGGGAGGCTGAGAGCTGGGAAGTAAAGCTGTTTGGGAGGCAAAGTGGACAGGCTTCAGCAACATGCCTGAAATCAACAGGAAGCAAGAAGAGATGGCCAAGGGGAGGCTTTTCTCTTGGGAGATGGGGGATGCAGGAAAGAAATACTCTAGGGAAGAGAGGGCTAGGCCTGGAGGAAACCCTTGAAGGGGGCATGCAGAACCAGGTGGGTCTATAGGGAGCTATCCAGAGAAGGTGAAAGATGTGTGGAAGGTACCACAGGACCCTAGGTGTGTACCAGCCTTATCTGGAGGGTATGAGGCACTATCTATAGGAGCCTCCTGTAACTGAGTTAGGCCTAGCCTGCTCTGACATGGCATGGCCTTGGAGGAAAGAGGCGCTTTGATCCCTCAGAACCACCTCCACCCAGATGTTGCTTCACAGGCTCCTTAGCTCCTATATTAGGTCACGACCTGGGACTTCAAAAGGAGACTGTACCCAGAGTTCCCAAGTAGGAAGGTACTGGAGTTCTTAGGAAAAACGAGGGTACATTTCCCAGACAACTCCCATTATCAGTCCTGAGTGGTCACTCAGAAAGCACAGCATCATTATCAACAGGAAGGTTCACCCTCAACATCCATGACCCCAGGGATCCCTCAATAGACCACTGGACCAGCTTTGAGCCTTCTGTGTGTCAGACAACCAGCTCAGAGAAAGTGATAGAAATATATATGAATGATGTCCGTGGTGGGGGATGGGGAAGGGGTTGGGGGCAGGAGGCCCTGGTTCCCAGCAACTGTCAGGCAGAAGAAGTCAGGTGCCAGCTGTGATGCCTTGGATGCTGGGCACCATCACGCTGAGCCCTCCCTCTTCCTACCTTCTTGTGGGCAGCAATAGCCAGCTGGGCCCACTTCTCCAGATTCTTCAGCGGTGTGATCTCACGGTCAGGAATGTAAGTGGGTACCAGGCTCAGCAGACGCTCCAGAATCATCTCAGAACCATAGTCCACAAAGTACTGCTGAGAGGCCAGCTCGGCCAGGTCATCCTCCTGAGGATGACACACAGCATCATCACCACCCCTGGGGATGCCCTGCCAGCCCAGCCCCCTCCCAGCTGTGCCTCCTGTAGCTTGGGGACCCTGATCCTCAGGACCCTGTGTTCTCTTCTCCCTTCTCTTTACAGAGCAATCACAAGATCCCTAAGCCCACAGCCATGCTCTTGCCCTGTGCCTGGTCCCCTTGGCACCAGCTCAGACTGGCTTCTGTCCAGGGGCACATACACTGAGCAAAAGAGAGCAGGTGGCCTATTTGGTGGTGGTCAGACAGCTGGGTTCAGTGTTGCCTGAAAGCCATGTGGGCTGGCAGTCCTGTCTTGGACACTGGACCATTATCTTCAAAAATAAGACCCTCAATTCTGTCCCCCAAAAAGAGGTAAACTGAGATACACCTACAAATCCTGATCTACATGATCAGATCTTCTCCTTCAGAGAAGTTCCTAGACTAAGAACCAGACAAATATGTTCATCAGCTCCTACAGGTATCATGCACATGCACTGCAGAGTGCATGGACCCCCTTCCCGTGGGGAATCAGGATAGCTTTCTGAGCATCCACTGCACACAGCTCATGTGCGGTTAAGTAGCAATGAATCCAAAAGAAACCCAGGAAATGTCTAACTGCCACCCAGCTGGTGTCGGCACCATCTGACAACAGCCTTTAGCTTGTGGCCATGGCCTCTTTTGGCTCACGCACCCCACTTACTTTCTCACACCTGTACTCCCCAAACTTGACTCCTCGCACCACCTGCTGGTAGATGAGGTTGGTGGCCACATTGTCCTCTGAGGGGTTGTGCCAAGGTGTGAAGACCTCCTTTCTAAAGAAGAGCCTCCATGGAGCGTTGCGCTCCTGGGCACCCTGCTCCTTGGCATACTGCTCACACTGGGAGATGGCATCCATGACATGGTCACTGCCACTGCCCAGGGAGGACACCTGTGAGCAGAGGAGAGATGGCACAGTGGGAAGAAAGGCAGGACAGGATCAAAGAAGGACTTCAAAGGGTCACCCACTGTGACAACTGTATGAGCACAGATAGAGCCCTGAGGCTCAGAGGAGGCAGAATTCTGTCCTAGGTCCCCTGAAGGTTGATCCCAGGGACAGGCTCCGAGCTAGCTTGTAGCATGCAGTGACTGCCTTTCAAGGCATGTGTATGTGGGAGTCCTTTTTTTTTTTTCTCAGAGCAAGGGATGCTGTTAAGGGATGCTGGAGGGGCCAATTCATGAGGGAAGATCCAGGCAAACTGTGACCAAGTGCGAAGTCCATGAGTCAGAGCCAGAGAAAATTCCAGGCCTAGCTCAGCAGAAAAGACCTGTGCCCATGCCAGGACCCACACTGCTGGAAAAGATGTGGAAAGGGCAGACTAGTGGCTGAGCAGACTTCTATACATCACAACAACAGATGTGACCCTGGAGAGTGGAGTGGTCTGCCCCTCTTTTCTAAGCAGGAAGAGAAGGGCTTTCCCCTGGGCACCCATGGTTGGAAAGAGCTCTGGACCTCTGATTGTGGGGTACCCGGGTGCCAGAGAGCTTGACACCTTTTCTGTAGAGCCTGTTTCCCATAGCTTGTGACTCACATGCATGCGAACACCTCAGCCAGCAGGTGGCAGCACTAGGCTGGGCTGGCCTACCATACCTTATCGAACAGGGCGATGTAGAGGGAGAAGCCAAAGCGATCCTTGAGTGAGATCTTGTCAGCCAGAGCATTGCACAGCTCCTTGGCTGTGGTTGCAGAATCTGTTAACAAGGTCTTAGTGGTCCCATCCATGAAGGTCACAGGCAACATGATGGGCTTCTTGGATTTGGTGGCCTGAAAGTGACCAAGAGGGTCTGTGGTCTCTTCACTCTCTCTATGCTCTGGCTGTCTAGGGGACAGGAGCTGACCCCCTACTACCAGCATCCCACTGGGACCGCCTGGAACTGTCACAGGTATACACCCTGAGGGGACATTTAGATGACTTGTGCCAGGGCCCCAAGCCTAGGAGGAAACCGCTGCAGCAGCATGGCTTTGACTATGTCCCATGGGCATAAGACAGACAGAAAGGGCCAATGACACTTGAGACTTTCATATTCTGGGGGGTGGGGGGAGGCTGAAATTTCAGAACCCAAGGAGCCCTGCAATCTAACATGAAGGGGTGCTTCTAGGGCAATTAGAGATTACAGGGAGCCCTGCAATCTGACATGAAAGGGTGCTTCTGAGACACTAGAGATCACGTTCCCACAAGCATGCCGTGTGAGCCTTGCCAACCTGCAGCTCCAGCCAGCTGGGTGGCTGTGTTCGAGTCCCATTGACAAAGGTCCTTCTCAGGCGCTCCTCACAGTAGGGGGCATAGCCGGGTGGGCCCCCGTGGATGAAGTTCCGCAGGTACTGCAGACAGGGAACTCAGTCTCAGCGAGGCAGTCTCCACTCTAGCTGCTGCAGCAGCCTGAGGTCCCTCCAGGCTACAGCAGGACCACCTACAGCCCCCTCTTCTAGGCCTACTCCCACTACCCCTAGATCAAGAGCATGCACTGCAGCTTGGCAGCAAGACCAGACGGTCAATCTCCTCAGCTTCACCCCCTGCCTTACCCTCACATTCTATCTCTGTCCTCTCTACTGCAGCTGCTGCTACCTTTCAGGGCCCCATATGGTCTCCCCCACTTCCCACACCCTCATGGCACCCAACTAGTACCCAGAGCCTGGCACAGAGTGATATCCAAGTGCCTGCCCCAAGATACATGTTCAGGTTGTTCAGTACATATCCTGATCACACTTGACCTCTATAGAATGATACTGGCAAAGCCAAGTGCTGGTCACCTGGGCAAAGGGGACCTGGGAGGAAGGGGCTGGGCATGTGTGAGACCTTCAAGGACCCGGGAGGGGCTCTGTCCCTCAAGAAGTCCCAGAACTCACATTCCAAAACTCAAGAAGTCCCAGAATCCCACATGAGGAATATTTGTGGAGCACCAGAAAGCACACGCCACATACATGCTGTGTCCCAGCATAGAGGGGCCCTGCACCCTTTCCATCCCAGACCATCTTCCTTACCTTAACAAACTTCTCAGAGGGAGCAAAGCAGCCCACGCAGAGAGACACAAGGATCCAGCCCCTGGCATAGCTGCTCTTGGATGGGTTGTGTGTGAGCTGCTTGCTGATCTGGCAGTAAATCTCATCCCTAAGTGAGGACAATACCTCGAAGTGACACCCAATCACCCCTCTACACCACAGCTCTTCTGGCCAGCCAGCCCAAGGCTTCCCAGGAGACAGAGACAGGCTAGATAAAGAAGCTGAGCAGGGTCTTGCTTTAGATTTGGGGGTCACTAGGAATAAAGTATGGCCCAGAAATAAAGCCAAAGCTCCTGATGGGGTCCAGCATCCACAAAGTGACCTATATCCTAATACAAGTTCAAAGGTCACAGGCTCTGCTATCCACCCTGCCTAGCCCCGGGTCAACCATATATAGCCTGAGTAAGGGACCCCACAGTCAGGGACAGTTTCTGTAATAGTGACTGTCATGACAGAAACAAACCAGGCACCTGGGAGGGTGCCAGGGCCAGTGAGCAGGGACTCAGGAACTGGAACACATCTCTCCAGTTTGTGAATGGATTACTTTGCACTAAGCGGAAAACATTTTCTCTTAACATCATTTTCTCTGTCTTGGGAGCTCCAAAAGGGCTTACCCCCCAGGACACACACACACACACACACACACACACACACACACTCACACACACAATGCTTCTCTGAGGACAGTGCCAGGTAAGAAGCAGGACTGTCTAATTCAGTAACTTCTCAATTTGGAGAGTTCATGAACCAACAAAATTTCAAGTTGCCACCTTTTTATCATGAGAAGATAACACATGCACGTTCACACTTCTTGCCCATGACCCAAATCATTTCATAGAACAAGGGCCACTTGAAATATTCAAAGCAGGCAGGCATCCCTCACAGCAACAATCAGGCCTGTAAGTGAAGCTGGCATGGCTCATCGAGGTCCCATCTTACCACAGACCAGTGGGGATCCTGTGCCTGAGTCTCTGACCTAGCCCCACTGAACTAACAGAAGGTGGCAGTGGCTAAGCCAGAGAAGGGAGGTTAGCCATGGTCCCTCTCGAGTCTACTTTCTAGCCTTCTTTGGCCTGGGGCTCCTGGCACAAGATTCCTGAACAGTCTACTTCAGATGTGGCAGACAGATAATCTGGTGGCCACCTCTTGCCCCTAGTGGCCCTGGGTGGTCTCTGGCTCAAGTGACTCAAGTGGCCTTGAAGAGGAATGGAGGGAGTTGAGGCTGACGGGTAGGTATGGTTGGAAGGTCAAATAACCCCTGGAAAGTCTCTTCCTCATGCTGGGCCTCAGTTTCCCCATCAAGAAGATGGAACTTGTCTCTTGTCCCCACTCCCAATATAAACACAAGTTTTTGGGATCCTAAGTCTTTACCTATGGTCATATGGTAAGCCAGTTCCCTGAGAAACCCAGGTCCCCCCACATCTGGCTGGGTTAACTATCAATTTATATAGGCGACTCCAAAGTCTTCCCACCAACTCACCAACACCCAGGCCATTGGTAGAGGTTTCTCCTGACCCAGGGATGGAAACAAAAGCAGGATCTCTAGGCATCGAGTGACCTCGCCATTGGCCTGGGCCAGCTGCACTGAAGGTGAGCCAGCAGTAGTGGATTTAAACCAGAAAGCTCAAGTGGAGCCATGATAACCATTAGCTACAGGTGACAGTCTGCTCGCTCCATTCACTGTCTCAAAACTCTGCCTTCCCTCAGATCTCAGACGTGGGCACTATTCTCATTCCACCTTTCCAGATAAGGCAGAGAGGGATGAAGGAGATAGGTTAGGGTCATGTGACTAGCCAGCAACAGAGATAGCACGGGCATTTTTGCTTAATCCGTGGCGCCATCACCCACTGCCTTGAGAAGCCCAGCCACAGCAACCCACAGCCCCTTGGGTACTGACCTCAGTGCAGGCCGCAGGATGCCATTGCCGATGATAAAGTGCAGCTTCTCTAGATTTGAGGTGGGCCGATCCTCCAGCATGCTGTTGCCCTGCACCATGGATTCCCCATCATGCAGCCTCTTGGTCACCTAGGACAAGGACACAAGCTTAAGCCAAACAGGTGAGGCTGGGGTGCTGCACCTGCTAGGCTCCCCACAGGGAGCAGGGAGCGTCACAGATGGGGTGCTGTTCCTGCCAGCCACTGCAGAGAGTAGATAGGCGCATGGATGGCCCCTGAGCTTGTCATTACTCCATCCTTAAAGACTAATAACTAGACCACATGGCTGGGAGCACCAGCCTGATGCCACCGGCTTGGCCCTCTGTACCTCAGTCCCACCCAAGGGAAAGCCTTTCAGCCAGGATGTGTCCCATCCCTGACTCTGAGTGAGGCCCCCCATCTCACACCTACTGCACCAAAGTACAGCCTGGTTCACAACCACCTACTTATCAAGGCCCCTGGCCCTGACATGGCCACCCTTGGTTCTCAATTGATGTGTGTCTCCCTCCTGGCCTCATGCAACCACAGAAGCAGCCCCACGTTGCACTCAAATGCAGCAAGACACACTCCATCATAGACCAAAAAGGCCATGCAAGGGCCTCCTAGCACCTGAACCCAAGCCTGTCTGCCCCAGTCCCCACCAGCCTAGACAGCCCTGTGTGCAAGGCCTTGGCAGTCTCAGGAGGTGAGAGATGGACTGATGGGTGGTGGTGCCAGTATTCAAAAAGACTACAGAGAAGTCTGCTCCCAGGCTGAGAGGTCCTGGGATGAAATGCATGACATTCGAATCAGCTAGAAGAATTTTCCTTTTCATGTGCGTGCTTGGCCCCTCCCCATTCTTTTCCCTACCCTGGGAAGCCCCCAACCCCAAGCATTTCCATACACTTCTGTCTGGTGGTTGCTCCAGTGCTGCGCTGTGCAGAAGAGAGAAGCATCGTCCACTTTTCCTCTTGCTCCCATTCCCAGGGCCCCCAGCTCAGCTGTGCTGCAGCCTGGCTGCCTAAGGAAGCCCTACAGGGCCAGGGCTCTGCCCTTACCTCTTCTGTGAGTTTGGACTTCTTCTTCAGTGTCAAGTGTACCAACTTGTGTCTCACACTGGTCTTCTTCTGCCCCTCGGGGAGCTGGGTCTGTGTAACAGATGCAGGGATGAGACCTCTGGGCAGTGGGGCTATGGGGTGTGTGTGCATGTGTGTGTGTGTGTGTGAGAGTATGTGTGCGTGTGCATGAGCATGTGTGTGTGTGAGCATGTGTGTGTGTGAGCATGTGTGTGTGCGAGCATGTGTGTGTGCATGAGCGTGTGTGTGTGCATGAGCGTGTGTGTGTGTGCGTGAGTGTGTGTGTGTGTGTGTGTGTAATTTCCACATGGATGCTCACTAGGTGCAGGCCACAAGGCCACCCTCTACCCTCACCCCTGCCGACACTCAGAAAATCCTAGTTACTGTCTGAGGCCTCCCCGTAAGGTGTCCCTAGAGGTGGCTCCCATGGCAAAGTCTGTCTGATCTGCAGTGTGGCCCCTCAGTTATGATGAGAACTTTACAGCTAGCAACTGATCACACATTATCCCCACAAGTGGACAGAGAGTGGCAGGGGGTTGAGGTGAGGATGAGGCAGAGACAGCTAGACCATAGAATGCTTTCTGCTGATTACCTGAGCCTGGTATGCTGACATCATCCCCACTAGCCCAAGACAGTTATCAGTTGGGGGCCCTGTGGCCTCACCTCGCCCTCGCCCTGCAGGGCCTGCAGCTCCTTCTTGTAAGTCTTCTTGCCTAGGGTCTCGTAGATCTTAGTCATCACAGGGATCTTCTCACTGCCGTCGCTCATGGCTGTGTGGTACTTAGGCTCTGGGAGGTCCCCCATGAACCGGAGGATGGTGATCCAGACAGCCAGTGCCGCCTGAGGATGGAGCACACATGTAAGAAATCCAGGGAGGATGGGGGAAGTGGCTCAAACCATAGAGACAGCCTTGGAGAGGAAGCTGGAGAAATAGATGCAAATGTGGTCTGACCCTAGGTTGGGGGCTGAACCAAAGCCCGACCTTGACTTGACAAGAGCAGCACCCACCACCCCAGCCCAGCCCTGCGAGCCATGACCCAGCTGCAGACAGCCTTACCAGCTGGTCACCCTCATCATCATGGTAGAGCAGTGGCTGCTTGAGAGGCCTCCGGGTGTAAGAGTGTGTGGTCGTGCCCTGGAAGTAGGTGGCAGCAAATTTGGCGAACTTGTACTCAGAAAGGTCCTCTTCATCCTCATCAGGCAGGGGCAGGGCAGCATCAACATCCTCTTCCACCATTTCCCTCCGTCCTCGCTCCAGGTCCTGATGGGCACAGAGGGGTTGTGTCTGAAGTGTTAGGCTGGGCGCTGCAGCCAGCAGGGCCAGAACAGAGGCAACACTGGCTGCTGTTCCCCCCAGCCCCCACAGAGCCAGCCCCTCCTCCCAGAAGGCAAGGCCTCTGCTGCTTCTCTCCACTGTCCAAGCAGAGCCCAGCACATAGGGGATCCTCAAGGACAATGGATAAAAGTTTGAGAATGGCTTCAGAGAGGGGTAGCAGGTGGATCAAGGTCACGTGGCAGGCAGAGGCTGGATGGGATCTGAGACCCATAGTCCTTCACCCAGTCAGTCACCCCTGCCTTCTATATCAGGGCAAAGGATGTGAGAGGAGAGAGAGAAGGCACTGGGGTGCCTCAGGAAGTCCCGCCCCAAAGTCCTGATACCTCAAAGCCACTAGGCGCCTGACCCTCCTGGCCTGGCAGGCTGCCTGAAGTGCCCAGGAAGCCAAACATCTTGTCCACCATATCTGAGTGGTTGATGGGCTCTTGGCGGGCCTTCTCCATCTGCTCCAGCAGCTCCTTCTTCCGCCGAGCCTCCTCCTTCTCCTTCAGCTCCCGCTCTGCATCCTCACGGGCTAGCTGGGCCAGGCGCTCCTGAGGTTGGAGGGATGCAGAAGTAAGTCAGCACCCAGCAACATAGCTTCAGAAAAACAGCTGTCTTCAGGGAGCCCAGGAGGGACCAGAAGCAGCAGCCGCAGCCCTAGGGCTCTAGGGCTCTGACACAGGGGTGGGCTCACTGTGCTTGTAGCCCACATCTAGGACAGACAGATGTCTAGCATCCCTGGACCACAGGAGGACACCTCCTCTAGTACTCTCTTTTCCCTGCTTACCCCTGCCTCCATACCCTCCCCTGACTCCATATCCTCCCCTTCCCATTCCCTCCCCTGTTTTCAGGCCACAAAAACCATGAAGTCTTGGGCCGTGGAACTGGGAACTGTGCTAGAGCTGACCAAAAGATTAATGTGAGCCACATTTAAAAGGCAAAATAATGATGGGGATAATGATGGTGGTGGTGGTGCCACTTGCTGCTGGTGATGATGATGATGATGATGATGATGATGATGATGATGATAAATAAAACCAATATTAATAATGCTTTAATTGCTTGAGTTATGTTTTCAAATGTCATCTGATAGCATGTAATCAGTATAACCATTATGCCAGGGTACCTTACATCCTGCCCCTCTGCAGCTAAGTCGACATAATATTGTATGCATCCCACAATTTTAGCCATGGCTTTTAGATGAACCACACTTCAGTGTTTGGTGGCATTTGTGGTTGACAGCCTTGTGTCAGGCTGAGTGACCCTAGTCACTCCCTTGTCAGGCTTTTGCTCTGAGTGTCACCACTAACCAGGAAGGTACCGCGGACACAGCCCAAACCCTGCGTGAGAATTCAGCGGCTGTGTGCTGAGGGCACGAGGAAGAAGTATCTCCCAGGAGGAGGGAGGAAGATCGCAGGCACAGGTGACAAGCAGCCAGCGATGGAGGAAAGCCAGGAACCAGACTGTAGAGCAGCTACCCAGGAGAGCGCAGAGGTCTGGCTGACCTGATGCTTGCGCTCCGCCTCCTCCTTAGCCTTCTTGGCGCTCATCTCCTTTCGGAGCTTCTCCTCCTCTGCCAGCCGCATCCTCTCTGCCTCGAGGCGCCGCCGGTACTGAGGAAAGGAGCAGCCTCATCACAGCTCTGCCTCACCCCACCTCTATCTCCCCCAAGCTCTGAAAGTTGGAGTTGGAGCCCTGGTCACAATGGATCGGGGCTCATCGGATCCCAGAGCCAGTCCAGATGTGCCAGATGTGTCCTTAAAATTCACAAGGGACCTGGGCCTCAGTCCATTCCTGCAGGCAATGCCAAGGCTCTCTTCTGGCTTTGGCTTCCTCAACCAGCACCAGGCAGGGGTCGGGAGACACTTTCGTGGGGTAGCACACACTTAGACACCACCCACTCTTGGGGCTCACAAACCCTCTCACCTCAACCCGGAGGCGCCTGTGTAGGCGGCGGGCAATCATGCCTCGGGCATAGGCCTGCACTGTGATCACAGCCCAGAGGCGGTGGCGGAAGGCCTTGCGCACTAGGTAGGCCCGGCAGCGGGCCTGGAACTCTATTATGCGCTGTCTGGCCAAGCGGTACTTCTTGTGCAGCATCCGGGAGCGGTACAGGGCCTGCAACCGCAGGAAACCAAGACGAATCTGCAAGGACAGCAATCCCTGCTCAGACTTGAGCTCCTGCCAAGATGAATGAGGCCTGCAGCAACACCCAGTGCTCAAGCCTCTATCAGACTGGACCCTCCATCAGACTGGACCCACCAAGATACCATCTATGTCATTCAAACAGTGTCCCTCATCGAGACCTACATCCTTCCAGAAATTTCAGCTGCAACTAACCAGTGTCCTTTCTTCTCATTTCTCTAATCCAAGTTCAGATGTTCTACACATTGCATGTGACCAGGTCTATCTTGGATCATTCCAAAGTCTCACTCTCATGCTTTAACTCACCAAAATATGCCAAGAAAAATAGCTCACAAAACATGGGGTGAGCCTCTAGAGCTAGACCAGGGCTTTGGCTGAAGGTAAGGTACGGCTGGGGCATCGTCAGGATGCAGGTTAAGTCCTGCTGCCAAGGTAACACTGCCTGCCTCCACAGTCTGGCTAACAGAATCAGGGGTTGGGACTGGGGAAGGGACTCACCAGCTCATAGTTTTTTCTACAGTGGTGGCCCCGCCAATGCCTCTGGATCAGTGTGGCGGCACTCTTCAATCTCAGGAAGTTGGACCTGAAAGGGAGACAGGGATGGGTGATTCCAGAGCAGACAGCTGGTGGCCAGAGCCAGGCAGGGCCCCAGGTGTGCCACCTGGGGCCCTGTGATCTCCAAGCTGTGTGATCTCGGGCAAGGCATAGAACCTCTGTACCACAGTGCTGCCATCTGGGAGAAATGAGAAGCAAAGCCCGTGTCTGTCCTTCCTGCCTGGCAGCCTTATCACAAGAAATCTTTAAGGCAGAAATAAGAAAGACTCTTGTTGGGTGGGTGAGTGTGTGACCAGATCGATAATGAAATAACTCCAAAGGGGGAGCTTTACATTGTCCAACTCCTTCACTTTGTAGCTGAGGAAGCTAAGACCTGGGAGGCTGGAACTAGAGCCCCTGGCACTGTCTGCCTCTAAGGAGTCCAGGGCTGTTCCCCTGTACACAGTAGGCTGTTTCTCAGATACCACAGTCACCTCTGGTTTGATGGGGACAGAGACCACACAGCAACAGCGGGGATCTGCTAAGAATTAGAAAACACAGGAGGGAAAGATGGATATGTAATGGCACAAGCCAACACTCCAGGGCCTCCAGGCTGGATGCACGGAAAAACAAGGCTGAGAGCCAACTGGAGGATGGATGGGATGGGGGTGGGCAGTGTGGACCATGGAGAAACACTGGAGGAAGAGCAGGCATCGAGGAAGAGGCTGGCGGACTCACAGGTAATGGGGAGACACAGGGAAGGACCAGATGAAGGGCAAGCCAGTCTGTGGGTTTCTCTGGTTCTTGAAGCACACTCTAGAGTTGGTCTTGCTCTATGTGAGCTATCACAGGTGTATGCACATCCTTAATTTAGACTATGAGCTGCTCCTTGTAGCTGATAAAATCCCCAGTCCTGTCTAGATGAGCAGAATGTCTGTAAAACATACCTCTTGTCTCCATGTGTGTGGGAAGGGCAAACGACTGTGACATGGCAGATATGCATGAACCTTGTACCTGTGTTCCTCAGTGATCTTGTGTGCATGTTATGCACATGTGTGGTGGTTTCTGTGTGGGTATCATTGGTATGCGTGTTTGATTCTGGTGTTCACGTGGGAGAGCGGAGGTGAGCCAAGCACGTTCCCATTGGGGGAGCTGAGAGAGCAGAAGCTGTTGACACAGACCTGTCTTTGAAGCCCCGGATGACCTTCTGGAGGAGGATGACTCTGTCTGTGATGGCCTTGTCCCGCTCCACCTCCAGCAACATGTCATGGTGGTCCTGAAAGACAGACCTCCTGAGCAGTATCCCCCAGGACCACCTATTCAATCCAGATAGAGCCAGCCTTCCTTCATAAGGCAGGCTTAGGGCTCTATGTACATTCAGACTCCCAACCTTGCTGGAGGCCTGTGTAGTGACCTCCTTTAGCCAAAAGCCTGGGGATTGGAGATTGGGGAGTGACACAATAATGTCACTTCCTGGCTTCCCCTGCCATCATCTCAGCCCTGGACACTGTTACTTTTCTATCTAGGATCTTGGTAGCAGACTCCCTACCAGGAGTCCCCTGGTGTCCATCAGTCCCCCTATGACCCTCTCTTTCACATGCAGTTGGACAACCTTTTTATGACCTTCCACACATACCCGATAGCATATGCACCAACCTGACACTCAAGACCACTCCAGGCCCCACTGACATCTCCAGCCCTTCCCCTCCTCATTTCCAAGTCCAGGCCTCCCCCCAGTTAGATGAAACATGAAACTTTGCCTGTTCATTATGTGTGTGTGTGTGTGTGTGTGTGTGTGTCTGTGTGTGTGTGTGTGTGTGTGTGTGTGTATGGAGTGTTCTGTGGGTAGGCATAGTGCAGGGTAGTTTGTCAGAGCCACAGAAAAACAGGCAGAAACCTGTCTAATAATTACGGACACAGGTGAGATTCAGAAGCTCATCATGGCCTTCTCAGTGGCAGATGAATGGGTAGATGGGTGGATGGATGAATGGGGGATGGATGAATGTTGGGACACGTGGGCTCTTAGAAGTATTCCTAAAGAGTACAGATGGGCGAGTGTGAGAACAGTGGGACCCTGTGAGTCTTCTGGTGCTTGGTGCCATCCCCATCTCACTTGCTTTCTATACTATCACATGCCTGGCACTTGATATACCAGGTCAGTAGCCTGCTCCCTGCAATCCCTAGCTTGACTTCAGTCCCTCACTCTTCTCTGAACCTGTGAATCAAGCACAGGACTTTCTACCCCACACCACTAGCAGGGAGACACTGAGAGGCCTGGCACACAGAACTCACTGTCCAACCAGCCGCTAAGGAAATGGAGAGAATGCAAACATCTTTCCCAACGCTGAAACCCTTGTTTCTGCAGAGGAGATGCAGGGGCTGACTCAGAGCCCACACCAAGAGGAGTGAGATAGACCCCTAACCAGACCCCACTAAAGGCTGCTTCCTCCCCTTTCTTCTCCCTGATGTTCTGTGTCCAGCCCTGCCCCCACAGAGGAGGGACCCTGCTCTGTCACCAGGACAGAGGAAATGGAAATGAGGAAGCCCACACTGTCTCTGTGCAGCTGCTCTCCAGGGCCATGAGTGCTCAGGGCCCAGTTTCTTGCTCCTGCCCACCGCTTCCTAGGAGGCTGTGGGAGCCAGGAACCCTAACTGCTGTACCCAGATGCTGAGACAGAACCATTGAGGACAGTACACAGCTGACCCTCATGACCCTGCTTGCGGAAAACCACAAGGGACCTGAGGCCCATTCTAGACCATCACAGGCCCAGCTTGTCACAGACAGAAGAGAAGGCAGAATGTTCAGTAACTTGTCCGAAGCCCCCAGGTTGAACACCACATCCCCCACAGGATTTGAATGAATACCTGGCATGGGTCTGACGAGACAGCCTATTTGGTCGTCCAAGCTCTAACCTGGAGTCAGTGCCTGGCCCCATGAGTTATCTCTAATGCGCGTGTGCGCGCGCGCGCGCACACACACACACACACACACACACACACACACACACAAACACACACACAGACACACACACACCAAGAAACCCTGTAGCCCCCTCAGAAACACCCCATGCATGGAGGCCTCTGGACACGATGGAGCCATGGCAGCCAGGACAGGCTGTGCTCACCTTCAGGAAGATCTTGGTTTTGCCAATCTGCCAGTCATCGTGTGGGCCCAGCACAGCCTCAGCCATGCGTTGGCATGTCCCTCGGAGGTCGCCCTGGGCAGAAGGCAAGGGTATTGACAGTATATGGAAAGGCCCCCTTGAAGGAGAGATATTGGACACAGCCCTTTCTTTGCCCACCTCTTCATCTCTCGGATGCTGGCCCACACCACTAGCAGGGAGACACTGAGAGGCCTGGCACACAGAACTCACTGTCCAACCAGCCGCTAAGGAACACAGAGAGTCCTCCTCAAGACTGAGAGACAGGTCTGTCTGACTGACCCAGCCTGGCCCTGCCTTCTGTAACATCTGTTTTCTCCTCAAGCCACCTAGATGACAAACACCATAGCAACCTTCAAGGGTGTCCTTCTACCCTGCAGCAGGTCCTGATGTGATCAAAGTAGATGTCAAGCTCCAGCCACTGTCACACATAAAACTGGGGTCCTCTGCCCTGGTGGTGGACCCGGCTTTGTACCTGCTTGTATGCTGGCTTCACTCCCGGCAGCAGCACCCGGTATCGCTCCACAAACTCCACAAAGCTGTAACGAATAGGGTAGCCTGCATGGCGGATGCGGATCGTCTCCATCATGCCCGAATACCGCAGCTGGCGTACACACAGGTGCCGGTCGAAGAGCTGCCGGGCCAGAACCAAAGGTGTCACGGCAAGGCCACTACTGGGATGCAGGCCCTGCCCCGTTTCTGAGCAGCACAGACAGAAACACACAGAAGTTGAGGCCTCCTAGGAGCAAAGCCAGGTAGGAGGCCAGGTCTGCTGGTCAAACCCACATGGCAGCAGGAAGTGGGGACCTGCAGATGGACAACCGTGTGCTATAGGATCAGATCGCAGAGAAGACACAGGTCCTTGTACACTGGGAGACACAGGAGGTTTCATGGATATTAGGGAAGGGTCTTCCAAGGCTGGAGGAGGGCAACCAGGTGGGGAGGGGCAGGAGCTTTAAAGTGCACACCCTGCTGGGGGGAACATGGAGGGAGCAGAAAAGCCTAGGCCAGGATGCGGTGGAGCTGCCAGGAGAGGTACTCTACACAACCCCAGGCTGCCTTTAAGGGCCTCCATGCAAAACCAACTCCCCAGGGCTGGCTGTAGTGTCTTAAGGAAGGAAGAGGCACTGTATTATAACCGGCTCACAGTAGCCGCTGTGACGGCTCCAGGGCAGGACTACACCCTGAGTTCAGATGGACTGCAAATGCAGAAAGCAGGCCCAGCGGCCTTCTGAGGCCAGGCTAGGAGTCTGGGCTTTGTCCCAAGGGTGGTTGGAGTCAGGGAAGGTTTGCAGCAGAGAGACATGGGGCAGGATTTACTTTAAGAATAACATCACGCGCTGGGTTGGCCATGCTTGATCCCAGCAATCAAGAGGCAGAGGCAGAGAGGTCCCCGTGAGCTAATCTGCACAGCAAGGTCTAGGCAGGGCTACCCAGCAAGACCTTATCACAAAAGAAGAGCAGGAATGACACTATCCTCAGTGTGAGGAAGGGTGTTGAGAGGCGGGGGAGGGAGACAAGCCACTGCAAAGGAGGAGGCCTGGACTGGGAAAAGGTCCCAGGGAGCTAGTGCCCGGCCCTGTCATCCTGCTGCCCTGCTCCCGAGTAGGATCTGAGGCCTGAAGAGGACGGGACTCACCCACTCTGGGAAACGGTTTCCTGGCGGGGACAGCGCGTGCGGAAGGTCAGCTTCCGCAGCCCATTTCCTCTCCCTCTGGGCCACTTTCCCCTGCCTTCCTTCCCTCCCTAAGCCCCACACCCAGCTTCCCCCAGACCTCTCCCCTCTTTTGGATAAACAACACTTCCAGGGCCTGCACTGAAACAGAAAGCTAGCAGCCAGGCAGCCTGTGGCACTTGAGTGGCCTCAATCCCTGAGCCCCCATGTGACAACTGTCACTTCCTCACAGGCAACATGCTGAAAAGGACTCTACCCAGTGTATGGAAAGGCCAACAAATGCTGCCACTAATGGTTAAAAAAAAAAAAAAAGAAGAGGGACCTTCAGGCAAAGGAGTCCAGAAGGACTTCCTGAAGGAGGTGGGCATTGAACTGAGGGTGGGGGGAGCTTTCAAAGGAGGAGCCAGCATGAGCCACACTTGTATTTACTAAGCACTTAACAGGTACCCTACAATCATCAAGCACGTCTCTGGGGAGGAGGCGGCTGTGAGTTTTCAATCTCAAGGATACTGGGGCACAGGGCAGTGTCTGACTTACATACAAACCATTCAGCTGGGAGACAGCAAAGCCAGCATTAACATGACTGTGGAGCCCCTATGCCCCCAGCAACTTGACAAGCCCTCTAGTCCCCAGAGAGAACAAGGCTTCCCATTGCCCACCTGCCCCATCCATCTTGCCCCCTCCATTCCCACCCTCCACCCCTGCCCACCACATCCCCTCCGAGGCTCACCATGGGCTTCTTGAACTCATTGGGTTTGATGCAACGCACAAAGAAGGGCTGGCAGGCGCCCAGTGTGCGCATCAGCAGCTCCAGAGACCGCTTGAACTGGCTGCTGAGTGTAGGCGAACGCTTCCTGGTCTCGGCACCCTGTGGCGGGGGACAGACAGACAGTGATGGGAGGGGCCATGCCTTCCCCCTCCCACCCTCCAGCAGCCGTTCAGGAGGGAGGAAAGTACCGGGAAGGTCATCATGGTTAGTAT
Source organism: Mastomys coucha (assembly GCF_008632895.1). Taxonomy (NCBI): domain Eukaryota; kingdom Metazoa; phylum Chordata; class Mammalia; order Rodentia; family Muridae; genus Mastomys; species Mastomys coucha. Next base: position 86,901,379 of record NW_022196904.1, read on the forward strand.
ATGGGTAGTTGGGGATCTCCCGTGACACCCCTGGTCTGGGCTGGAACTTGGACCTCAGACAGCCACTACAGAGAGCTCCCTAGGACCCCTCCAATAGTGTCCCTCCAGACCCCCCACCATTAGCCAGGAGACTCTGGGCCAGCAGCAGTTCCTCTCTGTGTAAATGAAGGGTTCAGACTTGGTGTCCTCGGATACTGAGGTCATCTTAGTGACAGGAGTTAGGTAAACCTAAATTCAAACTCCATATACAGCCTAGGCTGACCACTAAAGGGTGCTGAGCCTCCATTGTTTCCTAAGCAAAAACATTGCCATCTACCTGCCTGATGGGACAGGTGGAGAGTCCAAGTGCAACAAGTGGCCACCCGGGGTCCCTGGGAACTGCACTCCCTGAGAGCCTGGAGGTGACAACATAGCTCATGACCTCCCCTGCTCTGCTTTAAGAATCAGTGGGCAGGCTGGAGCAGTGTGAGTGACCTGGATAATCCTGCTAAGGCAGGTTGCTGTGCTCCCAGCTGCTGTGCTCCCAGCTGCTGTGTGAGCCACCCAGGCCCTCTGCACCCCCTGCCTTTATGTTGTCTTCTCAGAACATTGGGAAATAACAGGGAGAAAGGGAATTCGGGAAGAGCTTGAGGTCAAGCAAACAGGAAATGAGCCTTCTGGGACATTGCAGAACTCAGATTAGAAAGAACGCGGTACCACCTTATACTGTTTTCCTGGTCATTTTTATGTGAGAACTCACTAGTAAACTTGATTTTGCTGTAAGATCTTACGTTTTTAGAGCTATAATCCAGTCCTCTCCTTTAGCATCAGAAGTGTGGGGTGCAGGAAGCTGGTGGAGAGATGGCTGAACAGAGAGGAACGCTTCCTGCTCTTGCAGAGGACACGGGCAGCTCACACCCTCTAAGTCCAGCTCCAGGGGATCTGGCGCCCTCTGCTGACCTCTGAGGAGCCCTGCATACCTGTGCTGCACTTATATACATTCGGGCGCACACACACATACATATAAAATAAACTATTTTTAACTCTGGAGTGCAGAGGCACATGTATGGGGTATTTGGGAGGTAGAGGTGCCTAACCCGCATTAAATTCAGGCGCTATGCTATACCTTCTAATCAACCCTGTAGGAAAGCAAATGTTTTGGTTCTGAAACAAGAAGTATTTTTCTTCTTAAGTTCCGTTGAAGAACATTCAAATTTTCGTTCAGGGGATCTAGGTTAATATTTGTCCTGCCTCATCAGGACTCTTGGTTCAGCAACAGCACATACATACCGAGCGTGTAGTTCAAAACAGAGCATATACAGCACACACCATATGCACATAGCGTACAACCACCCAGTGCACACATCTCAGCGTGGACACACTCCTGTGTACACACAGAGCATACATACATACCCACATGCACACGACACACACATCATATAGTATTATATACACAGGTGACACCCGAGCATGCAGACACTATACATGCTGTACATAACACATACATCCATATGCACACGTATAGCGCACAGACAGCTTGCACCGCATATAGCAGACATGACTTGTCCACACCAGGCATGCATATGCCACACAAATCACAAAATGCATACCTCACATGGCAGTGCATATAATTCACACACAGCACGTGTGCCATCCAGAATAAATGCATACTAAATGCATATGTGCGACACAAACATGGCACGAACACAACACTCAGCACACTTTCTGAACATATACGATAAAGTACATGTGGCATGCATACTCTGTGCATGCATGCATTGACACACAGCAAGCACACTAGGTAGCACTCATGCATATACATGACACGCACACATGAAGGAAGAGCACACGACACACCTCCCTTACAGCACACACCCCTACATGCACATGCATCACACACACATAGCATGTTCACTATGTGCCACAGGACATAGACAATGAGAACACACACGACACCGGACAGGGCACACACCCTTCAAGATCCTGTCATCTTCAATCTGTTTCCTTCTGTCTGTCCTCCCTGTTGGGGCCTCATGAGGACAGGTCTGCCTCACTCACTGCTATGTCACCAGGGCCTATGTGCATCAATACCTTGGTCACCTGGGGTACGGTTGCACAGCTTCCTGGTGTCCTCCATGGGGCACAGACTGTCCCCCTTCCAGCTGTGCAAGCCAAATCCTTAGGACCTATCCTCATGACCCTTCTCTGGTATGGGACAAGTCATCAGGTCCTTCCCAGAATCTGATGCCACTCACAGTTCCCGTGGCTGGGTCCAGCCTCAGCCTAGCTCGCTCCTTTTCCCACTGTAGCCTTTGTACTGGGCCCCTGCCCTGCCACCATGTCAGGCACTCTACAACCCCATTCACAAAGCAGCTGGGGCCCGGGGAAGGAAATCAGCCACATCCCTCCCCACTCAAAATCATCCAGTGACACCAGTTCACTTCTTGGAAAGCCAGCGTCCCTACAAGGATCCATGACAGCCCCAGAATCTAGTCCAGGAGCCTCTGGCCCCCAACATGTGTTTGTACTCCAGCCTCCTGGTTCTGCCTGGAGCACACTTGGAACTTTTGCACATGCTCATCCCTCTCCTTGCAAAGCCTGCCTTGTGGAGGAGGGTAGTGTTTTCACGTTCCTACCAATTGTCCAGTAATGCCCATCCTGTGCCTCATGAACAATCACAGAGTCTATCACCGACTCCCCGCCTCATCCTTCTCCATGCCCCACTCCAAACACGGCATGTTTTATTAATTTACTGTATCTCTTCACTGCTCCTCTGCTGGAACACTAGACTAAGTACGGAGTTTGGTTTGGTTTGGTTTCCATTTGTTTGCTGCTGTGTCCTGGGACTTGGACAGTATGTGGCCTATGCAAGGCACGCAATAAGCATTTGTAGATTGAATGAGTAAGTGGTGGAGTAAGTGAAGGTGTATATGGGATTTGCTTTCCCTGCCTTAGCCATCAGGGTCCTCATCTGGTTCTGTTATTCAGGGAAAGCATCCTTCCTGGTAATTACTGATTCCTGGGTCATCTGTGCATGTTCAGGGATGAGGCAAAGACTGAAGCCAAAAAAGTTCAAAGGCCAGTGTGAAATGGGCACAGAAAGGGTCTGACGGAAGGCAGATATCACCATGGTGTCAGTGTCTGCCAATGAGCAGGCACATTGCAGGCGGAAGTGAGTAGCTGTCCCGTGGACATGGCCGCGATGAGACATTCATCCAGGTACAATCCATGCCAGGAAAGAAGGCCTACCTCTGCTTCACGGATCCCTGTGTCTGTAGGTCAGGGCAGGTCATGATGCCCTGAACTGCCCTGGGGCAGCAGGCTCAAGAGTCAAAGGATGAAAGCTCGGGAGTGAGGGACCTGCCCAAGCAGAGGGCTTAGGTTCCTGTATGCATGCACTGTAGGTTTCCACCCCAAGGGAAGAGCTGTAGCTAAGACACTGTCCTAGAGCAATTCCTACAAGAAAGCAGCCAGGTTTCCAGCAGCTGTAGATCCTTCTTAGACTGGGGATGTTGGTAGAGCTATTACCTTGTAGGCATGGAGAGCTGAATTCAGTTCCCCCAAACCCTAAAAAAAGCTAAGTTTGGTGGTGCCCACTTGTAATCCAGTGCTGGGGGACAGGGCAGGCAGAACAGAACTGTTACTCACTGGCCAGCCAGCCTACCCTACATGGTGAGCTCTGGGTCAGGGAGGAAACTTGTCTCAAAAAAGGGGGTGGGTATGGCTCCTGCGGAGCAATATCTGAGGTGGTCCTCTGGCCTCCATACACATACACAGAGACAGAGACAGAGAGAGAGAGATAGAGAGAGAGAGAGAGAGAGAGAGAGAGAGAGAGAGACTGCACATTCACAGACTCTTATCTGCTGCCCCAGGGCAGCCCAGGGCCATGTGACCCATTTTGATGACAGATTGAGTCACATCAGGATTGGAACCTGTCCCAGCACACTGAAGGGACTTGTCAAAGGTCACAGTCAATCACTACTAAAGTGTCTATATGTATCACAGCCAGGAAAGAATGTGGTGTGTGCGTGTGCGCGCGCATGTGTGTGTGTGTGTGTGTGTGTGTATGTTATGGGTACAGGGACCAGAGGCATCCTTCACAGGAGGGAAGATAGTCCCTATCTAGACAGGCTTGGTATTTACTCCTCCCCTTAACACCCAGGGTGTTGGGTCTATCCTAAGGTCCTGGGAGGGCCCAGGAACAGGTCAAATATGTGTGTGGTTAGCACTTGGCAGAGAGGAGACAACAAATTTGGAAGCAGGAAGCAAAGAGGAGGTGGGCCTCCAGCTCCTTTGGAATGGGAAGTGCCACAGCAGCCAAGACCTGAAGGTTGGGATCAGAGCAGCCATTCTCCCCAGAGAATGTGTCATTAGGGTAAATGAAGCCCCTCCTTGACCTCAGTCCCATCCACAAAACAGAAGACCACCTGTACCTACACTTAAGTGTGCCATCAGAGTCCCCACTGAGTCTTTAAGGCCTGTGGGCATAGAAGCAGGTACGATAATAGGGGTGGGGCAGAAAAAGGCTTAGAACCTTCTTCAACTTTCTTCTTGTAGGCCTCAGTTTCCCCTTTAAGAAACTGAGGTTAATGCAGCACACACAACTCAAAAACCAAAAACCACTCCAAAAACCACTCCACAACCCCCTCCCAAAAAAACCAAAACACTCCACAAAAGACAGAAAAATCCAGCCCTCTCTCCCTTGGAGTCAGCCCCATGAGGGTGAGCTCTCCCACCACAGTCATCCTGGGCCCCAGACTGGGGCTTTTACCTTTGAGGAAGCCGCGGCCTGGCCGACAGTGCCGGATGAATAACCACAGAGAAACTATAAGGGGAACCACAGGCAGGTGAGGCAGAAGAGGAGTGGGTGAGAGCCAAACAGCCACTGAGACTGGGTCGGGAGGGCCTGGGGTAGAGGTCAAGGTTGGCCACCATCCCAAGCAGGTCAGACACCTGCATAGGCCCGGGAGAATGGTGGTTCCCCCTCCCTGCTCCCCCCTCCTGTGCCCTGAGAAACAGGGACACAGAAAGGAATGGAATAAAAGCCATACAGGACAGCAAGAAACTCCAACTGACACCCACCTGCCCTTCAGAGGGACAGGGTAGGCTTGCTTTTGTATCAGCTCAGGGTCCAGGGTGGCCCATCTGCCACACAATCCTATGTCTCCCCTTGAGACTGTCTAGAGGTAGGCCTCTATGGTAAAGTCCCAAGTGACCTCCCACATAGCCCTTCTCTGAGCTTCATACCCAAGTCATATCCCAGGCCGGTAAAGGAGGACCAGAACGAAGCATCTCTCGCAGGCCTCCCCTTCTGGAGCCCAGCTACTGTCCCTTGTCCCTTCTCTGGGATTCAAGAGGCTCCATGGTTAGACAAAACTCAGGGTGGAGTAGAGAGTCAGGCCTGGCTTTCAGGGCCCCTTCAGCTCAAAGAAGCATCCAAAAATCTTACCATGGCAACGTCAGCCTGGAAAATCTGCTTTACGAACTTGTTCCGGGAAGAGTGGACCAGCTGGATGATGTCCCCGTGCAGGGTGTCTCGGTTCTTCTCCAGGAAGCCTGGGAGCAGCAAAGAGCGGTCATAGCTCCCCCCCCACCACCACTGAGCAAGGGTTCCCAAACCCACATCTGAGCCAGAAGGACCCTCAGAATTCACCTCACTTACCCACACCCATTCCACAGTGCAGGCACTGGGCCTGGAGAGGACAGAGGAAATGAGGAGCCATCCCCCAAACACACATCCCCACTCACAGCCTAAGTAAGCAGCACAGGAGGTCTCTGTCTCAAGAAGAGACTGAGACTACCTTCCCAACAGGGTCATCCCTATGCCGTGGTGAGCCCTTTGAACTCAGATGCCAGAGTCCTTGTGAAGGGATCACCTGGGAGACCACACACTGATGCTATAAGCCATCCATCCATAGGGCAGCTGACTACCACCACCCCACCACTAGGCAGGACAGTGTGTTTTACAAGTCTTCCTTGTGTTCTGGAACTGGCACCAACTATCTTCTCTAACTGACAAGAAAGGAGAGTGATTTCAGTGACACCAGAGCAGCAATCTATGGCAGCGCTAACACTCAAACCCAGGACCCTGGTCCCAACCTAGAGGAAGCTGCTATTCTCAGGGACAAAGGAAATAGGAAGATGCAGGAGATGAGGTGTCCATAGGCTAAAGATGTCTGAGGGGTGGCAACGTAGCCAAACACAGGACTTGGGCCACCCCTGAGTACAGACTCTGGACCTGGTGTGGTGATAGAAGGGTAAATTACAGCAGCAGGGTCTCTTATTAGACCCTGTGTGGCTATACCAGCCACACATGGGACATGAAGTCCCTTTCAAGGTTTTGGTGTCCTTGTCTGAGAGGACAAATGTAGTACTTTCATTGTATCAAGTCCTGCATACTCTCATGGATTTCTGACCAGTTCATGTGAGAGCGTGACCATGGCTGTAGGTTGCTCTGAATGCAATGGGCCTCGTGGGTGGGAGCGTTCAGGGTGATGGGCAGGAAGGATCTCAGTATATTATACCCACAGTGAATGCCAACTTGGAGTTGGCCTTTCACACCTGGCTGGATGGGAGGCTCATCAAGGCTCTCTGCAGGAAAGCTGCAACGCTGCAGGAATTGCAGAACTGCAGGAGAGGTAAGCTGGGTTTCCACCCCTCTGCCTAATTTCCAGCTTTTCTTTTTAAGATTTGTTTTTAAAACAGACTGTGAATCTGGCTGATCCAGAACTCACAGAGATTACTCTGTCTCTATTTTCCGAGTGTACCATATCCAGCAAGATTTATCTTCTGGATATGTGTGACACGGAGGGGTGGGTGCCCACAGAGGGCATTGGATCCCTTAGAGCTGGAGTGACAGGCAATTGTGAGCCAGCTAACATGTTCTGGGAACATGAGCTCAGGTCCTTTGGAAGAGTGCTTAACTACTGAGCCATCTCTCTAGCCCCCTTAGTTTTCAGCTTTAAATGGATAGCCACATGCTCTTGGGAGAAGGGAAGAGGCCTGAGCATCTACTTCAATGTGCTAGTCTTCTTGCTAGAAGTTTCTAGGCTCCACTTTGTGTCTACTAAGCTCTACTAGGTTTTGTTTTTAAGACAAAAATAAGGTAAAAGGCAAAGCACTGGATGGCATGCTTCCTGTGGCCCCTTCTGTCCTTTCTGAACTCTGCCTCTTGTGGTCTCACTCCTAACCTAGGGACAGAGAGGCTGGAGTACAGACAGAAACAGACACCCATCACCACTTGTACCTTGACTCTCATAATAGACAATGCCAGCAAAGTGGTTGATTCCAAACTGGGTCTCGTGGCTGTTCTTGGGTGGCACGTAGTTGGCATTGAGCTTGTGCTGTGAGTTCAGCTTATGCAGCATGGTGGCATCCGTGCCCTGAGGGAACAGAGCAGCTATTGCCAAGCCACAGCCTTCCAGGGCCTTCCTACCCACATCCTCCCACCCTTCCATGGACTTTCTCAGTAGCTACCCCCATCACACTCCGATACTAGCTCTTGGCCTCACTGCCAATCTGTGAGGTGGGTGAACCACATAACCTTAAATGCACAATCCAGAGTAGGATACCTGTTTCTCATGACTAAAATAATTGGAAGGCTAAGGCTGGAGGATATCTAGAGCCCAGGAGTTAAAGGCTAGCCTGATCACTATAACAATACTCTCTAATCTCAATGTTTCCCCTGAGAGCAATACTATGTTTCCTTCCCCAGGTCAAGCTAAATTCTCTCATTAGCATCTATCCTGAAGCAGCTGTGTAGATCTTGATGGTTTGGCCCAGGGCCCAGTGGAAAGCAGGTAATCCTTGCTCACCACAACACCACCCTAGAATCAGCCCAGAGCACCAGAACAGGCTCGCGTTGCTTCTCCCAGGTTGCAGATGGGAAAGCTGAGGCTTGCTGTGCCCACCTTGGGGAACTTGCTCTCCTCATCGATGAGGGAGATGACGTTCATAGGCCGGTTGGCAATCATGTCCAGTGCTTCCTGGTTGTCAGTGAACTCAATGTGCAACCAGTCAATGCTCTCCAGATCGTACTCCTCCTGCTCCAGCTTGAACACGTGCCGCACGAAGAATTGCTGCAGGTGCTCATTGGCAAAGTTAATGCAGAGCTGCTCGAAGCTGCAGAGGGAAGAGGACCTTGGACAGGTGACACCCAACGTCTGCCCTGTCACCCAGATCCAGCTCTGCCTATATCTACGGCTTGACACAAGACTCCCATCACGTGGGCTAGGGTAGAACTATCAAGTCCAACTCCTATGCTGAAGACAACTCTAGGGACTGGCAAGGGCGAAGGGCATGCCCAAGGTCACTGAGGATTAGAGAGGTAGGCTAGAAGCCAGGCTCAGGGCTCTTTCCTTTAGTGACCAGACCCTACATAAGGGAAATATCAGAACACTGGGAAGGTGGGCCATAGAGAGATACCAAACTATCACTGAGAGGCCTTGGCTAACACTGTCCAAGCAGAGGGCCAGCCCAGACGCCAGCCCAGCTAAGCAGCAGCCCTGACTCTCCTATTCAGTACGGTGGTCTCTGGGACTCTGGGACACTTTACATTACCAGAATTGAATTGACTTAAATTGAAGTGACTCTGGTCATAAGCTCAGAGACCAGAGACCACCTTCCAAGTACCCAGGACAGTGTAAACCTTCCCCAGTATCCAATTGGGCTGGCCTCAGCTCACCTGGGGCTGGCTGGGCATGAAAAGGCTCTCCAGGATGACCGAAGTCACCTTTCCCAAGCCTGAGGCTGTTCTTGGAAGCAGGAGAGTGCAGCTTAAGGGAAGAGGCATGGGGTCCCCCACGTTACCTGTTCACAGTGAAGTTCTCAAACCCAAAGATGTCCAGGAGACCGATGGACCGTCGAGAGTCCTTCACTTCCAGGGAAGGTGGCTTGTAGATTGCTGCGTTGATCTTCTCCACAATCCACACAAAGAGCCGCCCATAGATGCCCTGAAAGGTACCCATCAGCCTCAGGGCAAGGCAGACCCTCCCCGAGTGGCAGTCACCATTCCTCGACACGTTGGGTCTGGTCTCCAGCCTTACAGGTAGCGTTAATGCCCCCAAGTCTACACAGGGCTGTCCCTGCTACAGCACATGCATTCCTGCCTTAGCAACTACTCATTCGTTCCCTTAGAACTTCTCTTGACCCCGAGGCGGGGAAGGAGTCACCTTGGGGTTCAGCATCTTCACTTACTTGTCTCTCCATCCTCTGTATACCTAAAAGGTCCAGAATCTGGCACAGGAGGGGTACAGATTAGGGACTTTTTGAATGGCAAGTATATGGCCATAGAAACATGAAGACTGGGAGTCTTCCACCAGCCACACCCCATGAGATCTAAAAGGGTGCCCCAGGCTGAGAACAGCTGATCAAAGCAAGCCAGAGGGGACAAAGCAGGGCCCCTGGGGAGTACAGAGCCAGCTCCTCTAGGATGCCTGGCCTTGGGGCTTAGATGCTGACAGAGGGAAGCTGAGCATCAGAGAGTCAGAAACTTGAGTGGGCACTCTAGCCCATAGGCTGCCAAACAAGGACACGCTTTGGAAACATCTTGCACCTGTCCATCCACAACTCAAGGCAAAGAGAACAGATGGCCACCCCATTCACCCACCTTGACAAAGGCATCTCGCACATCCAGCGCCTGCTCCCTGCTGAGAGGGGTGGACACTGTCTCCCCGCGGGTGATAATGGTGCGGCTGGTAAGGCAGCTCATCAAGTCTGGGGGGTTCACCTACAGCAAACGCCCAGGTGTTGGCGCAGCCCCAGCCCGACTGTCCCCTTTGACCCCGCTTGGCTTCCCAGATATCACAGAGCCCCAGTCCAGATCTCTAAGCACCACCCATTGTAGGAACTGCGGCCCAGGACTCCACACTGCTCCCTGAACAGAACTCGCCCACCCAAGGCCTCCACAGCTGGTCCCCACCTCAGCCCCAATGAGCCAGATGTCCCTCCGAGAGGCAGACGGAGTGGGAGAGGCTAGCACTGACCTCGAGCAGAGAAGCCGCCGTGGCCAGCGATGGGGAAAAGAGGACTTCACACGCATCCAAGTTCTCAAATGTACGGGCTGCCGGCAGCAAGGGACATGGTGTCACACGGGGAGGCAGAGGGGCAGGGGGGACCCTGAGGAGAGCAGGCTGCCATGCCTACTCTCATGTCTATTCTGTGGCCTGCCCTGCCCACAGAGGGTAAGATCAGCATGGTCAGTATACATCTGATTGATGTTCTCATAACAGTCTGTGGTCACCATGAGAGTATGGGTCCTAAATGCCAGCACCTGGCACTGAGCCTGGCACCCAAGCTAGACTCTCTGGTGGCTCCCTCTCAGCCTCTACACAATAGTCCACAGTGGCAACCATGGAACCTTTGGGGACAGCTACGTGAACTTATTCTTTCACCAAATAAACCTCCTTCTCTTGGGCCTCAGCGCCTTTAACATCATCTCTTTACTCAAAGTACCTATTTCCCCTTATCTTTCTAGACTTATTAGCCCAGGATTCTCTAGTTCTGAGGACACTCATTCGCTGCATAAACGTCCAAGACCTTCTGTTCTGTCTGGGACCCATGCTAGACACCGTGGAAAGGCAGAGTATAATCCAATGCCTTCTTCCAGTGGACGACTCGACTCGACTCTAGAATGCAGTGATGTCAAATAGGTGTGCATGCCCTGCGTTGTCAGACAGCTGTTCAGGCATTCATGCCGCAGTGTGAACTCCAAGCATTAGCCTCTCTTAAAGACACTAAGCCTTACTACAGAAGGAACCAAATATAGCAGAGATCGTAAAGGGAGGGCTACAGTCAGCTCTGGGTACCTCACCTGCCAGCTCTGTGGGGGACTGCACCACCCTTGAGACTGAAGTCAGGCTAGGAGGATGCCCAGCTCACATCCCATGGGATGCCCGCTGCAGCAGGCAGCACTGCCAGCCCTTGGAAGCTAGATGCTATGATGCCCTGAGTGGTGTGTGGCACTGTGGGGCCTCACCCTTGTACTGCAGATTGCCCATGTGTAGGATGGCAGCTAGAAGCTTCGAGATCTCCCAGTTCTCTGTGTCTGTGAACATGAGCACCTTCATGGCTGAGCGGATGTTTGCATACTCCTGACTGTCCACTCGGCCCTCACAGGTGATGCAGTTACCCTGGGAAGGGGACATGGCAGAGAACAGGAGGACAGGGAAGAGTCAGGGAGGTGTCAGGAGGGTAATGCCCCCAGGATATCTAGAATGGTCTTGTGGCCTTTTCCGGGACACCCTGATGTGAGTAAGAACTGGGTACCTCACAGGCTCGCCCAGCCACTCCTCTCCACCATTGCTCACAGCGCCAGCTCCTCACCCGGCTCCACACAGCTCCAGGGTGCCGCCCACTCCTAGGGGAGTTCCCTTCCACTGTAACCATGTGTGAACCACAGAGGGGAAGTGTAGACACAGCTTGCTCAGGAAGTGTGTGTGGGTATGTATGTGCATATGTGTGGGGGTATTGTGTGGCATGGTGTAGCGTGGGTATGCATGTGTGCGTGTGTGTGCTTGTGTGCGCATGTGTATGTGTGTGTGGTGTGTGATGTGTGTGTGCCTGTGTATGTGGTATGGTGTGGTATGTGTCATGTGTATAGTGCATCTGTGTATGTGCACGGGTGTGCCCATGTGTGTGCATGTGTGCATGTGTGTGGTGTATGATGTATGCACATGTGTGATGTGTGCACATGTGTGCATGTGTACGGATGTGTGCCTGTGTGTGTGTTTTGAGTGGTGTGTGTCATGTGTGTGGTGTATCTGTGTATGTGGTGCATGTGTGTGTCTAAGTGTGTATGTGGTGTATGCTGCATATGGAGTGTGTATATGTTGTGTGTTTATGGTATATGTGTGGTGTGGGGGGTATGGTGTGGTATGGTGTGGGTATGCATGTGTGCATGTGTACATGTGTGTATGTGTGGTGTATGATGTGTGTGTGCCTGTGTATGTGGTATGGTGTGGTATGTGTCATGTGTGTGGTGTGTGGTATGTGCATGTGTGTATATGTGCATATGTGTGCATGTGTGCCTGTGTGTGTGTTTTGTGTGGTGTGTGTGTGTTCTGTGTGGTGTGTGTGTATGTGTGTGTGTGTGGTGTATGTGTGTTACATGGTATGTGGTGTATATGGTATATGTGGTATGTGGTATGTCTGTGTATGAGAGAGAGGGAGAATGAGTATGCCAGCTAGCTAGTTACAGAAGAGAAGGTCCTGTCCCACCCATAACACCTTAAATCCCAAGTAGGTTCTCTCCAAGGAGATAGAGTTGGAATTCTCAACCTAGCCTGCTGTGTACACAGCCCCTAGAACAGTGGCTCCCAACCTTCCTAATGCTGTGACCCTTTAATAAAGTTCCACATGTTGTGTGCTGGCCCCCAAGCATAAAATTATCTTGTCGCTACTTCATAGTTATAATTTTGCTAGTTATAAATTGTAATGCAAATATCTGTATTTTCCAATGGCCTTAGGTGAACCCTGTGAAAGGGTCAGTCAATCCTCAAAGGGGTAGAAAGACACTCACTGCCCTAGAGCCACAGAGCACCAGAAACCAGCACCGGAGCCCGCCATCAACAAATCCCGGAGGCCCAGGCCTCAGTAACCAGCTCCCTCAATCCTAGGAGGCCCAGCAGAGGCCTTTAAAGTCTCCATTATGAGCAGGTCTATGTGCTTGGTTCTGTGGCTCCTATGCTGTGTCCCCATGCCCTGTGTTGACTTTGAGAAATGTATCTATGGTAAGGATTCACTAGGGACATATGCCCAAGTGAGGGCATGTTGTTGAAGGCACAGACAAGTCTGGTTGGGCTGGTACAGTGCCACACTGCCAAGTTTGGTCTTTCCCTACATCACCGAGACAGGTGTATACCCCAGTGTGTCACCTGGGCCTCACCATGGCCAAGTAGTTGTAGTCAGCGGCCTGGCCTAGGCCCAACTTCTTCTTCTCCTCCTCATTCATGCCCTCCAGCATACAGTAGAACACATGATAATTCCTCTCATCAGGAGCCTGGAAGTGGGCACCAGGATTAAGAACACACATGAGCAGGGGTCTCACAGGGGACCTTGAAGGACCAGGTGGAAGTCCAGTGTGGTAACAGGTGGCCCAGACTATGTGGACAGTGGTGCCCACCCCTCCTCTCCAGGCACCGACTCTCACTGAGAGCCAGGGCTCACCTGGCGGCAGACGCGTGACTTCTCCAGCAGGTACTGCTCTATTTTCGCACCCTCAATGGCACCACGCTTGTTAAAGTGGATGTCAATGTACTTGCCAAAGCGGCTGGAGTTGTCATTGCGGATGGTCTTGGCGTTTCCAAATGCTGCAGGGTGGTAGGGACCACAGGTGAGCCTGGATAGACCTGGTGCCAGCACCCAGCTCACCCTCAAAACCTGCCTTTACCTTCCAGGATCGGGGTAGCCTCCAGCACCTGCTGCTCGATCCATGAATGCTGTCCGCTGATGGCCGCCAGGAACTGCAGGATCAGCTTCGTGCTCTCCGTCTTGCCAGCTCCTGACTCCCCGCTGCAGAGGGTGGGAGTGACAGGAAAGTCCTCAGCCCTGGCTGAGGCAGTAGTCCCAGGTGTTACAATAGGCACAGTCCTCAGGACCACAGGGCCATACCCCCATCCCTCCTGGTCAAGAATATGAACCATTCGAACTGCTCAGCTGATGTTTTGGCCTCGTCCTTTGCCCAAGAGGAAAGAAGACAGAATTCAACTGACCATCACTTCATGGGACCCCTCAGGAAACAATGGTGACCCCAAAAGCTAGCATCAGCCTTTGTAGTGTTATGAGAAAAATAATGTGAGGTCTGGAGTGACTCCATACACTATGCCACAGCACGAGGGCACTGTCTGCTCCTGGGGAGCCCCCCCCCCCCGGCAGTCTGACCGTGGAACAATTCCCAGTGTGTTAGCAGGGCAGCAGAGCTGGGCCTCTCACTGGGAGAAAGGCCGGGCCACCTACCTGATGATACAGCACTGGTCCCGGTTGTTGCGTTTCATGTTGAAGTAGCAGTTGTCGGCAATGGCAAAGATGTGGGGGGGCATCTCCCCTATCTTCTTGTTGGTGTACTGGCGGATGTGTTCTGGCGAGTAGATGGAGAGCAGCTGGTAGGGGTTCACGGCCACCAGGATGGAACCTGTATATGTCTGCAAGCAGCAAGAGACAGGAGCTTGCCCTGTCTGCTGGGGGTGGGAAGGTCTCTGCCCTGTGCCGCTCTGGAGTCCACAGACATGGCAGGAGCTGATGGGGTGGGAGGGGGGGTCTCATACTGGCTTTTGGCCTGGCTCAGAGACATTTGGTAAAAGGAGGAGGGGACAGCCAGAGAGGTTCCTAAGCCTGGATTGCATTGTCTTATCTGTACAATGGGTAAAACAGAACTGTTTGTGAAAATGAATGAGGCAGTATGTTTTCAGATTCAAAGTGCAAAGCAGAGACAACTCAAATGTTGGCTCCTTCCTTTGGCTCCAATCTCTGTACCTAAGACTTTTAGAGCAAAATTTTAAAAACTGGACCATGTTCTGAGGGGAGACTGGGATGGTGGGAAGCTGTGAGTGGGCCAAGTCTTACAGAGCAGAAGGCTGGGGCTGGAATGTGGTACAGAAGGAGCTGGGATTTTGGGCTTGGGTGGTGACTTTCTCTGTAGCTCCACCCAGGGCAGAGTGGCTACTCTGCCCCGTGGATGGAGCATGGGACCTGAGGCTGCCTGCTCAGGTCTGTCTCAGCTTAGGGACCTCAGGCTGTACGAGAGCATGGGTAAGATACCCAGCTATACCCTGGGTCCTGTCAGATAGAGAAGCGTCAGGATGGCATGGGTTTGCTCCTCCCTCCTCTGGCCTCACCCCAAGCTGGAAAAGGTCAGCCCTCGCCTGTTGTCGGTGATAGATGTTTTGATGTCTGGGGCCTAGGGAGGTTGGAGACAGATGTCTTTGCACAGGGGAGGTGACAGTCTCGACCATCTCTCCAACCTCTACCACCTTCCCAGGACTACATGACACCAGAGCATCCACCATTCCCCAGCAGCTCAGCCCAGTATGGCATGCCGGGAAATCAGCTAGGGGAGCTGTGTAGAGAAGCTCTAATTAAGCCAAGAGACTCCATTTCCAGAGCATAGAACTTCCTTTCGTCTTAAGCCGACTCTTCCAAGCACTGCAGCCAGGAGCACCTAAGACTAGCTTTCATGGCTCAGCTCAGTGCCAAGAGTTCCGCACCCAGGAAAAGAAATGAAGCAAGGAGACCAAGAGGAAAAGCCCAGCCAAGCCAACAAACCTCCCAAGGGCTATCACTGTGCTACTCGCCCGCCCCCCATGGTTGGTCTGTTACAAAGTAACAGGTAGAGAGACAACCAGTCAATAGAGAAGAGGCCACAAAGGCATCCCCAGGAACCTGGGCCTAGGCTAAACAATGGGGTGGGAAGCCTGTGGCCACCTTCTGTTACACACTGTCCCACAGCAACTGTGGAATGTAGCTGACTCTTTATCTTCAGATGGGGAACCCATCCCCACCTGAGAGACAGCCTCGAGTAACATTGCTTTGGCCAGCCTCAGTCTGCTTATTTGTGAAAAGGGAAGCTCTCTGCCTGCTCTCAGGGCCACTGTGGAGACAAAGGTGCCACCCTTGGCAGGTAACAGGGGCATAAGTGCCACTCCCTTCTTAAGACTTGCTCAAGAATGTCTCACCAACACAGCTGGAGGCTGGCCCCACAAAGTCACTCCACAGCACCGCCCCCCCCCCAAATCGGTGCTCCAGGAGCCCATGCATCCTCCAGGGAAGGGGAGGAGCTGGTCTGCAGCAGAGAATAGGAATGTGAACGGCTGTGACATTTGGGGGGATCTGCTGGAGAAAGGTCATTCTGGCAACTACAGAAGACTGACATCTGTTCCCATTTCCGACCTAATGATGCAGCCTATGGAGTCACTGTGAGAGGCTCAGTGGCAGGAAAGCAACAGAAAGAAATATGGAGATGTTACAAAACCTCAACACTTCCTGGTGCTGTGGACGCCCCTTCTTATTCCACTACTGCCTCCAGGGCCCTTTCCATTCTGCATGCAACCCCAGGGCCTCATGGGTGCAAGATTCCTCAGTGTCCCACCTCCTGGAGGCCACCACATGATGGCCACTAAGACTCCCAAGCCAGCTCTCCTGCAGTCCTTCTCAGCCTGCTCAATTCAGCCTCCAGTACCACCTCGCCCTTCCTTCTTCACCCAGGTGGGCCCTCTACACCTTGCTCCCTGTTACCAGCCCACCATCCCAGCTGGCCTCCCCGGTCTGGGCTATCAGATCCTTCCTGATCCCCACCTAGCTCCTCATCTGGCTCCTGTCCCCATGGTTGCTCTTCCACTTGCAGCCTAGGTGAGCTTTCGCTACTTTGCCCTCTGCTGGGACCCATGCCTGCTCCCTACAACCTCAGGTTGCACACATCTTCCTAAAAGAGCCTCGTTACTCTTTATCTTGCAGACGAGGTGGGTGGCCACTGAACCTGAGGCCCAAAGCCCCTCACTCTCCTGCTGCACCAGCCTGGAGCACACTACCCATGCCCTTCACCTAGGTGATGCCATGATGTCTCTTTGCCATAAGGAGCTGACTCCTTCAGAAAGTGGGGGTGTTATGTGTGTCTCATTGCAGCCCAGGCGTTCTCTGAAGTACATTTTATCGGATGCTTGCTTGGTGACTCTGGTTCAAGGCCTTTGTCTAGCACAGAATACAGGACACAGCAGCACTGTCTGTTATGTGATTAAGCAATTAACAGTCATGGGCTGAGAGGGCGCATCTCTGATTATCTCCAGGGACTAGCAGAGAAGGGAGCTAAGGGACACCCTGTCAGCATTCACACTAGCCACAGTACCAAAAATGAGGTCTAGGATGGAACTGGCAGGAAAGACAGAATACTGTGAATAGAATACTACATGTGGAGAAAGAACACATACATGTGCATACATGTAAAGGTATGTACACATGTGTCCACATATGTGTGCTTATCCCATACCCAAATGCATACACAAGTACTCATCATCAAACATATGTATGTCAATGTATACACATATACATATACACTCATACATGAACACGCATGCATAACCATAATGTCTGAGTACACACGGTCTTTCCCTTGCAGGCACAGTGAGATAGTCAGAAGGAAATCTACAATTTATAGTACACACATCTGGTTGAAACTGAATCATAAAAGACCGGCAAGACTGTTCCAGAGGTTGAGGCTCTTACTGTGTAGGCCTGCTGGCCAGAGTTTTAGTCCCAGAACCTGTGTGAAAACTTCAATGCAGGAACGTGCACCTGAAATCCCAGCACTTCTACAGGAAAGTTGGCTGGAAGCTCTCAAGCCAGCTAGCCTAGAGCATGCGGGACAATGACAAGAGAAGCCCTGCCTCAAAACACAGTAGAAGGAGAGAAATGGCCCCCCAAAGCTGTTCTCAGACCTCCACACATGGTGGCTGCAGCACACATGCACCTGAGCACGTACAGTAAATAGTTCATTTAAAAAAAATACTCAAGACGAGGCCCTTTTCATCACTAGGAGACGATGCCAAGAAGATTCCTGCCTTTGCCGATCTACAAGTCTTTGCAGCTCCAGACATGAGGTCTGGCCATGGCACTTTCCAGATACGCCTAGCCTGCCTTTTTTTAATGAATAAATATCTTAAGCTTTCTGTCTTAATTTCTTATACCATAAATATCATTTTATGACCCAAATAAGCAAAAGTCTTTGGCTCCCTCAATAATTGTAAAAAGCTTTGGGTTTGATGAAACCTTTGGAGTGTCAATTTGCTAAGGTTCTTCAGGACATGTGTCCTACCTGGTATAAACTGCCTTTGTCCCTGATGTCCCAGCTGGGTGAGACCAAATTTATTTGTTTCTCTATGGAAGTGTATTTCTGCATTCCACTAAGATCTAGTGGTGTTTCCACAGGGAAGAGTGAGCGGGCTGGTTCTAATGAGAGTGCATTAGAATGCTAAGAAAGCTTGCCTCCACTGGTCTTGAGGCTTCGGGGTAGCAGCCCCCAGCTCCCTAACTGGTAAAATGCCAAGCCTGTCCCTGAGCAACACTGGCCTCTAGTTTCCAAGCCTCTGAGGCCTATAAACAACTCCTGCCCCAAACTTAGCTCTAAAGAGCCCAGAGCCTGAACCCAGGGAGGGGAAGAGCCCCAGATGGAGCACCCCACTGCAGAGCCGAGGAAGTCCCAGGAGTCTGGACGACTGGGTGTAGCTCAGGGGTAGTCATGGGTGGTACTCACGTAGATAAGGTGGTCTCGGTAGCGGATGAGGAGGTTTCGAAGAATGCCTGCCTCGTTGAGATCCCCCAGACGGATCATGTCCTCCACACCATGCACCGATGTGGGGTGCATTGGCTTGATGTGCGTGGCATTTTGAGGGGAAATCCAGTGTTCCTGCAGGGAACATAGCCCTTCATGTCAGCTGCTGCTACTGGGCCCAGGCTGGGCAGAGGATGGGTCTGTGGTCAGCTCTGACTGGCTTGAGTCTGGGGATTTTACTGGTCTCTGCCCATCAAGGCAGCCCACAGACACATAAAGGAGAAAGGCAAAGGTGTTGCCCCCACAGTGGTTATCATTAGGGGCCTCAGGTCCCCCAGTCACTTTGAGAGATAGAGAGAAAGCATAGTGACTCAAATTTAAATGGCTTGGGTTCAAATCCAGGCACCAGTAAACAAATACATAAAAAATAAGTTCAGAGAGTTCTACAGAGCTACTGTGAGTAGGTGCTGAAAGCCACCTCTCCAGGGGGATAGCTTTCCAGCAGAGACCTGAATGAAGAGAAAGATTCTGTAAGAAGTGAAGAGAGAAGGCCAGGCCAGGGGCCAGGAAGAACCCTTCCCAGGCTGTGGCATGTGAGGGGTGGACAGGGACAGTAGCAGTGGGCTTTTGGCCCCAGAGTGTCCTTCACAGGATTGGCTGGTAAACTATATGGAGCTGGGGAGGGGAGACTTTCTGGACCTGTGAGCTAAGATGATGAAACACACCACACACACACACACACACACACACACACACACACACACACACACACACTTTGTGGGCATGCTTTCCTCTTTCCTGCAGTAATCTCTGCAGCCACCAGGTGGCAGACAAGGGCATCTAGGAAGGTCTTGGAATTCTTCCTTCTGGAGAATAGAGCCTCAATTTCCTGGCATCGCTGGAGTCCGGAGCCTTTTCTCATCACCAGACTTGTGGTCCTGGGTATGGCCCCAGCCCACCCACACTCACTTTCTCTCATCTTGAGCCACAAATAAACATGAGTTTCTGTGAGTAGAAGAAACCTCTGATCTCAGCCTCCCAAGCCCATAGGTTTGTGAAAAGATGTAACACCCCTGCCAAGGCCCTGCAAACTTGTATTTCCTCCAGCTGTTCCTAAATGTCACCAGTTCCAACAGGAATCCCTAGCAAGAATCTAGCTTCAGTCCCAGGCTGCCCCTTTGGCCATCCCACTCTCTAATGGCTGCCGCCATGGCATCCACATGCTGGTCCACACCTTTCCTCTCCGCTGGCCTCAGCTCAGCCTCTGTGGTTAGGGGGTGAAAGGGTAGCTCAGCTGCCTGCTCAGAAGGGGCAGGGCAGGGCCAGCCAGAGCCCTGCTCCAGCTTTCCTAGCATTCCATGGCACTCCAGCAGGAAAACTTAATCCAATCCAGGCCCTCACCCGGCCATGGCCAGTGCACAAGGGGCCCAGCAATGACGTCAAGGACCTGTCTGCACTTTCAGTGCCATGTGGAACATTCCTCTCTCTCAAACACTCTGATAAAAGCTGATCCATTTGGAAAATTCCCTTTGCCTGTCCCTGGCCCCTGCATGGGACCAGACGGCGGGGCCTCTGAGCTGCTCTTTCCTGCCCTACCCTCGGATCCATAATTCCTTTCAAAATAGGTCAGTTGGAGAGTTCAACAGAGCTACGGTGGGCAGACACTGAGGGTCATTGCTCCACGGAGGGAGCACTTAAGCTGAGACCTGAATGAAGAGAAAGTTTCTATAAGAAGTGAGGAGAGAAGGCCAGACTGAGGGCCCAGCAAAAACAGCCCTTCCGGGGTGGTGGTGTAGGCAGGGCATCTAATAGGTTGGCAGGGGCAGTTGCAATGGGAATTTGGCCCCACCAGGGTGTCTTTCACGGGTGTGGCTGGTGAACTCTATGGAGCTGGGGGAGGGGAGACAGGACAGAGGCCCAGCAGCTCACAGTACCTTCCTGGCTTCTCACATCACCTTCCTGGGCCTCACATCACCTTCCTGGGCCTCTAGGGCCTTGGTCACAAACATCAAAGACAATAGCGTTTCCGTCCTGGAGAGGGGGAGGGGACAGTTATCTCCTCTGGAGAATCCTGTCAGGTGTGCAGGCTACTGGGGTCTGGGATACACTTAGCCAGGTATGGGCTGGACACCCTGAGCCACCAGGTTACAGAGACCACGATTGTTCTCTTCACAACACACGACGGAGAAGTGGGACCTGGGTTCACAGTGGCAGTCAGACTCAATGTAAAATGACTGGCCAGGTTAAGAAGTGCAGCTGAACAGACCCACCTCCTATGTGGGAGGATGTCCTGCTGAGAGTGGCGGCTCTCTGATCAAGGTCCACAGCTCACAACAGCGGCCAAAGTGTAACAAGCCTAGTAGTGGAACATTGGTTCTGAAGGCCAGAGTGACAGGGACAGAGAAAAAGACAGGAAGTGTCTGAAGACTGACAGACACAGAAAAAGACAGAGACACGGAAGAAAGACAGAGAAAAGGAGGTGAGGAGAGAGAGAGAGAGAGAGAGAGAGAGAGAGAGAGAGAGAGAGAGCAGGGCACATAGAAATACCACAGACAATTCTGGAGATTGGGGGCACATCTGGGAAAGAGCTGTCTGGGAAAGAGGACAGGTGTTCCACTGAGGGAGGTGGGGTCTCCTGCCAGGCACAAGAATGCATTTTGCGAAGGCAGGAAGACCAGAGATTCCTCAGTCCTGCAATGTTCTCCCGAGAGCCTTTCTGAACACTCTGTTGAGCTCTACCGAAGCAGGTGTGACTGCCTGGATTCCTCCTCTCAGCCCACTGTGTCAGTGAGAGGACAGAGGTGGAGGACAATGGCCCTGAGTGTCAAGGGAGGAAATAGGAAAAGGTCCCAAGGCCTCAGCTTCCCTAATTGTCTGCATCCTAAGTTCCTAGCCAGTCTTGCCCCACCCCCAGCAGTCTCCACTCTTAAGGCTTTGGTGGGGCGGTGTGCAGGATGGGAGGGGCCCTTCAGGATCCAGTGACACAGAGTTACAGGATACCATCTGACATGCAACCTGATGCAGGTGAAACTCTACCCTGAGGTAGCGTCCGTCGTCCTCATCCTTAGAGCTGAGGAGCTTCACCAGCCTGTCGGCTGCCAGCCCACCCTGTGCAACAGCTCTCCATGACTCAGCTGCACAGCGGCTTCCCTGCACGGAGAACTCGAGCCTCAGAAGGATGGGAAGGGCACTCTGGCCTCAAGCCCAGGGCCACGCCTCTCTCCTACGACCTGAGTCCTGGAGCTGCTGCTGAGATGCTGGCAGTGGCAGGAATACATGCAGAAGCAGCCATCCTAAATCCTAATCCCAGCACCACTGGTTGGGAACTTTGTGAGTCACACTAACCCTATGGGGTCACAGTTATTGTCTGCCCAGACTTTCACAGGTGCCTTGAGAATCCAGACAGAAGTTAGGTCAAGAGTCCTGAGGGGTGGTCCTGCGGAGTCCTGGGTATATCAGTGATTCCCTCCCCTAGGCCCTCAGCTCCTGTGCCTGCCTCCCCTTGTCCCAATAGGATCTGTACTGTCTATTCCCTCTTGGCTTTCTCCAGACCAGGAGACTAAGGCAGGAATCCAGAGCCAGGCACAGCATTGGACACAATCCCTATTATGGCAAATAGAAGCTTCCTGGATCTTTTATGTCTCTACTATACTACATTCCTGTGCTCTGCACTGCATCTGTGCCCCCAGCGCACACCCATGTGAGTCAGCACAAAGACCACACATGTGCACACATGCATATACACAGGCACACTCATGCACATATACCCACATGCAAAGGCACATACACATGCTGCAAACTTATCCTCTGAGTCCCCATGGCTCCCCTCCATGCCCACACAAAGACCACCTGCCTCCCTAGTGACACACCCCTTTCCTTTGACCTTTGCCCTCTTCCTCAAGGCTCATTACGATCTACCAAGCTTGCACTTCTGGGCCCCTTTCCATGAGACTGATTCCCCAAGGGCTATGTGAATGATGAATTCCACGAGCCAATAGGGCTAAACCCAGTGTGCCTAGAGAGACACCAACCATCCTGAGGTGCTCAGCACGTGTAGGCTCACATGAAAGTCTCATTAAAGAGGAAACCAAGGCTTGAAAGGAAGGAGTCTGTCTCCAAAGCTCTACTGAGCCATGCCAAGGAGCTTCCTCAACAGAGCATACACAACCCTCATCCCTATGTCCCAGGATGGCCTGAAGGTTTTGGAAATGTGCAAACAGGAAGCAAAAGGGAGTCTTTCTTGCAGGAGCAGAGGAGGAAGGGTTGTGTGCGTAGCAAGGATGTGGGATGTGTCGAGCATTCGTGCGTGCGTGTGTGTGTGTGTGTGTGTGTGTGTGTATGTGTGTGTGTGTGCATGTGTGTACCTGCGTGCATGTGTGTGCACTTATGTTCGTGTGTATGTGTGTATGTGTGTGTGTGTATGTGTGTGTGTGTGTGGTTGGACACTCTCTGGTCACTGCCTAGTAAGGACAGCTGTCATTGGAGTCTTCCCAGGTAGGACTTGGGGAAAGATAGTTACTCACGTTGCCTTCATCATCCACCACCTGGATCTGCCCGGAGTCGCAGAGCTTCACCACAGCCCCGATGGGCACATCAAACTCCTGGCCCGACTTCAGGTCCATCCACACATAGTCCCCCTGTGGGCAACAGATCTGAAGCTGAGCCAGGAGAGCGAACTCAGCGGCTTTCTCGCCCACTACCACCAAGGCTTGGAATCCGAGCCAGAAGAGAGGGGTGAGGGAACCCTTTCTGTCTGGGAGCCTCGTGGTGGCCAGCCTTAGGCTGGGGCTCATACAATGTCCTCAATGCCTCCTCTGTAAGCCAGGTCCCCTCACCTTCAGGCGAGTGAGCCGAGGCTCAGGAAGAAGGGCAGCCGACAGCACAGGAGGGCAACCTCAGCCCAGGCCCATCTGAGGCTGTGTAACCTGTGGCTTCTGGACATACAGGCACCTGACAGACTAGAGACTAAGGCAGGTACACCAAATCACGTCCTTTCTACCGTAAAGGGAGACACAGGGACCACCAGGCTCCCTCAAATCATGGTAGAAACGGGTCCCTGTAGACCCACTGCTCTCTGCTGAGCCTGGGGTACAAGGCCACATAGACTCCTGTTTGTGAGGAGAGCCCAGACCTCGAAGGTGGCAGGGGAGGGGCATTTCCATGTTCTGTGCAGCATTTGGTACACTGACACTTAGTTCAGGTAGCTGAATTAAACCCAGAGCTGGACTAAGAACAACTCTATTGCATTCTGATTTATTCAACAAACATGTATTGGACGCCTACTGAGTACAAAGTCCTGCTTGATTTAGGAGGAGCAGAGAGCATGATAGAACCTCCATTCTAGTTGAAGAAATTAGAACGTTAACAACCAAGTAAGCAAAGCTCTTCGCAAGTCTCTGTGGACCCTGGTGAGCAGAGAAGGAAGAATCCCGAAGTGACAGAGAATGACAGGCAACAGCAGGAGAATGACACTCCAAGTTGGCAACCAATGAATTACACAGTGGAGGAAACCTCTATGCTGAGGTCCGAAGGATATAAAGCAGCCAGGCAAGGAAAGGACAGCAGGACCGGTGAGAGCAGGGGCCCCAAGGCAGGAGGGAACATTAAGGAGGCAGTTATAGGGAGGACAGAGGGCATAGGGTCCAGGACACAAAGGTCCTTGGTGGCCTTGAAATAAGATAACTGTTTGTATTCTAATCTTTTTTTGTTGTTGTTTTTTTTTTTTGAATTTTCAAGACAGGGTTTCTCTGTATAGCTCTGGCTGTCCTGGAACTCCCTCTGTAGACCAGGCTGGTCTCGAACTCAGAAATCAGCCTGCCTCTGCCTCCCAAGTGCTGGGATTAAAGGCGTGTGCCACCACCGCCCGGCTGTATTCTAATCTTAATTATATATAAAAAAAGTGTTCTTTTGGAAGGGGTTCCCAGGCTCTCCTGGAGTGTGGGAGAACTTAGCATCCTAACAAGCATATACTTTCATATCAAGTATGGTTGGAAATGTAGTAGCCTGGTAAACTGGTTCATTACAGAGCCATGGACATGGTGTAGTGGGAAGAGCTCGGGGCATAGAGTGAGAAGGTCCTAAGCCCTGCTCACTGACCCCTGAACCTCAGTTTCCTTGTCTCCTGG
Organism: Mastomys coucha; assembly: GCF_008632895.1. NCBI lineage: Eukaryota > Metazoa > Chordata > Mammalia > Rodentia > Muridae > Mastomys > Mastomys coucha. The sequence continues at coordinate 86,925,739 of NW_022196904.1, forward strand.
AAAGGGGGGAGGGCTTGGGCATATAGCTCTTTCGGCCTCCCTCGCCTATCAGAACTATAATGGGCCCTGGCTTGCTCACGTGAATGGGCGTTAGGGCACACCAGAGACAAGCTAGTCAGTCCTGGGTCCTGCTAGATGCCAGACAAGTAAGAAAAATGATCAGGCCCAGAGGATAGGAGAGTTCATGTTCGCTGAGCATCCACTGGGAGTCTGGGACTCCTCTTTGCTTCCAATTTAACCCTCACAACAGCTTGACAGACACCTTTGGCTCCTAGGTCACCTGTGTACTCACACGGCCACATAGCAATGACTTTCCCCTGGCCTCAACTTTCCCAATCCTGCTAGGGAGCATTGATTTTGCACTCTGTGAGAGATCTGTATGCAGGCTGCCTATCCTCTGCAGATGAAGCATGAACAGATGGGAAGGTATATCCCAGGAGGAGCAAGCCAGGCTGCCCTGAGATGAGTCATGGCAGGAACAGGGCCCTGTGAACCACATGCAGGGGTTGGATTTTCTCCTAAGTAGGATATGAAGCCACTCACACCCAGAAAACAGCACAACTATCACTTTCTTTCTTGAGACACTGTCTCATGTAGCCCAGGCTGGCCACAAATTTGGCCAAGGATGACCTCTCTTCCATTAGAGAGCTGAGATTACAGGCATGCCGTGCGATATCTGGTTTACAAAGCTGGGATGGAACCCAGAGCTTTACATTCTAGACAAGCTCTTACTCCCTCTCCCAAGCTACACCCCCATTCCCTGGGGTTTCACTTTGACAACTCTCCTCTGGCAGCTGTGCTCTGCTCATCCCACAGCCCAGCACCACACTATCTTAGTCAGGGCTGGGCCCAGCCTCTCACCCAGGCCCAACGAGGCTCAGGAAAGACTTCAGTGAGCGAGAAGGCAGGGGAGTGTGGGTGGATGTGAGCATGTGTGTGGTGTGACTGTAAGTGTGGGCATGTGACTGTGTGTGAGGGACCACAGAGTGAGGGGGTCTGGATAGAGAGAGTGAGCACAGAGCACAGAGCAGAAGCTTCCAATAGCGGTGTGGTTCGGAGGTAGAAAACTTGCCCAAGATTCAAGGCTATAGATAGGCTCTATCTTCAGAGCCACAAAGGAGAAAGACAGGCAGGAAGAAAGGGAGGGAGGGAGGGAAGGAAGGACGGAGGAAAAGGAGAAATAAAAATGATTTCTGCCTGCTGACCCAGGTGCCAGATGACTGCTCTGTGGAAGTCCCAGAACGTTCCAGAACTTTAGAAGTTCCTCTGAACTACACTGTTGCCTTACCCTCGTATGGCGAGTCCCCTGTTTCTCAGAGGTTAAAACAACCCTCCTGTCACCCAGCCAGATCCTGAGAAATCCCAAGCCCAGGGCTCTTTCCCCACATTCCAGAGGTTTATCCCTGTGCAAGACAGGCTGGAGCTCTTGGCGGAATGACTCCCAGCCCTAAAGACAAACTGCAAATCCAGGCTGAGAACAGTTGAAAGCCAGGTCTCTGACTCCCCGATGTCTCCTGGCCTAGCACAGGGCCTGGCACACACAGGTGATTTATCTCGCTGAAAGAACATAGGATAGCCAAATTAAGATACCCTGTGGGAGTCAGAAAGATCGGCTCAGAGAGGGAAACTGAGGTGCTCATAACACACAGCAAACAGAAATGACTAGACTCTTCTAGCTTCAGGCTGTCTCCAGGAGGTGGACAATGCTCTAAGTAGAAAAGGCCCTTGTGTCCCAAGGCAGGTAGGACACAAAGAATGCCTATTTTATAGGTGAAGAAACTAAGACCCAAGAAGAAAAGGGGACTTGGTACATTCTCTCATCAGACTGCTCACTGGCAAGGCTGTCAGATGCTAAGGAGGAAAGAAGCCATGAAGGGCTCCAAGTCACAACCCACTTCCTGTGGCCAGACTCAGCCACCATATTGACCAAAAGCATGCCGTGAAAGGCACGTCTCTAGGGACCTCGCTTTGCAGTGCAGATCATATTTGAGACATGGCAAATGCTTTGGTGGGGGCTGTGTCGCTTGGGCCAACTCACAGCTTTTCCACTGTCAGGTGAATCCTGGATCAGTGTCTTCCGGGCCCAGGCCCTGCAACCCCTGCTATTCAGACCCAGCCACTTTCTTACTATTCTCAAGCATAGTCCCCACGCCCCAGTGATAGCTAGCATTTAGCTACAGTGAACGCAGAAGTCAAGAGATGTGGGTCCCAGTTTCAGTTATGACACTGGTGCTGTGTGACTCGTGACAGTCAGACCTCACTTTTCTGCAATCTTGGAAGGGAAGGAGTCAGTGTAGCCGAAAACCAGAGGCCCAGAAAAAATGCCACCTGTGCCTGCTGTCTGCCCTAACTCTAAACTTGAGGTCAGTATCACATCAGTACCAATCCATAGTCCTCAGACCCCTCCTGCCTCTTCCCTCCTCTGGGACAGGTCTTAGGTCTCTGTGGAAAGACAGGAGCCTCAGTTAGAACATGGTCCCTCATTTCATTTTTCTACCCATTGTGTGCCATTTCGTAGGTAGGCAGGTGACCAATGTATTGCCATAAGTATCTTGAAGCGGGAAAGGTGGCAAATTACTAGCCTTTGTTGAGAGGGGGAACTCTAGGATGCCCTGTCATGTGTGCCTCAGGATGCTCCCCGATCTGACTGCCCAGTAAAAGCTGGGAATTCTTAACTTGGTTCAGCTAGTCTGCCCCTCCCCCCCACGGCATCCTTAGTTTTCCAGATGGCAAAACCTCCAGACCCTGGGAGGTGTGCCTTCGGCCAAGTTCACACCAAAGTCCCTAGTCCCGTGCAGCATCCTAGGGCTGCAGTCTCCCGTGAGCTTCTAGCTCCTGCATCCCACTTGGGGTCTGACAGCCTGAGGAATTGAGGCTCAAGCAAGGTGAGCCTTCCCCTCCCGGCCCGGGGCTCACCGGCAGGACCGCGAAGGTCTTGAGCGCTTGGTTCAAGTTTCGCACCAGAGCCCACTTGCCAGGCGGCGGGGCGGGCACCTCGCCTGGGTCAGCAGGGTTTCCGGGGGACTCCATGGTGTGGTAGGTCTGGTGGCCTCACGACGCGACGCGTGCTCCTAATTCACCTAATCCCGCGCACCACCCGCTTGGGAACCCTAAACCCAGCCATCTGCCAGGGGCCCATGGCAACCGCGGCTTAGGTGACGCCCGTGGGCCCGGAGAGGAAGGGGCACTGCGCCGCTGCGACCCCTCCCACGGAGGGACCCTGACACCCTCAGATTCCCATGGTGCTTTTTTGGAACCGCAGCCAGGAAAAAAGCTCCAGGAACCTTATCTTGGCCGCAGTGTTGGAGAAAATCGGTCTGTTTTCTACAGGAGGAAAAGTGTGACCGCGATCGGGGAGCACAAGTAAACTTAGAAAAGTTTTAGGGCTACAGAGAAAGGTGATTCCCAGCCACTGGTTGGGGAGTGGAAGCCGGTAAATAAAATAAAAATAAAATCCGGGGGCCTCTTCAGCCACCGGATCCATTGTCTGCCCTCCCCTCTGTCCTTCGCAAATCTTTGTGCTGTTCCAGACAGAGGGATAGCACAGAGGGCTGGTAAAAGCTGGTAAAATAAATTAATAAATCTCCCAGGGAGGCATTTTCAGGGGAACTGAACCTTGAAGAGCCTGTCTGACCCTCCTCCCCAAACCCCTAGGGTCAACTATGTGTGATCTCTATCTCAGAGATTTCCTGGACTCCTCAGGGCCTCTAGTCACCAAGATGGCTCAGGCTTACCTTGTAGGAGCTTGGCAGCACTCCTGTGCCCTGGTATCCAAACAAGATGAGGTACCAGGCTCCGGACGATGCAGAGCCCTGAGCCAGAGGCCACTGTCGGTCCATGATGCCCTCCAGCCTCCTGCCCCACCCTCTCAGCTTGTCCGTTTGTCTGCCATCCTCTCTTTCAACCTCTCTTCTCTTTTTTCTTCTCGTATCCATCTCATACAACTCTCCTGGCCTGGAACCCTAGAAACCCAAGTGCTCCCTTAGAAAACACCAGCAGAGAGCAGGGCTTAGGGAGAATAGGAGAACTGGCAGACACTCAGAAGCCACAGGCAGCTCAGAGCTGTCAAGCCAGGCCAGGACCTCCTTCTACCCACACAACCCAGGCTAAGCCTCAGGGACCCAAGCCCTCGCCATCCTATTCTGGCCCTGTCTTGCCTCCACCAACCCTTTCCACACTCAGGGATCTTGCTCATAAGGGTGCCTCATCTTGCCTGCCTGCCCATGAAATCCACAGAATGAAGGGGAGGAGCCCACGTGGACTCTGGGCATTTTCTAACTGATCATACAAAACCAAGGGTGGAGCAGGGCACAGAGGGTCCTATTAATATGCCATGTCCTTGAGTTCTCATCCTGGTGGGATGAGATTCAGATAAGGAAGAACCACCAGATAAGGGTCAGTGCTGCCTTCGTATCAGCCCTGTGGACTCTGGAGCCAGGCAGTTTAGATTCAATCCCACTTGGCCACAAGTGGTGTTCTTTGAGCAAACTCCTTTACCTGGGGTAACTATGTTTCCTCATCCGCCTGTGGCAGGATGGTGCCAAAGAGGGGTTTGTGGATCCATGGGTGCTGTGAACAAATTCTGTGTGCTTGGTGGTGCTGATAAGTGGGAGACTATTAGGCCTCCAAGAGGGGGAAGGTGTTCTAGGCAGAGGGATAGCACAAAGATATGCAAAGGACAGGGGAGAAGGCAGACAATGGATCTGGTGGCTGGAGAGAGCCCCCTGGAGAGGCCCAGCAGGGTGCTGGGGGGTTGTCTCTGCAGGTGACACTAGAAAAATCAGTCCTCTTAAGAGAGAGAGAGGGGTGGGGAGAGACAGACAGACAGACACAGAAGCTGAGAGGTGTGGGGGGGGATGTGACTTGTATGCTAAGAATCTTTACTATGCAAACAGCTGATTCCTTTTCTGAAACCAAGAAGAACTGAAGGCAGGCAAGAGGACGTTCTTCAAATGTTAAAAAAAAAAAAAAAAAAAAAAAAAAACCTCTCAGGTGTGATGGCGCAGGCCTATAATACCACAGATGCAGAGGTGAGAGGACTGGGAGTTTGACCTCAGTCTATGCTACACAGTGAGTTCAAGGATGGCTTGAGCAACACAGCAAGAGTCTGCATCAAAAAAATTAAATTAAATAAATTTTTAAAAGCCAGACACAGTGGTGGTGCACACCTTTAATCCCAGCACTTGGGAGGCAGAGGCAGGTGGATCTCTGTAAGTTCAAGACTAGCCTGGTCTACAGAGCAGAGACAAATGGATCTCTGTAAGTTCAAGGCTAGCCTGGTTTACAGAGCAGTATTGTACTTGGTATGTAATTCTCCCTTTCCCCCCTGTGACTGGAAATGCAAAAAAGTAGTTATAACTCTATATTAATATGTTTGATGCACAGTGTGTAAAAGATGTAAGCTGTGAAAATGGAAAAGGCTGTGGATCTTTAGTGGTGCGCATCTCTTACACACCACTGAAGTTATTTTGGTTTTTATATTGTTATATATTTAAGATCTTAGTTGTAAGCCTAAAAAAACCATAAAGAAAAAAAACTTTAAAAGTTTTTTTTAAAGTAATGTTTGTTTTTAAGAATTTGCTTTATTTATGTGTATGTGTTTGTGTGTCTGTGTGTATGTACACCAGGTGTGTGAGTGCACAGGTTGGAGTCCCTGGAGCTGGCTCCCAAGTGTGTGAGTACACAGATTGGAGTCCCTGGAGCTGGCTCCTAGCTGCTGTGAGCCAGCTCCCTGACATGGTGCTAGGACCTGAATTCCAGGCCTCTGCGGGAGCAGCAAGCACAAGAAGAAGAGGAGGAAGAGGAGGAGGAGGAAAAGGAGGAGGAGGAGGAGGAAGAGAAGAAGAAGAAGAAAAAGAAGAAGAAGAAGAAGAAGAAGAAGAAGAAGAAGAAGAAGAAGAAGAAGAAGAAGGAGGAGGAGGAGGAGGAGGAGGAGGAGGAAGAGAAGGAGGAGGAGGAGGAGGAAGAGAAGGAGGAGGAGGAGGAGGAGGAGGAGAAACTCATAAAAAGGAGGACTTGAAAAGGGAATCAAAATAGTAAATTGGAAAAAATCAATTAAGCACAAAAAGATGTCAATAATGAGAGAATTGGAGATGTTACAAAATGTCTAGAGTACAACTAGCTCAGCAGCAAAGGCCTTAGCAAGGGCCTGGAGATTAAGCTCAATCGGCTGAGTGCTTGCCCAGCACAAAGCCCCAGTGCTACATAAAACCAGTCGTGGTGCATCCTTTAACTACAGCACTGGGGAGGTGGAGACAGTAGGATCAGAAGTTCAAAGTCACCAGGCGGTGGTGGCACACGCCTTTAATCCCAGCACTTGGGAGGCAGAGGCAGGTGGATATCTGAGTTCGAGGCCAACCTAGTCTACAGAGTGAGTTCCAGGATAGCCAGGGCTACACAGAGAAACCCTGTCTCGAGAAACCAAAAAAAAAAAAAAAAGAAGTTCAAAGTCATTCTTGATTGACTATATGGCAAGTTGGAAGCTAACCTTGGATAAATGAGACTGGTGTCAGCAAGTTAAGTCCTTACCAGTAGTTAGATATGCACCACTTGAAAGGAAGAATTTGACGGAATAGATAAGAACACAGGATTCTACCAAGGGCTGTCTGCTCGAGATTCATTCTACATCCAAGGTCTTTGTGCAGATAGCATTCCAGGCAAAGAGTAACCAAGAGAGAGTGGGGCGTTCGCATCGATATCAGGCATAACAGATTGCAAGTCATGACTTGTAACAAGGGACAAAGGAGGCATTATATTGTATTAAGTCACATCCAACCAGCATGTGGCCCAGAGCTATCTTCAAACCTCCTTCTCCCTACAGATCTGGGTCAAACTCACGTGGATCCTACCCTGGCCTACCACAGAGCACAGAGGAAAGTCATGTCAGACGGAAGCGAAAAAGCTCTTCAAGGTCCTCCGAGAAGCTGCGTGTGCACCACAGAAGCCTGGAGCCTCCTTTCCAGTGTCACCTGGTATGGCCACTCTGGGAACATCTGTCACCTGACATGGCCACTCTAGAGACTTTGGATAGGAGGGACTTTTACTATAGCCTCACAGCTTTCCTGATTCTGACTCCCAGGCTTCCTCTCATCCTCCTGTCCCCCTGGGGTCTTAACTCTCACATTTTGGCTTCCAGACGACACTCAGTTGGTATGGAAACTTCTCCAGAGAGGCAAATCTTTGTCCTTCAGGTTCTGCCAGGCATAGAGCTAGGCTTCAGTGGGGGCTCTGTGGGGCAGGTGGATGAGAACTGACTGGTAGAGGGGGCCTCAGATGCCCTAAGACTCCTTAGGGATTCTGTCTAACTCATAAGGCCATAAAGACAAAGGGTGTGCCCAGACTAGCAGCAGGCTTCTATGCAAAATGTCTCTACCCTGCAACGCCACCCAGGGACAGTCTGACCTCTCCTCCCCAGGCCCTGTGCCCCTCTCTCCTTTCCTTAACAATCATCTCCCCATCAGCTCCTTGTCCCTGTCATGTCCAAGCCTGCCCAGATTATGTTTCAATGACTCTGCTTGAGCCTCAGTTTCTTCACGTGTGGGAGATAGATGAGTTCCCACCCCCATAGCTTCACTGAATCACTTAGGGTGATGACCATAGATACCACTCCTGGCTACATGGAACCCTTCACAAAGCAAAAGGTTTTCTGGGAGTAGTGGAGTTTAGGTAATTAGCCCACTGTTGTGCATGTGTCCTTTGTGCCTAGCACCCTGTCACGGCTCAGGAAAGCTAGATTTGAAGGGATGAATGAAAATGCATGACTTGAATCTGTGGTTCAGGAAGGCTGAGGTATGGAAGGTTTCAGAAAGAAACTGAATGAATGACCTGCCACTCATAGTCCCACATGAGGGCAACCTACACATAGAAAAAGAACCATCGGATCCTCTGAGGTCTCCTGGGACTTCCTCATCTTAAATAAAATAAGAGAGTAAAGCCCGGGAACACATCACAGCACTGTTATCTGAAGGTGTGTGGCAGCTGGCCTCTGTGGACTTCTATGTTTAAGCTGGACAGTTTTATGAGCAGGGCATTATACTCTCAAACCTCCTACAGGCAAGAGCTACCATCAGCTCTTTGCAAAGTGGGGTAGCAATTAGCTTACCACTTCGTAGCTGGAAAGCCAATGGCCAGGAGTCCAGCTCAGCCCTTGCATCCAAATGGTGCTCTCTTACCTGGGCATCACTCAGCACCAAACCCCATGTCTGTCACAGGGGGCTGGTTCCCAGCTGGGAAGCTGAGGAGCAGGAGGAGGCTGCCCTTGTTTCTAGGGCTCTGTGAGGTCCAGGAATTCAGAGGAGACATGGTCTCCAGGGTGACAGGAGCAGAGAGTCTCTGACAAGAACAAAGAATCTCCCAAGGGAAAAAAAATGGGCTACACTGAGGCCTGGAAGGAGGGGGGAGTGAACCGAGGGTGAGACCAGCAAGAGTGAGTGGCAAGTGAGGTGACAGAATGAGCAGTTCTGGGACTATAGCCAAGGTCAGAAGGGACCTTCATGGTCAGCTCAAGGTTCCTCCTGGCATCATCAAAGTCCAAGATGGAGCCTGCAGAGCTTGTCGGCACGTACAGCCAGGGCATTGTGGAGGACGAAAGATGTAATAGAAAGGTATGTCCCACTTGAAAATGGGTACAACCATTATCTACTTAAAGATCTGCTCCCAAAACAGTCCCTGCAGGATGAGGCTAGCTACCATTCAGAGGTAGTTAGAAGCAAACAATCCAGAGGAAGAGGAGTCCAGTCAGGAAGAGGCCTGCTTCAGAGGCTCTGGGGAACACCCCCGAAGCCTATGAGGGCCCCAGATCCTCCTTCTGGGGGTGTCTGTGTGAATCACTACCCATCAGCCCCTTTTAGCCTGGCTTTGATGGGCCATTGAGCAAGCTTTCAGCCCCTGAACATTTTCCTGATCCAGAGCAGTAGCCTGCCTTTAACACATGGGCCTTGTGTGGACTTGGGGTTTCCAGCCAAGCTGCTCCATTGGCCTCTCATAGCCCGAGACAACAGGAAACTAGTGGCTAAGCCACAACAGCACCCAGCATCTCCGCCCAAAGGCTCTGTGCCCGGTCCACCTGGCACATTGCCTACATTCCTGGCTCCCACTTTGGAGACTAACAAGTTCATTAGTCTCAGGCTGGTCACGGGGAAGATCTGAGGGTCAGAGACCAGAGTGGCTCTGGGGACTAGGGGGCCTGGAAGGCTCAGCTGATGGGCAGTACCTGTGCCTCTTCCCTGGGGAGCTCCAGCTTGGGCCCTGTCACCCTGACTCACTTCTGCCCGGGTCCCCCTAAGCAAACTTGCTTCCCCAAAATCCTTCCATACTGGGGTCTTTGCATGAGCTTCCTCTGTCTGGAACGCCTGGGACCTGAGGGGATGAGTCATCACTCCTGCCCAGAGACATGTGTCAGTGACAAAAAGAAGCTCTTGTGGCAGAGGCAAGGAGTTCTTCACAGCTGGGTTCTGAAGATTAAGTAGGAGTTTGCCAAGAGGAAGAACTGGAATCAGTTTCCAATGGCTAAGCACATAGAGAGGAGAACATGGAGGGTGGGAGATGAGGTAGCCAACATGGCCCTCCCTAGCTGTGAGAGAGAAGAGACACACTCACCTTCTGTAGAATAACCATGGCTCTATGTCAGCGCACCTGCCAGAGTGACCAGACACAGTTCTGTGGGAAGAGACCATGCCATACCCTGAGCCCAGGCAGCTTGGATCTGCAAGGCCACCTAGGCTCCTCCCCAACCCCACGCCCACCCCTCCTCCCTCACAGAAATTCTCCTTGGTTTCCATCCTTCTGATGAAAGCTCAGTCTATGTGACCAGAGCCTCAGTTACTGTCACCACCTCCACTGCCCAAAGCTGCCCTTGTCACCTCAAAGGGCATAGAAAGGAGTGTAGTTAGCCCTGAACCAGACATCAGCATGGGGGGTGGGCTGTGCTGGGACTGGGACTACAGTCCTGAGGTGGCCCAAAGCTCTGAGAAGGACCATCTCTTACCCAAGGTCACACAGCAGGGCAGGGAAGACCCAGGACTAAGTAAGACCTGGGCTCTGGTCCTAATTCAGGACTGCTCCAGGGGTTTTAGGACACAGGGCAGAACTGTCCTAACCCCTGTTCCTGGCCCTCATCTCCTACCTCATCCAGCACAGAGCTAGGCCCAGAAATAGGCTCAAGGTGGATTTGCTGCACCGAGTGTGGTCACCAGAAGCAGCCCCAGCCCATAGGTCTTGGTGTGCGGCCCCTCCATTCCTGCCTGGCCTGCCCCCGAGAGTGAGCATTAAGTTTTCACAAGGGCCCATTCAGAGGCACTGGAATATCTGATCCTCTGCCCACGACACTACCTGACACCTGAGCCCTGACCCCCATGCCCTGGGTCTCTAAGGGCATATGGTCCTTCTGGAGACCCACACCATCCTGGGTTCCTGGCAAAGGAAGAATTGCAAAGGCAGTAGCACTGGCCATGAGAGCTGCTGTCTGAAGAGGCTGCCTGGTTCCTGCCTCACTCATGCTGGTACAAGGCTGCAGGATAGACTGGGACCTTGGAGGGTAGAGCTGAAGACCTCAGGTCTCTTCTATCCAGTGCATGAGCCTCCTCCACCTCTCCATTCCAGTTCTAAAACTAAGAGCTAGACTGTGTTTAAGACTGTTGCTTTTCAAATCGAGAACAAAGAACCATAGCTTTTTTTTTTTTTTTTCCCTAGGCCTACATCTGATTTTACCTTGACCCCTCGGCAACCCTGGATGGTGACCTTCATGTTCTCGGGTCACAGATAGGGAATGTAAGGCACACAGAGATGAAACAACTTGTACAAGGAGAGATAGATTACTAGGGAGATGACCCAAAAGACCAAGAAAGAGAGGCACTCACACTCACCCCTACCCTCCACTCCCATCTTTCACCTCTGGATACCCCTGACCCAGCTCTAACTCAGAAACAACTCCACAGGCCCTGTGCTCTTTCAGCTGTTCCCTCATCCAGGGCATAAGCCTCCATGTGCACAGCTCAGTACATTTCCTTTCCATGGCTATAGTGGCAAGGCCCCTATAGGTTCAGGGGAGTCCAGTCCCACAGAACCTAAGGCTAAGGGCAGGGGCTCCATCGGAGGCCCCGGCCTGTAACTCCTCCCCAGTCCAAAAGTCCCATCCAGGCAGTCCCATCCTTACCTGGGTTTTATCCACACCCTCTGAGTCACCACTTCCCAGCCCGGGACCAGGGGTCACAGGTCAGGAGGACTCTGGAAGCTGAGGCTGGAGCCTGCAAATTGCCCCAGCTTGAGTCTTGCTCTGATGTTGCTGTGGGGTTCCCTTGGACGACTCAGTTTCTTGTCTCCCTGGGTCACTCTCTCTTTCTGTTCAGGGCAGCTGTCCAGCCTGCACTGCCACCCGCCCTCTCCCTCCAAAGCCTTCTCCCAGGAGGCGGAGCCCTGGGGGGCCTCCAAGGTCTGGATGTGGTGACATCAGCATGAGGGGCGGGCTGTGTTGGAGCTGGGACTAATGTCCAGAGGCTGTCCAAGGTGCTGTGTAAAGCTAACCAGCAGGGATGCAGGGCATGGCAGCCCCAGGAGGCACTGCTGGCCCGTGGGGAGCTCCGGCCTGGGGTCAGCCGTCTGGGCCTCAGGGTCTCTTGTCACGTGTGTTACTGCCTGCTATCTCTGCATGGTTGGGACACCTGCTCTCGTCCCACCTTGGTCATGATTTTGCTGGGTCTCCCCTGCTCACGCAGCTTCTCTCATCCATGATACTACTAGAGACCACATAGATGAGCAGGCTTGGCAATACCTAGAGCCTTGGGTGGACACAACACCCAAACCAGGACTCCCCAAGATGCATCCCCTGAGGGTTTACAACCTACCCCCACAGCCTGTTCCTGCAGTCCTGAGTGTGCTGTTATCAGACACTTTGCAAAGCCACCAGAGCAAGAGCAGCTTCATGCAGGACAGAGACTCATCCGGTGTGTGTGACTTAAATGTGTGATTTTAAAAAGGGGGTGGGTGGGAATGAATAGGACACAAAATACTCATCGTGGTAGGTGAGGAAGGAGGCTGGAGGACCTCCTCCTCCTGAAACCTGGTTCCTTCTTCTGTCCACTTTCGGCCAGCTGGGACATCTCTGCAGGGAGGCTGCTTTTCAGGGGTGGTGGTGGTGGTGGTGGTGGTGGTGGTGTCATCTATGGTGGTACAGGGCTGGGAGGATCAATGGTGCAATGCTGCCACCTGCTGGGCACAGCCAACTGCTACAAGACTAAGGAAAATCTGGTCAACTTCCTCATATCAAAGTGCCACAGTGAGACCAAGGTCCAAGGTTGAACTGCACCCAAGGCAGCCTTCACCCGTGGCGCTGAGACGTAGGAACCAGGCAAGTAGCATGAGCCTACCCAGAGAGGGAGAGACACAGGTTGGAGCATCCAGAGCCCAATCAACAAGCTGGCAACTGCCCCCCACCCTGCTGTGCTTCATTGGGGCTGAGGTGCATGCTGGGAAGTGGGTGAGAAAGTTTTCCTCAGCACTCAAACTAGGCTAAGCAGCTCACCCGATCGGAGAAACCTAGAAATTCATGCTTGTTTCCCAAAAACAAACCACCTGAGATCACACGTGTGCGTGTAGGTCATCTCGGGCTGTCAAAAATGCTCTTCTTGCCCCACCGTCTTGGAGGCAGAAAACGAAGTCCTAACATAGTGCTCAGTGCCACGGCAACCTCGCCTCTTCTGAAAGCATTTTTTACCCCTCCCTCACCACCTCGTACTCCACCCTACCTCTCCAAGTTCTGCCCACTTTCTGCTCCTTTCAGAAGGGGCACTGATTTCCAGCACCTGAGCCTCTTAAGGGCACCGCATCTGAACCGCTGCAGAACTGGTCTTAGTTCATACCACCCTCACCCCTCCAAATCCAATCTATCATTGTATTCTATCCATTTCGTTTTTGACAGCCTGAACCCAGCTTCTCCCCGTGGCCCTGCCCACGAATGCCTAGCTACCCGCACCTTCCCAGCATCTTTGCTCCGGCCACCTCTGTCTGTGGCCTGCATGTCACTCTCTCCTCTCCACTGGAACAGGACACAGGTCTTGAACTGAGAGAGACTGAGAGTTAGCTCCCAGGGACTTCCACACTGCCCTATCAAGAACACTACAGTGCTGTGATCAGATGTGATTTGTACATTTTCCTCAGTTGCTGGAAGGCTGTTCCAGAGCAGGAACTGTGCTTCCATGTCCCCAGAGCCTGGGATGGGCAGAGCTCAGCAAAGCCCACCCCACACTGACTGGCAGTAGGGAACCTGAAGGATTCCACAGAGCTGGGCTTTGACTGACTAGGCAATCAGGGAGGCCAGCTTTATCTGTGATTCCCAAGGCCTTCCGTGCTCGTTCTTCTGACCAGAGGTCAGTCACACATTGTCCCTTTTGACCTAACCTTTGTGTATGTATGTGGGGCTGGAGTACCGAGAAAATGAAACAGACGCACAAAGATCCCTCTAGAGTGGCAGTAATATTTATTCTGAGAAGATAAGAGTTCCTCTCCCTTGACCCCAGGGCGTTGTGGCCTGGAGGAGTGAAGGCCAGGCCCTGGTGATCCATGTAGTGTACCCAGCAGGACTGATCACCTGCAGCTGGAACACTACAAGGCCTCCTGGGTGCAAACGGTGAAAAAAGCCACTGCTATCCTTGCTCCACCCTGTCCTCGCCTGTCCAGTCTTCGAGGCTTCCTGGGGACCAGAGGTTCCTTCACAGCCAGGAGCCAGCCTGGCCTAACTAAGAGAGAGGAAGCAAGAACAGGGCTGCTGACCCAGTTCTGCTAGAGGTGGGGGGCAGTGGCTCGATGCCAGGTGACAGACACATCTACACGTTTGCTACTTGGTCCTTGTCTGCCCTTGCCTCAGAGGGATATGGCTGAGCTAAGACCCACATGTCAGGCCCTGAGACCCAAGATTGTGAAGCAAGTGCTCATCCTCCATTCCTGACTGCAGTCTTCGTTGGCAATAGCCATTGAGAAGTGAACGTGTGAACCATGCGGAATATACGATAGATTGACACACAGTGGAAGTGGTGTGGCATTGCTCTTATCCTTGTAAGAGTCCTCACAAATAGGAGTTGCCAGCCCCATGCTACAGAGGGAGGAATTGAGGCACGGGAGGTCGAAGTGATTTGCTCCTGGTGGAATGCACAACCCTAGGCCCAGGTCATTGAAGGGAAGGCCCAAGTGTGCAGGAGGAGTATCTCTTATCTTTAATTCACCTCCTAGCCCTTCCTGTGGACCAGGTCCCAGGCCAGAAGAGCCACCATGGAGCAAGATGGCAGTCAGAATCCAGCACCTCCAGCCAGGAAGGGGACCATGTCAGAGGGACCAGAGGCAGAATGTAACAGTTCCAAAAGGAATTGCGGCTGATGACCCAATTGTATTTTTTTTTTAAATCTACTAAATCTGGTCTGGAAGCTGAAGGAGGGCACAGAGGGGACCTGTGAGCCACAGCACCAGTACTGCTCGCCTCAGGAATGCAGCCGGCAGCCAGGAATGAACATCTCATCTCCATCCTTCTCTGAGATTCTTCTGGAAAGGTCCCACTGCCACCGTGCCCTCTCGTGCTCAGTGTCAAGATAAAAGCAGAAGACCAACAAAACGAGTTTGCAAAGAACAAATGTGTGGGCTGACCTCCCTTAACACTGAGTTTTTTTTAAATGCTAAGAGTATCAAATGTTGAGGATTGAGAGCAACATTTTGGTCCGGACAATAAGAGTGTGGTGGTCTCCTTGGCTCTTTGGGGGATGCTGGTGGAGAGCCCTCTGGTCGTGAGAAGTCCCCATCTAAGACACCCGACAGATGATCTAACCCTGAAGGCCTGGTACCATCTACCCTAGAGTCCTTTCTTGCATGACAACCCCAGGGTCTTTCAGCAGAGGCAGCGGGTGTCCATCTCCCTTGGGTCTCCCATAGCCTTACATCAACCTGCCTGGCCCAGGCCACTCCTTTCAACATCATGAGTAGAAGTTGGGAAATCATACTTTCTACTAGCATGACAATAGCTCTTCAGAGAGCGAGAGTGAAGTCAGAGCCTGATGCTCAGGAAGGGATCTACCTCCAAGAAGACCTGAGAATCAGGAAGCCTAGGGCGGCTCAGTGGGCTAACTGGGCAAGCCTATACTGAATAACTAAATGGATGGAGGCCCAGCATTAGACAATGAGCTGATGTCTCCTACGTATGCCCACTAAGGGTTCTTTCAAGATGGTTTTAAAATGGGGTGTAGTGGGATTGGGGATGTAGCTCAGTTGGTAGGTGCTCGCCTAGCATGCACAAAGCCCTGGGTTTCATACCCAGCACCACATAAATTGGTGTAGTGGTACGGCACTGAGGAGGTGGAGGCAGGAGATCAGGAGTTAAGGTCACTCTAAGCTACATAGCAAAGATCTGGGGAGGGAAGCAACCTCCCCCATAGCAAACAAGGAGAGGGAAGGGGCTTGGGGCATGGCAGTTCGTGTGTAAACAATTGACATCTTGGCACTCCCCGGCAGACAGCAGAGCCGGGGAAATGTTTTCAACAGATAGCCCCTTAACAGCAGCGCCCACTGGGTAGAGAGAGCTAGCTGCTTTAGATCTTAGGCAAGAAAACTCCCCCACAAGACAGGAATTCTTTGGGGCCCTCCAAACACTGAGGCTCAGAGAGGGCAGGGCTCTCCTCAGGTCACACAGTAGGTCAGTGGAAGAGTGGGTAAAGGGCCCCAGTGTCTGGTTCCCAGGCTGGTCCCAGGCCAGGTGGGGACATGCGAGTAGTGGTGAGGAGTAGAGGGGCCGGACAGGCAGGGTGACGTCAGACCGCGGTGAGAGAGGCACTGCAGAGGACGCGCACAGCTACGATGCCTGGCAAATCGCTGGGCTGCCGGCTACTGCGGTCCTGGAGATGGAGGGTGTGGAGGTCCTGCAGGTCATCTGGGTCAGTCTTCAGGTGCACCTGGCCCAGGAATTCATCCTTTAGGACTCGGTGATTCCAAACCTGAGGGGAGACAGAAGGTGAAGGGGGTGTTTATCTAAGACCAGGAACATAGCCTAGGGCAGGTGGGGCGTGAGGGCAGCCGGACCAAGAAGCCTCTTCGCTTAGTGCAAGTCGAGTCAGGGAAAAGCCCATGACCTGGACTGATGGGGTGCCCTCTTCCAGAGCCTCAGGCTCCTCATAAGAGCATGTTACCACTTAGAAAGCTCAATCTGTCACTACTATCTCTAGTAACCTTGAAGGGGGAGGTTAAACCTTGAACTTGACCTAGTTCTGCCCCAGCCCCCTTCCTTCCTTTCCGTTTTTCTCTCTCTCTCTCTCTCCCTTTTTTTTTTTTTGAGACAATATTTCACTATGTAGTCCTCGCTAGCAGTCTAATCTGCATAGATCAGGCTAGCCTCAAACTCAGAGTCTGTCTGCTTCTGTCTCCTGAGATTAAGACATGGGCCGCCACACTCAGCACCTCATTTTAATATTTGCGTTAAATTACCTGCCCCTAATGGTCCTTCTAGACTCAGTATCTACAAGTCTGTGATTTAAACCACTGGGACCGAGTGTTAAGAAAACTTGGAAAATCTTGTAGCTCCCACAGGGTGCTACGCATTTGTTTACAGATGGTTTCCTGCCCAGAGAGAGGCTGCTCTGGCCCCGGGGAACAGAGGAGAAGGTTCCTTGATAATGAGCCCAGAGTCACCATGTTCCAGCCATGTTGGACCGAGAGAAAGGAGCTGTCCCCAAGGTCACTGGCATTGAGATCGGCTCCCCGGAGCTCTGAGGAGACAGCCACATGCCACACATGACCTCAGTGTCACCTTCTCAAGTAGATTCACTGGTGGAAGCTCTGAGGGAGAGTGACCAAGGCTTTGGGCCAGGTCAGCAAAGAGCTGACCTGTTCTCAGCTGGGAGACCAACCTTGCTGGATCTCAGATCCAAACTGACTACAGAGGAGCAAGGGTTGGGGCAAGGCAACACCTGGGCTCATATGGAAGGCTCCTCTGCCCTGAGCCCTATCAATCAGAGTGAGAGACTATGGGAGGGGGCAGAATATGCTCACGAGTGGGTCTCACCTGCACGGTGATGGGCTGAGCCAGTTTCTTGCGATAGAAGATGCCTTTCACATTGTACTCTGGTGTCGAGGTCCCTCTCTGCACAGCTGAGCGAACCTTTTCGCCCTCACACTTGATGATCACATATGAGTTTGCTCCTGCAGAGAGGATTGCAGAACTGAGGTGAGGATGGGGCTGGTGAAGAGCCTAACGGGACAGGTGTCTGGGAGGTGACATGCCAACCTGGTCTTTGTCACAAAGGGGAAGGGGACACAGGAACTTCATCCAGCTTCCTAGCCCTCTACCTGTTAGGGCCAGGGAGAGGTTAAAGTATAGGGTGGCCTCTGGCCTGCAGTCCCCCGTACACGGGTTTCTCATTGTGACATCTCCTCAGCCTAGAGAAGCTGTCTCTGAACCCCCAGTGGCTATCTGATGTCCCCACCACATGGAGGCTCCAGGGAAGCAGGAGGTGGACCTCTCTACAGAACCTCACATCACCCTCCTGGATGGCTGCGTCTGCAGATGCTGGGTTCTTAGGAGGCTGGGGTGTACACTGAAGTAGAGAGGGCCTGAGGTAATCTCCAGGGGAGCTCACCTGTTGGGGAGTCCTTGAGGCCAGCAGCCCCCAGGACATGGACCTGGGTCACCTGCTGAGGGTAGCCACAGAGGGAGCTCCAACAGGTCCGAGGGGGCTCATCCAGACGTAGCTCCCTGAAACAGGGCAGGGTAGGGGGATGGAAGGGTGGCAAAAGGACAGATGTGAAGATGGGGTTCAAAATAAGGATCTCATCAAACCTCATGGCAAACTCAACCACCCACTCCCACAGGCATCCAGCTCCTCTGCCTTGCCTCCTCTCAGGATGGCAGTGCACTTAGCACTTTTCACATGAAACGTCCTCTGTTGGGCATCATAGATATTATTTTTCATCCTTGAAATGGTTTTAGCAGCCTACTGCGCCCCCCCACCCACCCAAAGCCAGTCTCCATAGGACAGGTGGTAGTAATGGTAAGACCCGTGTTAAAATCCAGTTGGGTGGGTGGCTTGGTCCATACTACCACTGACAGCATGGTGCCAGACCCTCTTTCTAAAATGGAGTGATTAGGCCTCCCACTTATCTATAAAATGGTGTGGTTAAGGTCTCCTATTTGGGGTGTGAGATGGTAAGTAAAACAAGCCTTTTTTGTAAATTGTTAAATGCATATATGAGTCACTGTTCCTAGTCAGAACCAAGAGAAGCTGAGCAGGCAAGCCGGGGAGGAGAGAAGCAATGGACAGCCATCCCTGAGGATGCTGCTGCCTGAGCACCATGCCTTGAGCAGACACAGACAGGCTGAGGCTGCAGATTCCTCCAGGCCCAGCATGGGGCATACAGTCACTAGCCCCAGCTCCTACACACCGGCAGTTGGAGGGAACATCCGTGAAGACTCGGAGCAGGAACTCGCCAGTGTGGCCTGGCTCAAAGGTGGTAGGGATGATAACATAGCGGCCCTCGGGAAGCTCTGTCCTCAAGAAAACGCTGCGCGAATTGATGTAGATGGAGCTGGCGGCCTTATGCTGTAGGCTGTGCATACGGTACTGGCGGTTCTCTTCCACCTGCATGAAGACAGGAGGAGATGGGCCACAAAGAACCCCACATTCGAGTCTATCCCATCTCCCAGTGGCTACCACAAAAGGACAGTAGGACATATGGACAGAAGATATCTAGAACTAGCAAATCTATAAGGACAAGATTAGGTTAGTGTTTGGTTAGGGCCGAGGAGAAGGGTGTGGAAAGCACAGAGGTCCTTGTGCTCACAGATGAGCACCAGGGATCCAGGCATGTTAAACACACAGGGTGAAGGCTGGGAGTGGAGGTGGTTGATAAATTGGTGGTCTGTATGACTGAGACCACCCCAGACCCTTAAGATGCCCCATGCAGTCTATAGAACCTATCCTTATAAAGATGTCCCATGCAGTCAATCAATAGAACCTATTCTTAGGAAGATATCTCATGAGATCTACAGAACCTATCCTTAGGAAGATGTCCCATGTAGCCATGTCTTAAGCTCTATTGTGCCCACAGCATTGATTTATCACCAGAGAACTTTTTTTCCCCAAATTGTGCTGTTTAAATATGCCTAAAATGAACCACCCAGTGTCAGTCTCTTGAAGTTTGGACCAATGTCAGCTACTGAGTCATACTGAACTGAAGTTCTCTCTTGCCCCCATGGATGAACACTCTGCTGGCCATGGTGTTTTGCAGAGACCCACACAGAAGGCTCTATCATACTGGGTGGCAATGACTTACTGAAATGGACTGTCTCTTCACAAAGATGATAGTCTAGTGATGTCACTAGGTTATATACTTTAGATTACTCAATTAGGTGGTCTATGAATTTTATCTCAAGAAAAATAATTTAGAAGTGGGTGAGAAATCCCTTGGTGATCCCAATGACCCTACAAGTTCTTTTTTTTTTCCTAAACTATTTATTATATGTGTGTGTGTGTGTGTGTATGATGGGGGACATACATGCCACAGCACACAGGTATTGGTCAGAGGACAACACTGTGGAGTTAATTCTCTCCTTTCACCTCTGCATGCGTTCTAGGGATCAAACTCCAGCACCAGGCTTCGGCAGCAAGCCCCTTTACCCGAGGAGCCTTTCTCTTGTTTTGTTTTGTTTCTGGGACAAGGTCTCCTACAGCCCAGGCTTGAACTCACCTTGTAACTGAGAATGTCCTGCGGCTCCTGGTTCTCTTGTCACACCTCCTAAGTGCTGGGATTACAGGCATGTGCCACTATACCCAGCCTGACACTGGAGTTTTGTCACAAAGGTACCAAATGCAGTCGCTTCCCCCTCCCCCACCGCCAACCCTGCTTATCCACAGTTCCAATCTCCATGATTTCAGTTGCCTACAGTCAACCATGCTCTGAAAATAGCAAAAGGAAAACTCCAGAAACAATGTATGCCTTTTCAATTTCAGATCCTGCACTATCTCAATTCACCCGACAGGAGGGACATGCGACGGACGCCCTGTTTGGCCAGCACATCTGTACTGTGTACTGAGCTCACCGATGAACTGTTCAGTAGCTATCTCATTTTGGCTATGGTGTGGTGCTACCTGCAGTGTGGGTCATCCAGTGGGTGACTCAGAATTTATCTTCCCGATCTTGGAAGCCTACTTATCATGACATGCTTAACTCCCAGCCCAAAGCCATGAAATGACACCACCAACTGCCAGAATGCCCTAGACAGTTCCCGGAAAAGCACCGCATGACATAACACAAAATGTTGCAGAATGTCATGTCACAGAGTCAACACATGAATAAGCCAGCACAGGGGAGTAAACAAATGGTTTTCTCATAAACATTGAATGCTAGGGAGCAAGCATGCACCAGTGCCTCACATCCATGTTGGTTCCATAAGTTCTGAAGATCTGACATATATGGGAGGATCTGTCATGCCAACTGTCTCCCCACTCTGAATATCATGCATGGAGGACATCAACTTCCAAGCCAGGGGAGTTATGGTGAGTCTGCCGGTCTCTGTACAAGGTTGCCTACTCCTGAGCATGGAAAGGCCTCCAACACAAGAGACTACAGGAGATGAGAGGCCTAGCCCTGGGGGAGGGGTAGTGAGACCACCAGGCACACAAGACCTCACAGAGCCCAGGCCAACTGCAAGTGGTGTGGGCCTGCAGATCTCACCTTATAGATGTCGAAACCAATCGCCAGATTCTCGCCTTTGCCCTCTCGGCGAGTTGAGCGCTTGGGCCGCTGCTGGATGCAGATCAACACTTCATCTTCTGGCTTCTTGACTTCAAATATGTACTGGGGTGTGGCCATGAAAAGAGATCCACAGTGAGCCTTGGTCTGCCTCCTGGATCTCAGGAACCTAGACTCCAGCGAAGCCCAGCCATGTTGGTAGCATGAACTTAGGCCATTCCATCAGCATTCCAAGTCAGTCCCTCCTCTGGGAGACAAGCCCATTAACTCATACAGTGGCCACTGTGACTGAAGACCTGGAGAGCTCAGTGAGATGTAAGTGCTCACCTCAGAGCCTGGCACACAGTTGGCGCTCAATAAGGACACACTGAGTCTAAGGACTAAGTAGACGGACTGCAGTGGAGGAAGCTGCTGGGGAGAGTTCCCACGGGGGCAGCACAGCCTGGACACACTTCCTGGGAATAGCCAAACTGGGTTACTATGAAAACAAGGGGGTCTGACCACTACTTGGCCTCTCACTGTGCCTGAGACTCTGGGCAAGACAGCTCTGAGTCCCTGAGAGTCAGTTTCCTCTTGTGACCATATGCAGTACAGACTGTGACTTCGTGACCTCACACAGTGCCCACCAGCCCCCCCCGCCCCCACACACAGATCATCCTAACAAGGCTCAAAGACAGCCATGGATATCACTGAGTCATTCAAGTCCATGGCTGATGCAGGGTAAGACAGGGTGGGCTCCTTGCAAATGCCCACCTGTGGGTTCTGGAAGAAAGTGTCCTTGTGGTTGATGCAGCCTCCACTGCGGTTCTGCTGTGGGTCCTCATGTCTCGTCCAGGCACCATGCAGCCGGGCTTCCTCCCACGTCTTATGGATGCTCAGGTAGGATGTGTTAATCAGGCGGCACTTGATGATGTCGGTAAAGTACCGGCACATGTCCTCGAAGGTCATCCTAAGTGCAGGAAGGGAATGAGCTCGGTGCACCGCACCATGCTCTGAAACACAGCTATACACAAGCAAGCTGGATACAACGCCACCAAGACCCCAAAATCTCTCTTGAGCCTCAACTTCCTCATTTGTAAAATGGGATGAACCTAACAACAGTTGCCTGTCTCTCGGGGATGGCAGGACATTGAGCAAAACAAGAATGTGCGTGTAGCTGGTGTGTTGACTGTGACATCTGTTCACAGTGTTAATAATCAGGATGTGCATCTTAACATTTTATTGCAGTTTAGAACATTTATTGTTGGGGGGAGGGCACAGTGTGCATGGCATACATGTGGAGGTCGGAGGTCAGCCTGTGGGGGTCAGTTCTCTCCCTCCACCATGTGGGGCCATGAAGTGAAGTTGTCAGGACTGGTGGGCAGTGTCTTCTCACCAGCTCTGGTGTGTACACCATGTACGGTCTGCTTCTACCCATTGTCTTCCATGTCTTCCAAGGCCCGAACCAACTGATAGTAGACAGCCCCCACCCTCCCTCCATGGTAAGCATAAGGCGGTGACTAGGCTGTTGCCAGGCACACTTCCAGGAGCATGGGCAGTGCCAGAGGAAATACAGTTTGAATATGCTTGAGAAATGCCTTTAAAAGCAGCTTCTCCCATGGAGAAGCAATGTTGCTATGTTTTAACTCAATTGACCCCTGAGCCAGACTGCACAAAGTGGGCTCTGTCCACAGCAGCGCAGACTAGAGGGCCTGGCCAGCCTCCTCCACCCCAGCACAAGGAGGCTTCTTTAGGGTATTAATACCACTGTCATCTGCTCCTGGTTGGCCTGTGGGCCTGCATGGCATGTACTTCACATCAGGCACCTTGTACTTTCCCCTCCTGTAAGGGGATGTGAAGGAGAGCAGGGCACCAAACAGAGTCCAAATAGAATGCTGGCAGAATGGATTTGAGGGAAGGGATGAAGGGAATACATGGGTGCAAAGGATGCAGGTAGGGGAGTGCATACAAAGGAAGGAATAGATACGGGAGAATAAATAGGTATGGAGAGGGGATGAGGGGATGGATATAGGATGAAAAGGTACAGAGGGCTGGGAAATGAATGGGTTTATAGAATGAATAGGTACAGAAACAGAGGAAGGGATGTATTCAGAAGGATGAATGGAAGAAAGCAAGTGGGTGGGTAGGTGCGGGGGTACACGCAACAGGATGGGTGGAGAAAGTGGATGCGAGGGATGGGCACAGGTTGATGTATTCAGAGGGATAGATTTAGGGAACGGGTTCAGCAAATAGATGCAGGGAATGGATCTGTGAGGCAGACATAAGGAATGGTGGACCACAGGGGATGGAGACAGAAGAATGGATGGAGGGTTTGTAGGGAATGGCTACAGAGGGGTAGGGGTAAGGGGATGGACACTGGGGGTGGATGCAGGATGGACACAAGCCAACAGATGCAGGGGATGGATGCAAGGGATGATGCTCTGGGGTGACTGGCTGCTGGCTCTGAGGCTCGCTTGCTAAGACTCAGTCTGGGTGACCAGACAGTTCTGGTGTCCCTCAGGTGTGCAGACAGGACGTGGGGTAAAAGCACCCATCACTATACAGCCCATTTTACAGAGGAGGCAACGGGTCAGAGAGGTAGTGTGATAGACAGTAAACTGATAAAGGCCCTGGCCCTTGACTCCCTGGCCCGTGTTCCTGCCAGCCCCAAGAAGGTCCTCCCTATCCCAAACTCAAGAGACAGGACACTCACCAGAATTCACCATCATCCTGCACGGTCACGCCCATCTTCTCCCTCTCACTCTTGCTCACTTTCTGCCATTCCTCTGACCTGGGGTGTGAGTATCAAGGAGGGAACAGTATAAGAGGAGTGGCCTGCCAGGATCACTTCCCCAAGGGAGAGCTCTGGGCCAAGCCACCTGCAGAGCACTGTGGGTAGAGAATTGGAGGTTATGCCCAGCTAAGAAGCCTCTGTTCTCTCCCACTAGAGATTGTGATCTTTCTTTATGCCAGTTCTATGAAATCAGAGAATAATTCATAGCTGGTTAGGTGCTATGACCCCTTGGGACCACTGTCCAAGTACAATGCATGTCACCCTTCTCCAGGCCACTGTCCTTGAGGAACCCACCCCCGAGACACCACGCTTACACTAGAAAGTAAGTCTCCTATTTTTTTCCTCAGAGCATCTCTCCCAGACCCTACAAGGCCCAGTCCAGTGTCACCTCTTGTCCTTGCCTCTGTGCCTGTACCCAGCCCCAACCCTGATGGGCCTCACGTGTCACTCCAGGGTCCGGTCCATTCCCGTTCGCCCCAGGGGTTCCTTAGGCGGATCATGTCCAGCTTCTCTGACTTGAAGAAGGCCAGCAGGCCATGGCCCAAGCGCACCTTGCGCACATCAGTGACAGCATATGCATGGCCCTTCACCAGGCCACATGCCAGGCGGGCCTCCATGTCAGCTGCTGTCACCGCCTGCGGAACAAACACAAGACAGGAGGGTCACACTGGAATCTAAGCTAAGGCACTGGAGTTAGGCTAAGAAGCCACATTGCCCCCTTCAGGTAGGGATGGGAACTGCAGCCTCACAGAAAGCACTTGCTTTGCTAAGAGGTCAGAACCCCAGGGGACCATACACAGAAGTCCCCCCAGAGTATATTGGTGCCAACTTGCCCCACTGCAGCTGACTGCTATATATTTAGAATTTTTCAGGTCTCAATACATAGGCCTAGCTGGCCTAGAATTCTCTATGTAGACTAGGTTGGCTTTGAACTTGGGGCAATCCTCCTGCCTCTGCCTCCCAAATCTCAAGTACTGAGATGACAGATGTGCAGCACCGTGCCTGGTGGTAATACTCAGAAATGCTAAGAGATGTTTGTGAAAACATAAGCAATAGGACATTGACCTTGATGGGAGGGTTTATACCACAGAACTCAGCAGAAGCCATAAATCAGGGCCCCATGTCTCTAGAGAGCCAGCTGAGCAGCTCTGCAGACAGCTAGCTTATCCTGGGTTCAATGAACCCACCTTTCTCCCAGCAGTGACTGAGCAGAGGCCTCTCCTGAACACCATCTCACCTAAAGGATTAGAGACTCACTGACGGCTTCCGGCTTCCCCTTAACTTCTGACACTTTATACCTTGACAAAGCACTTCAAAGGCAGAGAGAGATACAAGCCTACGGGAGTCTGAATGGGGTATGAATGGTGCCGTGGGCACTGCACGGTGCAGGCTTCGATTTGCATTGCTGTTCAGCTCTGGGGAGGGGCTATGCTCTACAACTACTCCATCTCCCAGAAAGCCAAGGGTCATTACGATGAGCTAGCTGGGCCCAAGCTCAGCCCCACTCCCTCCCATCCAGGGCTTGGGGTCTTCCCTGCAGCCCTCTCTACCTTGATGGAGGCACTGATGAGCCCGCCTCTGCTGTGCACCTTCATCACACGCTCGAAGAGCTGATTTCTCTTAACCTCATCGGTGGCCAAGTCCCCCTCAGTCAGGTCAATGGGTTCAGAAACACCACCTGTGAAATCCACCAGTGCGTCGGCTGTGTTGCCTCCGTCCAGGGCCTGGTAACAACCTGCCAGCCTGGGAACAACAGGAAGGGAATTGCCAGCTCAGACTTCCAGCAGGTCTGAATCTTAACTCATATGAGGAGCTGTCTGAAGCTCAGAGATCAAGCAGACTGCTACAGTCTCATAGCAAGGCGCAGCGCTGCCAATACCAGAGCCTAGGTCTTAACTCCCAGGCTCCCAGCCCGGGCAGTGGTGCTGCACACTTTCAATCTCAGCACTCGGTAGGCAGAGGCAGGTGGATCTCTGAGTTCAAAGCCAGCCTGGTCTACAGAGTGAGTTCCAGGACAGGTTACACAGAGTCAAAAGCAAACCAAATAAGAACAACAACTAAACCAAAGAGACAAACAAAGCAAAAGAACACCTCCCAAGCCCCCCCTCATCCCCACTGAGCACCAGCACTGTAGGACTCAAATTGCCTAGGCTTTAAGAGCCCTATCTTCACCAGTTGTTCAAATATCTATTGATTCTTCTTAAACATGTTAAAAGTTCATTTATCTTTTGACATGATTCTTGATTTTATTTTTGAAATGATTTTGGTTTTAAAAAATAAATGTTGTATCTGTGCCCTGGAATATTCTAGAAAGTACTAGAAAAGAATCATTGGGGTAGGGGAAATGCTTGTTTGTGATGCTTGCAAAAGCACTACAGCCAGACCCAATTATGTTTTGAGGTGTTAGCGATGACTCCTGAGAGCAGCTTCTAGCCAGATGGGATGAAGTGTATGCGGGAATTGGGAGATCTGTGTTCAGTTTCTTTGAGAGAACTTTGAAAATATGTCAGTCACTAATTATTTATTATGTGTGACGTGACTGTGAACATGGGTAGCAGATACACAGTACAGTGCCAACAGTATGCATTGAAAAGACATGCCTGCAAACACAGTGCCTGCTCTGTAAGGATGCCTATGAACAAAAATGCATCAAAGATGTTAAAAGAAGCTGGCAGGGTAGCACATGCCTGGAACCTCAGCACTTTTGGTTGTGAGTTCAAGACCAGCTTTTGCTACATAGTGAGTTTAGGGAAAGCCTACAGGAGAGCCAGTCTCACAACAAGAATGACACTGAACGAGCTGTCCTTGTTACAGGGGTTCGGGTGCAGAGAATAAAAGAGGTGCCTGAGGCACAGGTGCTAACAATGACCTAAAGCAGGAAGGGAGCGGGAAGGGAGCGGTCTCTTCTGTGCCGACTGGATTTACTCTAAGAGGTACACACTCATTCTACAACAGGGAAGCAGGTCATGGGTGCCAGGAAAGCCCAAGGGCGAGAGTTCAAAATCAGAACCCAGGTAAATGGAAGTGATGTGGGGAGTGGGGGGTGGGTACCTGTAACTCCAGCCTTGGTAGGCAGCAAGCTAGCTGGCAAGACCGGCTGTATCAGTGAGCTCTGGGTTTGACTGAGAGCCCCTGCTTCAATGAGTAAAGCAAAAGAGCAAGCCAGGATGTGTCCAACACCATCCTCAGGACTCCACACACACACACATACACACACACATACATACTACACACATACACACATATACACTACATACACACACATACACATACACACTACACACACACATACACATACACACACACACACTACATACACACACATACACACACACATACATACTACACACACACACATACACACTACATACACACACATACACATACACACTACACACACACATACACATACACACACACACACTA
>NW_022196904.1:86952678-86971972 GCF_008632895.1 Mastomys coucha
ACACTACACACACACATACACATACACACACACACACTACATACACACACATACACATACACACTACATACACACATACACACACACACACACACACACACACACACACACACGGAAATAGAATTAAAAGTAAGTAAACAATAAATTCAAAAGCAAGCATAAAATGTTGCAGCAACTATGAACTGTCACATGGCCCGGCAGTTCCACTGCTAGGATACATTGGGAACACGTGAAAGCGGAGACTTGAAAACCCGCACACCCACGATCTCAGCAGCACTATTCACAGCCCAAAGGTGGACGCTGCCTGAGAGAGAGTTCTTCCACAGACGGATGAAGTCGGACTTGAAGCCCATTATTCAGCAATGAATAGAAGTGTGGAAATAAGCTGCCTTGTGACCAGACCTTGACACTATCATGACGAGTAAGAGAAGCCAGACACAGAGGAAAAAACAATTGTAGGAGCCACTGTATAGGAGGTACCCAGAATAGGTAGCATCACAGGCAAGAACAGGTGTTCGCCAGGCTACAGGGAGGGGGAAGGGAGGTATTGCTTAATGGGGAAGAATTTCTGCTGGAGCAGGATGTGCAAAGATTTTGGATGTGGGCAATGGTGACAGCAGTGGGCAGCAGTTACTGGACAATGAACCCTGAGGGCTTAGTAAGAAGTACTCTGTGTGTGTGTGTGTGTGTGTGTGTGTGTGTGTGTGTGTGTGTGTGTGTGTGTGTGTGACTGTGTGTGAGTGTGTATGTGTGTGTGTTAAAAACAAAATCAAGAGCTGGAAACATAGCTACATGATCAGCACTTGCCTAGCAGGAGGCCCTACACCATGGCCCTCCTAGTGTAGTAGAAATCATTGGCCACCAAGGGTCCAGCTCCGCTTTCTTAGGGTTAAACCCTCGGGTGTCTCTTCCTGGATACATCTTTCCAATTCTTTTCTTCTCTTCCATGCAGGCTCTTAAACTCACACCCTTGTGATTCCTCTCACACTCTCTGCCACATCCAACCCCTCCTCATACAACCTCTAAAGACCTAGGAAGAGGACTCAGGGAGTTCAAGCTGGCTAGAGCCAGCTGGCATTCCTGCCCCCAGATGTTCCACTCCTCAGTGCACCTTTGATGGTGTTCATTCTGTACCAGGTCCTACAAAAGGAAGACAGGCATCTGACCCACGGTCCACCATCCAGACCAGATCTCAGGGGCCACACCCCAGGAAAGGCTTCCAGGGGAGTTCAGCAGCATGTGTTTGAGATCCACGGTGGTACACATGAGCGAGCTCAGTCCACCCAACTGCGACAGGGCGCCTGCCTTCTCCCAGGCCTCCACCTCAGTGATAAGAGCTAGTTGGCAAGGTTCTTGGGCCTAGCCTTTGACCATGCTGTGTGCTAGGTACCAGTCCATCACCTCTCTGTGACAGGAGCCTTTCCCAAAGGCCCATGGGACCCATCAGCAGCCCACACTGGCCCAGCAACTCAGTCTGGTCATCCTACTCAGACAGCTCCACCTGGTCAACCCACCTGGCCACAGCCACACCTACTTGGCATAGGCCTTCTCCACCAGGGCACACCAGAATTCATTTTTGGAGTTGGAGTGGCAGTAAATGAGCTGGTTGTTGACTGTGGGCAGCCGGTCATCGACGATCACGTCCACCCACTCTCCAAAGCGCCAGAAGTTGAAATGGAAGATACCGGCATAGCTGTCTGGCTTCTCAGGGTTCCATTCCTGCTCCTTCCAGTCTGGGATGACCTGGGTGGGGAGAAGGGAGGCATTGAGAGGCATCTGGCTCCTGAGGAAAAGGGGTACATGTGGCCAAAGAAACAGGACCAGAGTACTGGGGTTCATCCTATCACTGCATGAACACCACGGGATTTGGTGAACACTCTGGTCTTAGGACTTGGGTTCCATGTCTGTCAGAGCCAGAGACCCTTCCAAGACACAGTGTTGTAAGATCCCACAGGCTCCCCTCCCTGCAAGGCTCCCTCACATCTGCTTCATCCACCCCAGCCATCCAGGCCAGCCTCATGGCAAACTCTTGTCTCCCTTTCCACCCAAGCAGCTCTTCCCAGCTCCTGACTTCCTCTGGTTTTCCCACCAGCACCATCCCTCACCATCTCTGGTTCCAAGACACTGCAACAGCATTGATGCCCACAGTCACCCTGGCCCTCACAGAGTGGCAAACCCACAAAATGGCACCACTCCCCCAAGGTGCCTCCCTACCCAGCCTCATTTCTCTTACCCTCTCCTGGTTCCCAGTTCAGCTCCCTGCCCTCATTCCTCACATCCCTCCATCAGTGGACACTTCATTGTCCAGGAAGCCCTCCCTAACTCCAGACCAGACAAGGACCCCTATCCCTCAGCCTCTGAGCCAAGCATTTCTCTAACATCTGTACTTTTGCTGGATTAATATATCAAGTGCCCATGTGGCACTTTACCCAAGGTCTGCTCCTACCTCTGCACGGTCAGCTCTCTGCGGGCTAGGCTATTTACTTGCTTCCTATCCACCCGACACAGGTGCATGTGTGTCACACATATGTTGACTGAATAGACTCGCAGACATGCATTAGGACTCTAGCATCTAGTGTTTATGGAGCTCCTCACAAGTGCCAGGGCCTGGGCATATATATATACATACACACACACACACACACACACATATATATATATGTGTGTGTGTATATATACACACACATATATATACACACATATGTATATATATGTATATATACACACATATATATATACACACATATGTATATACATATACATATATATGCATATGCATATATGTATATGTATACACACACACACACACACTGTGTGGGCCCAGGGCCATGTGAGATATTAAGGACCAAGATGACCCAGGCATAAAACAAGCCTTCAAGAAGGCTGAGTCTGGTGGGAGAGGAAGGCACAAGGGGACACACATGATATGGAGGGGAAGGAGTAGGGAGCACCTTGGGAGAGAACAGGGAGCACCCTGGAGCTAACCTCAGCTCTGAGTAGATGTTCTAGGAGTCAGCACAAGTGACTCCCAAAGACACGAGGACAAATGAACCCCAAGAATCAGGTAGAGGAGGGGGAACGCCTCAGCTCTCCATGCCAGGGTGACCAGCTAACTCTGTTGGTTATGAACCAAGCACAGCTGAGCACTGGCAGTTCCTTCTAGAAGAAAGTCACTCTGAATTAGGCCCAGGCACACAGACAGGGTTGGCACACAGCTGCCGCCTTAACTAAGAGGCTGTGCTGGCCAGAGCCTCCGCCCCACACACTCTTTAGGGATGTGTTGTTTATACGCTTATACTATCAACAGGGATGCAAGCAAAGGAGAATAGTCTCTGGTGAGACACTGGAAGCTAAAAAATGAAGATGCCAACTCCGGGGAGAGGTACTACCACCACTCCTTGGTAAGGAGGGCTGTGAGGTGCCAGGCACAAGCCAGCTGTTTCCTGCAGTGCCCACACCTCACAGCTATGCAGGATGATGCCCCGAGAAGCTGCTGGCAGAGGCTCCCACAAGCAGAATTCCAGTATAGGCTTAGCAACCTCAGCCCAGGTCAGACGCAACCAGGCATGGTCCACTGGCTGCTTCCTTTCCTCTCCTTATCTGTCTTCAGCCAGCTCTGTGGCTTTTTGAAATAAAAGCTCGCAGGTTGGCCTCTGCTCTGACCCCTTGCCCCTGACTCCCCAGTTTGCCTGATAGAGTACTGGGTAAAAACTGGGGCCTACACAAGGTGGGGTCATCCTACTGCGCAGATAGGAAAACTGAAGTCCAGAGAAGCTGCCCAAGGATACAGAACTATACCCAATGGCAGAGAGCCACACCAAGGGCCTGGCCCACTGCCTTACTGCCTCCTCCCCAGACACTCTGCACTGGGTGCGCTGGACTGCAAGGGAAGGGAGGAGGAGGAGCCCTCAAAGGGCATGGGGAGGTATGCTGGGACCTGGAAGGATCATTAGTCAAACTCAGGGCTTTGGCACTGAGCCCACTGAGGCCCAAGAAGAAGCTAATGAGGCTCCAGGGCCAGAGATCCAGAGCTGAGACCTCTGGAGGCCTCAATTTCCCTTCCTGCATCAAAGCCGTTAGAATTAGTGTGGGGTGGGCTCCACAGTGACTTTTCACTTCCAGCCCCTCGGCTGCCTGCTGGGTGATGGGGTGGGAGGAGAGAGTCCTGACACATTTAGCCACATGCTACATCTGGCTCTGCTACAGTCAAGGAGACCCCCTAGCTAAGCCAAGAGAGCTTTTGGGAGGGAATGGCAATGCATTGAACACAGTGAGCATGTTTAAGTCCATGAGGTCACAGTGACACTGAACAGTCACTACTGGAGGAGAGAAGTGGATCGACTTCCTTCTTGAGATAGGGCATTTAAAGAATGAAGCACAGACCCTGCTGTATGCCATACTAGAGGGCAACCAAACAGCAAGGGAAGGATGGGGTGTCTCTGCCTGGAAAAAAAATCTCAGGTAATAAATGAGGAAGGAAGGGTGAGATTGGGCAGCTTCTATTTGGAAGCCACTGACACATCGATGACTGTGGGTATAAAATCCCAGCACTGGGGTGTGGGGCAGAGGCTGGGGAGTTTGAGACCAAATTTCAGGTTGGTCTGGGCTAGACCTGGTTTCAAATGACTCTTAAGGGCTAGGGATGTAGCTCTTTGGTGGAGTGCTTGCCTAAAGTGTAGGACGCCTGGGTTGGCTCCCCAGCACCAAATTGGTGTCATGTCTCATGTCTGTAATCCCAGCACTTAGGAGGTGGAGGAAGGGTGAGCAGAAATCCTGCATGGCAGCACAACCAGCTCTAGGGCAGCGCATAGGAGAGACCCCGGCTGAAAAGAAAACAAAACTTAACAAAGGTTTATTCAGTGGTTACCCCTCTCTCTCTCTTTCTCTCTGTTTCTCTCCCTCCCTCCCTCCCTCCCTCCCTTCCCCCCCCCTCACACACACACACACACACAGAAAGAGAGGAGGGAGGGAGGGGAGGAGGGAGAGAAGAAGATGGAGACAAAACAAACCCAAAACTCTGAATCTTATCAGCCTCCGGGACAGATGCAGGTTACAGAAGGCAAGAGCCAGAGACCATGTCATTCACACACTCCCATGAGGATGCAGTGAACAAAATCCACCTGACAAATGGCCTAGTTTCTTCAATAAATAATTTGCAGGGAAACTGAACAGAAGAAAGGGCGATTGGGTCACAGCTTTTATGGAGTTCTGTTTGGATCCCACATAAGCAGACTGCCAATCCTGTGCATGTTGGAAACTGGAGCACTTGCTGTGTAATAAATCCTTCAAGGCGGGCACCCCTAATCTGAAACCGAAGTTCACAAAACTGAATGGTTTTAAGCACTGACAGATGTTCAAAAGATTTCTGAGTTTAGAGCTGTGGATTTGGGGTTTTCAGATTAAGAATGCTCAATGAGTAAAATATACAAATACCAAAAAATCCTGAAGTCTGGAATTTTGGGTTCCAAACATTTTGGACAACTTTAAAATATTTTAGTTGCATATTAGTATTATAATAAATATGTGTGTATGTATATATACATACATACATATTATATTAAAAGTTCATGATAAGTTAAAAAGTTATATTTACATATAGGATAAGTTGCCTGTATGCAGGTTTGTGTACTACATCATGCCTGGCTCCTGCAGAGGCCAGGAGGTTCAGATGGTTGTGAGCCACAATGTGGGTGCTAGGAATCAAACTCAGGTCCCCTGGGAAAGCAACAATCACTCTAACTGCTGAGCAATCTCTCCAGCCCTAGTGAATCCCTCTCTTTTAGAACTGTACCCATCAGCATTTGTGGATGAAGTGATGCTATGAAGGTGAGAGGAATAGAGATGCAGGGAGACTGAGAGTGGCCGCTGTGAAGGGATGCTCTGTGGTCCCTACATGTCACTGAGGACACCAGTGCCTGACCTGCTAGTGGGAACTCTAAGGAGGGAAGTGGAGGACACACTGCTGATCTCACCTCATGTCCCAGCATCTCCTTCTAGGTGATTAGCCAAGTGTGGTGGCACACACCTTTAATCCTAGCACTCCAGAGGCAGAGGCAGACAAATCGCTGTAAATTTGAGGCCAGTCTGGTCTACAAAACAAGTCCAAGACATCCAGGCCTCTGTTACAGAGAGAAACCCTGTCTTGAAAAACCACAAAAACAAAACAACTAACAAAAAGCCCCTACCATGAGCACAAAACTCCTCATAATGCCTCATGGGGTGTCCTGGCTGTGCCTGCCCTGCCCCTTCCTTTACCCCTGAGAGCTAGCCAGGCAGCTGGGCATCCCTCTTGGTCCCCAGCACTAGTCTCTTTCCCCACAGCCCTCTCAGTGAGGTTCCTCCCCGGATCTCTAGCACCTAGCACAAAGCCCGGACCAGCCCCAAAGCTGGCGGGAAAGTGCTAATGCTGGTGGTCAGAGTGAGGCACCTAAGTCTCCTACCCACAACTCCAGGGCTGTTACAAAGATGAAGTCAGAACACTGTGGGGAATGTCACACACCGTAGGGGGCTGTGGTACCTGCAGACATGTCAGTCTGAGAACCTAGAAGCAGACAGCTCCTGGGCAACCTCCCTCCCAGAGACAGCAAGAACCTTCAACACTACCTCCCACCCCTGTGTGTGTGTGTGTGTGTGTGTGCGCGCGCACGCCTGTCTGTCTGTCTGTCTGTCTGTCTGTCTGTCTCTGTGTGTGTGTATGAAAGAGAAAGAGAGACAGACAGACAGACAAACAGACATGTTGGGGTCTCAAGTTGAAAGACTATGGGATGTGTGTGTGTGTGTGTGTGTGTGTCTGTCTGTCTGTCTGTCTGTCTGTCTCTCTGTCTCTGTGTGTGTATGAGAAAGACAGACAGATAGACATGTTGGGGTCTCAAGTTGAAAGACTATGGGATGTGTGTGTGTGTGTGTGTGTGTCTGTCTGTTTCTCTGTCTGACATTTCTGTGTGTATGTATATCTGCCTTTGTCTCTGTCTCTCTGTCTCTGTGTCTGTGTGTGTATGAGAGAGAGACAGACAGACAGACAGACAGACACAGACATGTTGGGGTCTCAAGTTGAAAGACTATGGGATGTGTGTGTAGACTGTGTGTGTGTGTCTGTCTGTCTGTCTCTCTGTCTCTGTGTGTATGAGAGAGACAGACAGACAGACATGTTGGGGTCTCAAGATGAAAGACTATGGGATGCAGAGCTCCTCACAAGCCTTGGATGGGAACCACTCAGCACGACGGTGCTCCTCTGAGCACTGCACCCTCTAGCGTTGAGTTTCCTGGAAAGCTCTCCGGCTCAGGCGCCTGGCTGGAATCCCCCTTGGACAGCACCCAACCCTGTACTGAACTAGCCTTGGGGGTCAAGAGTCCAGGGAGGGTGGCGCTGCCCAGGACCTGTGTGTAGTGTGAGCAACGTGAAAGCAACTGTGCTGAATGGGGGACAGGCAGGAGCTTTTCAGATCCCTGCCTTCGATCCCAAGGGTTGGCTTAGGGCATTTCTGAACAACCCTGGTGCAATGGCAGGGTGGGGGTTGCCAGAGGGACTCTGTGTTGCCTGAGTTGGATGGGGTGAAGCACAAGCCTAAACTTAGTAGCCCCTGCTGTGGGACTCCTCAAGTCTAGCTTCTGATTTCACATTCAGATACAGTGAATGGAGAGGCCAGGAAGTGATGAAGCATCCCTGTGCCCCCAGAACAGTGTGTCCAGAGCACAGGGTGGGCAACACTGCTCTGACCACAGTGACTCGTGCTCATAGGGCAGGAGAACTCTGGTCTTCCCCTCTCTAGGCACAGTGTGATGGTCAGTGATCCCTTCAGCTGGGACATCTGAGCCTGATTATAATGGGGAGAACTCACCCCATTACCACTCTCTGAGACCATAGAGCCTGACCTGACACCTGCCTGTCCCTTCACAGCACCTGCCGCCATCAGCATTAGCCTGCCCTGCAGTCTCAGGCAATGCTCTTCGCCTCTCTGAACCTTAAGTTCCCGCTCAGTGAGGAGACCTTCCAACCCTTCTCTCAAGATGGTGTATAGAGCCTGTAGGAGTCACCTGGACAGTAACAACAGGCCACTTGAGGATAAGCGACGTCCAGGGTGTTAGCTTTACTGACATTCTTCATTTGAATGGGTCGTCTGGGTCCTCAGAACAAGTGGGAAAGCATCTTTCCTAAGCCCATCACAGGAGGCCACAGTTGTGAGATCAAAGGTCCAAGGGCTGAGAGCTCGACACCCAGTCCGCCCCTCCATGCCCCAGGATGGAGGCTTTCTCCACTGGGCCTCAGTTGTCCTATCCAAAGATGGGTGAATATGGGAGACGATGAGGGCTGAACCATATAAGATCGGTGGGGCACTAAGGTGATGTCACTGTCAGCTACCCCAAGGCCAAGATCAGAGGAGAAAGTTTCAAAGATGTGGCACAGAACCAGAAACTCTATTTGGAAGGTCAAGCCCAAGGAGAAGGTCAGGGGCTTCTAGAGGACACAGCCAAGCAGTGACCAAGACCAAGCTAAATGAGTATCAGCCCTGCCCACTATTCTCCCCACCCTAAGCCTGGCCTCAGTGTGCTCCTTCATACCCTAGAGGATTGCTACCTGCAGGACAGCCAGGAGACCTATGACAGGTGAAGCTCAGTCCTCATGAGAGAGCTCACTGCTCAGCCTCATTCTCAAGGCTGGCAGGGCAGGGTTCCTCAGAACCACATGGCCCACGAGAGAAGCTTTCCGATGCCATGGGCTTGCGGCAAGATGTACAAACCACACCAAGGAGGTACACACACCACACCACAGAGGGGAGGGCACACAGTCTTTATTGTGTAACAGGCACAACAGAGACGCTCATGTCCCCACAGGGCAGACGGAGTGAGGCAGAGTTGGGGCAAAGCTGTAGGCGGAGGTCAGAAAGAGAAGCAGAAAGGCAGAGGCACTGTCTAGGTGAGGCTCCCTAGAGTCAGCAGAGTCCAGAAGCGCCGGCCAGTGCTTCTGCAAGCACGTTACAGAGCAGAGAGGCACCAGGACAAGAGACCGTTACCACAGCCTATCTCCTGCCTCCAGAATCCTGAACCTAAGCTGGGGCTTGCCCTCCTGGCAGCTCACCTACTGGGACAGCTCCGACCTTCAGATCTTGATGCACTGGTATCCCCATAGAGGCAGCATGAGACAGTCAGGGGATACTGCTGAGGTGTCCCTGGCTGATGCTAGGTGGCAGGTGAGGCGTCTCCTCAGTGGGAGGCTCAATGCAGGCCAAGGGACAATGGGACTTGGGGTAGGGCTGAATTTGCTGATAACTGTGCCACAGTTTTCCTGTCAGTGTGCTGAGTGGGATGCTCTGGACAGCCGCCGAGGCCAGCGCTAGGCATCACAGTCAGACAGCTCCAGCCCACTTCAGATGTCAGACATCATAACTGTCCACCCCACCCCACCCTGGCTCCCCAAGCCTTACCCTATGGGCCTGCACTCCAGGAGAACAGCCAGGAAATACCCAGGGAGCTGACAGCAGGACACAACACCAGCGAGCAGCAAATGCCAGCCTTCCTAACCGGTACATCAGTGTTTCTAGCTCAGAGCCCTGGACGCCTCTAACTCAGTTCTCTGCACCACACCAAGGTGGGCTGAGTCAGGATCACCTCCATCAAGCCCACAAGCCAGTACCAGCTCAACAATTAAACTAAAGTTAGCCTTATTCCTTACCAGGAATAGCCCTCAGGCCCACATCCATACAAATACAGTCATGCTATCTCTCAATATACATATGAGTGTGGGTAGCTAGAGCTGTTTCAGTTTCTACATGTTCTTTCACTTCTCCATAAAAACCAGGCCCAGACCTGGAAAGCCAGTCAGTATCAAGCCCTGCTGTCATCCTGCCCAGTGTCTTGAAGGCCCTAAGGTCACAGTGGGCTGTGCTGACACTGGGGGGAGCACGTTCCTGCTGCATTCACCTCCTGGCTCCAGCTTTGGACAGCAGGGACAAATGCTTTCTCGCCAGGTTCCCCGGAAGGTGTTCCTGTCCAGCCTCAGTCTCCCGTCCCTGAAGGGAGGAATCAGTGCTGGCTGTTTGCATCTCTTGGTCAGTCTATCTCTCAGTTCCGTTCTTCAACACAATAAAGCAGAGATGGCAGGTGGCCAAGAGGCCCATCCATCTTCCCACATGGACCCAAAAGGCGTCTACTGTCTATAGTAGTAGCATCCAGCTTCTAGACTATGGAGCCATGGGGCATCACTGTGAGCTGCAGCACTGGTACCATGGAAAAGGAGGGGATGTAGCCTCAGGGGGCTTCTGACCAAGATGAGCACAGAAGGAGCAGCTAGAAGAATGTCCCCAAAATACATATGAGGAAGGAAGTCCAGGCAAGGGAGAGTTAGGGCCAGGGGCAGGACAGCCAGGGCTGTCATCAGAGCTGGTTAAACACCACAGAGGCCTTTAGGTTGCCAGGCTCCACGCCCTCGCCAAAGGTGATGAGGAAATACATGACCTTGCGGATCTTGGCCAGGTCAGAAAGGCGCTCCCCAAACTCCAGGGCATCTGCCTCATTCCAATCCATGGCATCGGAGTCTTCCTTGCGCCAGAAGATGGCGGCAGGGTCCAGCAGCTGGCGCGTCATGAGGTTGGTGAGGTCGGGTGTCCAGTTCTGCGAGGTGCCCGTGATGGTGACCTTGCCCGGCTTGTCCAGAACCACGTTCCAGTGATCGAACTGCAGCTTCTGCTGCTGGATGAAATCAAGGCGGTAGACGGACTCAGCCGGCCGGAGCAGCTTCTCGCCATCCTGCTTCTTCTCTCCACGCTGTTTCAGGCTCTCTACTCGGAGCCGCATCTGCTTGGTCAGGTCCTGGTCCAGAACCAGTGGCATGTCGAGCTGTTGCTTCTGCGGCCCGTCCTCTGCCATGGCCCAAGTGCTACGGCTGTTGCCACTGCCACCACTACCACCAACGTCAGGGAATCAAGTGGGCTGGAGCCTGGGATGCCAAGAGAAGAGGCCACCTGAAGGCCCGCCTCCCTTTCCAGCCTTTCTGGCCCCACCCAGTTCTCTGAACAGGGGACGCAGGAGTGTGTGTCCAACTGCCTTCTAAGTGGTAAAGCCGAGCTGTAGGCAGGCTGGAGGGTGACGGGCTCCTCGGGGACTAGAGCACTGATATCAACTGCTGTGGCAACCACCTTGACTACAGTGGTAGTGGCAAGCTGGAGGTTTGCTTGTTTGTGAAGAATGGAATACTCCACAGGGCTGTTGGGAGATATCTGGGGTTCTAGACACATGGAGGTAACCGAAGACTGTCCAGGAAGAGCGGGCAGGGTGGGGTAACACCAGCGGCACACAGTTTAGTTTTCTGTAGTCAGTCAAGCCCGTTTTCCATGGGTGCCTCCTCCTCGCTCATTCTCTCACATCCCTGCCAGGTCCTGTCAGATGCCCTGGGTCTCTCCCTCTCCTTTATCACCACCAGGACCCAGCCCAGCTGTCACCTCCCATCTGAACCTGCAGCTCTCAAATCTCAAATCATCTGCCAGACAGATGGCTGGCTCCGCTCCCAGAGGCCATGGTTTTTTCAATCCAACCACACAGTGCACCACATAGCTACAGGCCTGGCTCTCACTTCCACTAAAATCCTACCAGCCATTTCGCCTAAACTGGTCTTCTACCTCCCCTGGGAGATGTGAGGCCAGGGAAGAAGCTGGAGACCTACATACTACGGAGTGTCAGTGGGAGGAGGAGCCCAGACAGTGTATGTGGACAGATGGTAGACCCGGAGGGTGGGAGTGCCTCTCAGTGGTGGAGACAGAGATGTTGCTGTCTCAGGACGTCACACACACGAAAGAGGCATGGGGTGAGGTGTAGTAGCTGGAACAACTGGAAAGGTCTAGGGGACCAGAAGTACATTGTATTGTCAGACGGAGGCCAAGTGAATCAGTAGGGCCCATGAGGCAACTTGCCTGCTTTGTTCTGTTTTGTTTTTTTTTTTTTTGTGTGTGTGTGGTGTTTTGGTTTGTTTTGAGACACGGCTTCACCGAGTAGCCATCCAGTCTGGCCTCAAACTCCCAGAAACCCTCCTGCTTGAGCCTCCCACATGCTGGGCTTACAGCTATGAGTCACCATGGCAAACTGTTTTCTTTTGTTTGTAGAGTACTGGGAATTGAACTCAAGGGCTCTGTAACTGAACCACGTGCCCTAGATCAGTTCCTTTTATTTTAAAGTAGGCTCTCAGTAAGTTGCCTAGGCTGGTTTCAATCTCACAATCTTCCTGGCTCAGCCTCCCCAGGAGGGGTTTTAGAATGAAAGTGGAGCTCAGGGGTGTCAGTGTAGAACACTCACCTAGCACGGACAAGAACCTGGATTCAGTTCCCAGTGCTGAGAAAACTCAGTCAACCTCAAACCCTGGGGTGAGCCCTTGTGGCCACCAGCAGCAATTCCAGAAAACAGTAATGGTAAGAGAAGTCAAGCTGCCTGCTCACCCATTGGTCTTCAGGACAGTGTGCCTGAGAGCTCTTAGAGAGGCACTGCTACTTACTCTCTGAAGAGAAGTAACTTCGGAGCTTCCAGCACTACAATCTGATCATAAGTTTTTTCACTGCTTTTATTTATTTATTGTGTGTGTAAGCATGCGCACATGTGCATGTGTGGGCATGTGAGGCGGGGTGGGGGGTGGACAATCTGAGGGAGCCGGTTCTCTCCAGCCACTGTAAGGGTCTGGGATTGAAGGCAAACTGTTAGGCAACAAGCTCCTTTCCCCATGGCTAGCCCAGCTTGTGTCTGTCTGTTTGCTTACGTGTCGGAGAGAGTGGTGTGTGCGTGTGTAGCTGTGAAGAAGTGCAAATGAGTGTGTGGTGTGACAGCTGGTGTGTGTGAGTAGGGTGCTGGGGATGGAAGCTCAAGCTCTGCCTAGGGCAGGCAGGTGATGCCCCACTGAGCTGGACCCCAGCTCTTGCTCTGTGTGTAGGATGTCTCCGCTGGACCAGATGCCCTGACAAGACAGGTGTTGTGTCTATCTTGTTCATCACGGTACATGAGAACAGGGCTTGTCATGCTCAGGGGATGCTCAGAAAGCAGAATGAATGGCAGAAATGCTGAATGCTGAGTGAATGAACAAATGAACAAATGAATGAATGAATGAACAAATGAATGAACGAATGAATGAACTAATGACAAAAGGTGATTAAGGGACTCAGAGGCCTAGAAGGTGAAGCAGAGATTCTCTGAAGCGATTCAGGAAGGGGGTTCTAAACAAGCCATGGGTACATCAGTAAGTGATTGAAGGTGAAACACTGATGGAGCTGATGCCAAGAACCAGAGCTATGGGGGTCAAGGGCAGAGGGCAGGGATTAACCTCATAG
This sequence comes from Mastomys coucha, assembly GCF_008632895.1. Classification (NCBI taxonomy): domain Eukaryota; kingdom Metazoa; phylum Chordata; class Mammalia; order Rodentia; family Muridae; genus Mastomys; species Mastomys coucha. Next base: position 86,965,980 of record NW_022196904.1, read on the forward strand.
ACCCAATTATCTCCAGAAAGGCTGAGAAATTAGAGGTGGCAAGCACTTTGTGCCAGGCAAAAAGCCAGCACAGCGGGCTGGCAAGGACAGCAGCAACGAAGGCTGAGGCCAAGAAGGCTGGCATCTGTACAGCCACTCACAGGGTTCCCTGCATCCCGAGGGAAGGGAGAGGGGCTCAGCCTCTCCTAATAAGGACCCAGGGCGGCCTGGTCCACTCCCCAGCAGAGGGGTACACCTTGCAGGAAGTCAGGGTGGAGGATGTGACTGCTGAGATGGGGACTCACTGACAGAGCAGGCAGAAGGGGTTGCAAGAGCCAGCAAAGAGCTGTGTGGTACATTGTAGGCAGTGAGGAAGGAAGGACAGGAATGCGCAGCCAGCCATGGACAGACCCTGTGAGGAGCCACCCAAGGTGGGAAGGTGGTGGGAACTCAGGAGAGAAAGGACTCTCCTCGCTCTAAAGTGGCATCTGTGGTGGCAGAAGTGTGTGTGACAACACCTCAGCACCAGCAAAGACTAGCAAAGACAAGAAGGAAATAAGGAGAGCCCTAATGCCGCTGCCTCTGGAGGGTGAAAGTCACATGGGCCTTTGGTGCATATCACATCTTCCAGTCCCCAGAACATCCTGTGCATACAGGATACCCTTCAGTCCTCCATCCATCACTTCTCAGTGACCCAATCCATAACCGAGGCACGAGCTGGGAAGTGGGAAACATTCAACTTGGTGGTGTTTTCCTTGGTATTGAGACAGGGTTTAATGAGTAGGTCGAACAAGCCTTGACCTCAAGACCTTCCTGCTGCAATCCCTGAAAACTGGGAAGTATTTAAACTGGAAACAAAAATTGTTGTTTGATCCCAATATCCCCTGGCTCTCCCTAACACTGCTCAGGACTGTCAATCTCATGCCTCACTCCCCGCCCCCAGCACATGTATGTTCTTGCTTTGCATCATGGTCACTTCTGCATTTTCTTCCAGCCAGGACTCCAGCTGGCTCCTCCTCAGCGCCAGGCAGCTGAGAGCAGGCAGCAAGCTCATCTCACGTTGGGGCTGCACCAGGCACTGGAGAGCCTTGGATCTGGCCTAAGCTGAGCCTGGTGACAAGTATTTAACTTAATCACATCCTAACTGTGGGTTCTCATGGCCTGGTTACTTCAAATCCACTTTCTGCCTCGGGGAACAAACTACCGAGTTGGGGAGGCCATACTGAAGTCCTGGGAGCCCCTAAGAGAGAGAGCCTTGCAGAACACATGATTTGGTCGAAACACAAGGGAAGAGTAGAACAGAACGGCAGTGTGCAAGGAAGGAATTCCCAAACACCCAGGATTTGTCCCTAGGGCTGGAAAGTCAGGTTCACACTGAGTCCCAAGGTCAGTGACTAGCAGCCAGAACAGACTGAGCCTGGCTGGCTTTGAATGCTGTGCCCCCCAGCCCAGGTCACATTGAGGTCTAAGAATAAGGAGCAGCTTCCTAGTGGGAGGGAAGAGTGTTCCAGGCATGGCACATCTGCATCTGAGGTTCAGCACTGGGGATGCACAGATGGGGGATGGGGGTTCAGGGTGCGACTCCCCTACTGCCCTTCCAGGGAAAAGCCAGAGGAGGGCAGGGGAGGCCCTGCAGGGCAACAGGACAGAGCAAGAGAGGAGACAACAAACAGGGCCCAGTCACTGGGGACAGCAGGGGATGTAAGGCACATTAATGAGCTCCCCAGAGCCTCCTGGCAGGAACCAGAGGCTGTCAGCACAGCAGCACCGGGAGGTAGAAGGTAATTAGCCTAGAGCACCCAGCCTTGCCCAGCTCCCCCTGTGGCCAAACTCCTGGAGACAACCACGGTTGGACTCTCAGCCCTGCAGGAGGCTAAGGTTCCACACTGATGGGAAGCAGGCCTTCCAACAACCAGGCCACCTCCTCTGCTAGACAGATAGTGGGCAGGGCCTGGGAGGCCTGATAACGCACAGCCAGCCTGGTTAGGCTCCAGTCCCATCAGACACCCAGGGAAACGGGCAGCAAGGTCAGCTTTGGAGCCACGGGCCTGAACTGGATTCAAGGTGGGGCAGCCCTCTGTTCTGCAAGCTCTCTAGGTTCCCCTTCTGCTTACCACACCAGGCTCAGCAGGAAGGGGCAGACTGGGCCAGATATGCCCCTGGGGAGTTCACCTCTAGAGGAGAGACTCAAATAAACAGGCAATTATAGGGTAGAACAGCACATAGGATCTCGAGCCCTTCCAGCCTCAGGCCAAGGCCTTGCTCAGAGTAGGGGCTGGAGGCTGCAGCCTTGAGGACTAGTCCTCCACCCAGAGAATGGTTCCTGTCTGAATCCTCTCTGGCCCTTGATCTCCACAACAAACACATCTTCTCTCACTCTCTAGTCTCAGGCTGTCCAGTATGGACTTCCCATCCCTATAGGTCATAGCATTGGACCTATCTGAGCACCAAGGGCCCACGATGCGAGTTGCCGTGGCCCTCACAGGGACACCTACTAGGTGGCCAGGGGCCCACGTGTCCAGGATCAGGAGAGGATAACAAAGTGCAAGGTCTTGGCTTTGGGTATGGACACAGCTCCCTCTGATGGCCAGTGGATGCCTAGAAATACAAGGAAAGATTTACCCTACTCCTGTGTCTATTTCATGGAAACACTTCTTTTTTAATATTAAAATGTACTTATTTATTTACCTATGTATCAGGGGCACATATTGAGGTCTGAGGACAACTTGTAGGAATTCACTCTATCCTTCCACCACATGGGTCCTACAGATCAAACTCCAGCCTTGAGAGCAAGGGCCTTTCCCTGCTGAGCCAGCTCCCCTGCCTGGAACACTTTTATGTTGTACAAATAATAATTATTTAAATACAGGTCAGAGTGCTCATTACACTGCCAGAGGTCCTATAAAAACAGTATCTTTTCTTCTCGTCGTCCTCTTCTCCCTCCTTCCTCCTCCTTCTCCTAACAACCCCCCCCACCCCCGGCTTTCAGACAGGGTTTCATCCATCTGAACTAGTCTTGAACTCACTATGTAACTGGAGACGGCCTCCCCTCCCCAGGAAGGTGTTTTTTGAAGAACTGTATTTAAGAATTGGATTTAAGGTCTCCTGCCAGTGCTGCCACAAAGTCCAAGTGGTAGGTCTAGGACCCATCCCTCAAGCCCCAAACCTTATCACCTGGGCCAGAACATCAACATGGTGAACCCAAGAATCACGAAACACGGAGCTGTCTAGACCACACCTGCTGAACAACTGGGAAAATGGGGGCCCAGAAAAGACAGCAACTGGTCCGTGTCACCCAGCAGTTAGTTACTGAGCGCTGAGTGGTGTCCCCTCACAGGCAGTGTGTGCATTTCACAGTATTCTCTGCTGCACAGACGCTTGTCCTTCAGTAGTGAGGAAGAGGCATACCAGGATCAACTTGGGGATCCCAAGCTAAGCAGGTGAGGAGAGGCCAACCTGTCAACTATGATGCTCTGCCTATCCCAGCACCAGGCTTTCAGAAGCCACGCTCCTCACTGATGCCACATCCATTGGGCAGTGAGAGCCGTGGGCTATTTGAATACCATCACCCCACCCCACCCCACCCCTGGCTGCCACACCCACCTGTCCCTGGGCCTCACCTTCTGCCAGAGTGACTCTCGGGAGGCCAGTGATGAGCAGGCAGCCACAAACCAGCAGTTGCCCACCTGGCCCTGGTGCAGGTCATGGGAGCTGATGCCATCTACGAAGAGCCGGGGATCGTCACAGATATCCTGCAGGAGTAGAGGGGAGTAACATGAGGAACTGAGGGAACAGGTGCTCCTCCAAGGCAGGAAAAGGACCCACTGGCCCTGTGGAGGGTTACTACCCCCTTCTCCCACTGAACGGAGGGGTAAGGCCAACTGACCCCTAAATCCAGTTTTCCAAAACTTCTTTCTACTAAGGTGGGCTGAGGAGTGATGGCTGAGGAAGGACCTCAGAGTGCTGATCCCTGGGCCACCATCTTCTTGCCTTGAGTGGATCTCCCTGTCTGGCCACCTGACCCCCAGAGACCAGCCACAGTGCAGTCAAGTGACAACCCTCTCCCCCCCCCCCAAAAGGACCCATGGTGAGCACAAAAGGAGGAGCTTTGGGCAGTGACAGGGTTGTTACTGTATTCTAAGGATGAGGAATTGAAGCCCAGAGAACAAGGACTTGTCAGAGCACAGGACACATGAGTGCCCGAGTGAGGCAGATATCCTTTCGATTTTTCCACAGAGACCGGCAGGTATGGCTGTAGGAGCACAGGACATACTCGGATCCAGTCTAGGGCAGCTGCAGGGCAGAGTCATGTCTGGCAGAACTCAGGTCCTTCCCTCTCCACACACTGTCGTCTCACACACACACACACACACACACACACACACACACCGTCCCCAGTTCCTGATCTCTCCGCTCTTCAGGGCTACCCTTAAAGACACAATCTGAAAGCATAGCTCCCTGGCTCCCACAAGGCCTGACACCCTGCCCAGCCTGGAGTTGGATGCTGGCTGGATCTCTGAGAGAGCAAATAGAAGCATGGGCCCAACCTAGGAAAGCAGCTAGGCACACAGTCACAGATCCTTCAGAGCCTAATACTTCCATGTGGGCCAGGCTGCTGCAGGCTAGGTGTGAGGGGTCCCTTCCCTGCCCATATTACAACATTTTCCCAGAGCCGTGAGTGTGTCTGCCCACCCAGGCCTCCTCTCCACCAGTGCCTAGCTCCCCAGAACTGAGAGCTGAGTTGAGGAGGTGAGACAGGGGTGGGGTTTGGGGGGACGGGGATTGGGGAGACGCACCAAGACACAGCTTTATAACTCAGACAGTGCTGGCACCATGATCCAACCCTGCTGGCCCTGAGAACTGACACTGTGCCCATTTCACAGATGAGAGGTTGAGTGAATGCCTGTGATACAGCGGTTCCCTCTGGGCTTGACAAGATCGTCTCCATATTGAAGTTAAGCAGCTGTGATGACCCATGAGCTTGGGACTATTTGCATTCCCTTGGGCAAGGGACCAGGGGAGAGGCTCATGAGCATCAAAGACCCCCAGAATCTTCCCAAGGCTCCCACCCCGAGTTTGATGTCGTAACTGCTGCTCCCTAAGGTATCCCTGCATCCCTGGGGATGAGATTCCTGTGAGGTGTAGCTGCCTATGACCGGAACCTGCACCTGTAACTCCATTAAACACACTGGTTCTGAGTTTCGCTTAGACAAAACCCTTTCTTTGACCTGCCCATAGCCCCCCTGTCAAGGGTGAATAGAAATGTCTTCATATCTCTCAGAAAAAGTCATACAATCAATGGCACCTAGACAGGACAGAACCACAGACGGATCAGGGTACAGCATCTGTGGGAAAAAAATTTTGGAGTGACATGCCCCCTAACTGAAGTGATGGTTGCGTAGGCCTCAGACATAACAACTGAAGCTGAGCTTTCTATGCCCAGGGAAAATCAGGCTGAGGCACACCACCAGGGAAAATCCCAGGGTAATAGGCCTCCATGTGATAAGAAATTAAAAAGTTAAAATAGTTTAACTTTTAATATTTAATTCTTAATTTTATTTAAAATTTATTATTTTAAATTACACATTTAAAGTTTTAAGTTAAACAATATCAAATTAATGAATTTAGCATCATTCCTTTGCATGCCTATGTTATATGGTAAGGGATGATACCTGGGTTCCTCCAAAACAGCTGATGGACCAGAGATTAATATCTCACTCTCTGAAAGCAGCACACATGGGACGGGATTGTTAGAAAGCTGTGGTAACAGCTGCATGACCCTGGCTGAGAGTGACAAGACAAGCAACCGAGGCCGAGTTGTGTGCCCAGAGGAAACTGGCCTGCCTAAAGGACGAAAATGAGCCAAAGTCAAATTTATGTTTGGAAACTCCTGGAAGGCTTCAAGCCTGAACAATTGTTCAGCAGAAGGCTGAATGACAGGCAGATGCAAGTGAGCCCAGCGGCACCCACTTCTGTAGGAGAAAGGGGTCACAGCAAGTGAGCCCAGCGGCACC
>NW_022196904.1:86972168-86976971 GCF_008632895.1 Mastomys coucha
TGTAGGAGAAAGGGGTCACAGCAAGTGAGCCCAGCGGCACCCACTTCTGTAGGAGAAAGGGGTCACAGTATGGGATTCCCTGCAGGTAAGAGCCTGACAATGAGCTGTGGATCTTTTGCCCACCCCCCCATGATACACAGAAGTTTTGAGTTTTAATGGATGGTGGAGCCATATCTTGATTCATGGCAACCTCTGAAAATATGGAGGTGGGAGTAATGAATGAGTCAGGACGGAACCATGAAATTGAAAAATATTGACATTAAACTTGTCTGAGTAGGCTGTAATTAACACCCACTCCAGACTTGGCTTATACATTTCTCTCCTGTAAGACAGTAGGTAGGGGTGGGTGTACTTCGGGGACTCACCCTGCACTTGTAAAGGCAGCTATGTGTAGCTGGGAAAAATGAGAAACTACAGAGTTAGGAAATCTCAACTCTATCACTGCCTAAAGCCCTTTCAATAGCCAGGTATGAGGGGTGAAAAAGAAAGAGAAAGAAAGAAAGAAAGAAAGAAAGAAAGAAGAGAGAAAGAAATAGAGAAAAAAGAAAGAAGAAAGAAAGAAAGGAAGGAAGAAAGGAAGAAAGGAAGAGAAAGAAAGAAAAGGAAGGAAGGAAGGAAGGAAAGAAAGAAAGAAAGAAAGAAAGAAAGAAAGAAAGAAAGAAAGAAAGAAAGAAGGGAAGAAAGAAAGAAAGAAAGAAAGAAAGGGAGACAAATGGTTCGTGGTTACAGAGAGCCAAAACAAGGTAGTGCCCTTAGTTAACTTAGTATTATTCCTGTGTGTGCATGTATGATGTGCATGTGCGCTGAAGCACATGTGTGCACTGATCCTTCCATCTTCACGTGAGTCCCAGGGATCAAACTCAGGCCCAGGCTCAGCTAACCATCACGTTCCAGCTGACCCACGTTAATGGTCCCCATCCTTGCTCTTTATTTTTTTTTTAACATAGAATAGAGTTTATTCGGGGCATGGGGAGGGGAGTTAAGAGGGTAGTAAAGGCAGAGAAAGAAAGAGAGAGAGAGAGAAAGAAAGGAGAAGAGAAGGAGAAGAGAAGAGAAGTAGAAGAGAAGAGAAGAGAAGGGAAGGGGAGGGGAGGGAAGGGAAGGGAAGGGAAGAGAAGAGAAGAGAAGAAAGAGAAGAGAAAAGAAGAAGAGTAAAGGAGTAGAGGCTGGCCATGAGCACATGGTGGGGCGGGGGGGAGGGAAGCAGGGAAAGAGCAAGGGGGGACCAAGAGACCAAGAGACCAAGAGACCAAGAGCCATCCTTGCTCTTTTAAAGGAACAATCAGATAAGTGGTGGCGCATCCTCACATCGTATGGCCCAGGAGGTTTTTGTTTGTTTTGCTTTGATTTTTAATATTCTCTTAGCTGATGAGCCCCAGATCAATTTGCGTTTTCTTGAAATGGATCAGCAGACCTCCAGGGAACCTGCCAACCTCTCCAAAAAGATTTCATTATATTACACTTGCTTCTAAGTGTCTCGGAGATTTGGACACACATCTGAACGCTGCTGTGCGTGTGCATTTGCAGGGTGGAGGATGGGAAACCAGCTGCAAGTGGTGCAAGGACCAGGCACAGCTGTGAAGCAGCCAGAGCCCCTCTCTCCTCCCACCCTGAGACCCTCATCACTACTACAAAGCATTTTACTGGGATGAGTGGAGACCTGTAAGCAGCCCATAAACTCACCAGTTCCCCCACGGTGGCCTAAGGCAGGGCCCTTTCTTTGGTCTGTCAGTTCCCCCTTTCTCCTCCCCCAGGAAAAGCCATGACCCAATGTCTCCAGCACACAATGGGAGCTAGAAGTCTCTGCCTGTTCGAGAGTCACTAGGTTGGTTTCTGGGCTCTGCTGTCACACACAGGCAGCCAGCAGAGGGCAGGAGAGCCTAGGAGGCAGAACTCAATCCCTCCATGCTGAAGATGCAAACGCAGGCCAACACTCTTCCTCTCTGTACCTCCAAGTCCTTAATCGCTGGCCCTACAGGGCTCTGTGTGGCCTCCACAGATGGAGGTGGAGTATTCTGCAGGGAAAATCGATATGGTGTTGGTGTTTGGGACACATCTGCCCAGAAAACAAAATCCAGAATCATGGGGCCAGGATGACTAATTCCCCGAGGACAGTAACTGAGAGGACTTCTAGCTGGGGCTACAGGGGAGCCAGGACAAGCTGTATGGTGGATCCTCCAAGGTACAGGTCTGTGTCCTGCTATCTCTGATCAGAGGAAACCTAGTCAGGGAGCCTGCTTCTTGTTCCCATGGCCACTCTCAGGAAGCTCAGGTTGGAAGCCAGATGCTGAGCTCCACCAGCCCTGCTTCCTCCTAATCTTATCTTCCAGCTAACTGCATTGGCCTGGCTTCTCAGTCTGAGAGAGTGGTGTCTCAGCACCTGCGGCAGCGCCTCACCCCCCCACCCCCCGCCCCAACACACACACACACACACACACACTCAAAGAAGGAAGGCTGGGGGAGGGGCCTCACAGCTGGAGCACCTGCTGTCCCTAGGACCTCAGAGGGGAGATTACATCAAGATGCTCATCTACCTCAGACCTCCCAATCAGTGTCCTGTGACTGACAGGACCCCCGCTCCAGATGAGGCAGAGATGCCCAAGGTCGAGCACAGCTGAATGAGCAGACAGGGCGAAGGAAGTTGGTTGGGCTCCCAGCCTGAGCTCTCCCTGCCACTACACAGCTGTACCAGCCTGGCTCTGGGCCCCAGAACACGATCCTGCCATGCCCACCCCAGCCTTGGAAGAGAGACTGGGAGAGATGGGGTTCCGGAATCCAGCTTCCATGCCACCCTGAGCATTCTGCCTGCATCTGAAGCCTCAGGGTTGTCAGCTCTGACCTAGGAGACATCGGACGGAGCTTGATGGCACCTGGGATCTAGCTGCTACCTTGAGCTACCTCTGAGAAAACATGACAAAAACAGCTCTGAGGACTGATTCCCGCTGGGGCAAAGGGACCCTGCCTGAGGATGGGGTTCTACTGGCAGCTCTGTCAAGGATAACAGGGGACAGAGGAGCAAGGCCACAGAGCAGGATGAACTAAGATCCTAATGCCACAGGCAGTCTGTTCTACAGCCTCTGGGTGTGCTGGGTCCTAGGAATGATGAAATCACCCTTCCTCGAGTGTCCACATGACCAAGGAGGATACGATGTCTAAATCCTGTCCACTGCCGTAAGCCAAGGCTTTTCAGGCCAGAGTTTGCCTTTCCTGAGTCACTGGCTGACCACGGTGAGCTAGGGACAGGTCCCACTACAGGCAGGCTGCTGAGAAGAGCAAGCTTCCAGGAGAATGGAGTTGTGACAGCATGAGACAGACCCATGAGACCAGAGAGGCTGTCAGGAAGGTGGCGTCTTCAGAGCTGATGGAGGGAAGGCTGGTGGGCAGGAGCTAGGGAGAACAAAACTCCCAAATGCCCTGAAGAAATCAGGCCTTAGCCACAGCCAGGAGGAAAATTGGCCTCCCCACCACAAACTCATATACACGTACAGTTATACACACACACACACACACACACACACATATGTATACCCCTATACACATATAACACCCTACACTTATATACGCACACCACACACACATACACTATGGTTATATGCACACACCCTACACTTATATATACACACACATCATATACACACACCCTATGCTTATATATACACACACACCCTACACATATATACTCATACACACATACACACACCCTACAGCTATATACGAGACACACACACACCTTACACTTATATATACACATACACACATACACACACCCATTAGCTATATACAACACACACACACACACACACACACACACACACACACATACACACCCTACCTTGGTTGGAGGCTACCCAAGCACCTTCCAGCCCTGCCCACATCAGGTTTCTAATGGCGGTTTGAAACAGTGTTTATTCCAGGAAATCCCTCTGGCTACAGAAGAGAAAGTCCCTAGAGATAAGGCAGCTCCCAGGAAAGACTCTCACCAGTCAGACAACTAACTCATCTGCATATTCAGACTTCCTGTCAGCCAACTAACTCATCTGCATATTCAGATTTCCTGGCTTTTGTTTCTTCTTCTTATGGAGTGTAACACTGCAGCAAGCAAGGCCAAATCTGTAAATGGATCTATTTCCTTTGGTCAGTTCCTTCCTCCTGGTTCTGATTATTTGGTAAATGTGAGCTGGACCTGGGACACTGGGCACCACTTTGCCTGTAGGTCCTTGTGATGGTTTGTATATGCTTGGCCCAGGGAGTGGCACTATTAGTTGTAGCCCTGTGAAAGTAGGTGTGTCACTGTGGGTGTGGGCTTTAAGACCCTCCTCCTAGCTGTCTGGAAGCCTGTCTTCCACTAGCAGCCTTCAGATGAAGATGTAGAACTCTCAGCTCCTCCTGCACCATGCCTGCCTGGATGCTACCATGTTCCTGCCATGATGATAATGGACTGAACCTCTGAACCTGTAAGCCAGCCCCAATTAAATGTTGTCCTTATATGAGTTGCCTTGTCATGGTGTCAGTTCACAGCAGTAAAGCCCTACCTAAGGCAGTCCTCTACCTGCCAGTGAGCTCCCTGGAGAGGGAGGTGTTGGCACAGGGAAGCAAGCTGGAGACAGAAGCTGACAATGGGATATGGAAGAATGGCAAATTGTCCTAGACTGGACTGCACAGGGCCAGCTGTGAGCCCTGGGCTGAAACACACACACAGCACACACACACCACACACACACACAGCACACATAACACACACACACACACCGCGCACACACCACACCACACACCACACACACACACACACACACACCACACACA
>NW_022196904.1:86978396-87042104 GCF_008632895.1 Mastomys coucha
CACACCACACATACACACACACATACACCACACACCACACACACCACACAGCACATACAGCACACACACACACATCACACATACACACATATCACACACACACACACAGCTGGGGTGCCGCTGCTCTGACCAACACATCTCCAGGTCACGGGCTTCTTCTGAACCTCCAGTCACCTCAGCTGGTTAGACCAGCTGGCCCAGATCTGACAGGGCCTGAGCCATGCCCCTCCTGGCTCAAGAGGAAATTCAGGTTTTCAGCTGGTACAGAGCCAGAAACACAACCAGAAAGGTGAGGGCCAAAAGAGCTGGGCTGCTGTGCACACAGCTGCACCTGTGGGGCACACTGCCTGTCTTTCTTTCCCTCTGCCCACTCCTGAACCTAAGACCACAGAGACTGCAGGACCTTTGCCTGGGCAGGAACAGAAAAGTCAAGAGCTTGGTGTCTCCGCTGCAATTGCCTCTCCTCCCTCCCCCATCTCCTTCTTCAGGAATCCATCCCTTGTCCCCTCCATCCCTTCCAATGCCAGGACCTTCCTTGGTGTTCTAAGCAGACTGGGGACACCCAAGAAGGTCAGTTTTAGGCAGAGCAGAAGCCTTCCTTCAGCAGGACAAGTGGCCAGCATTGGAGAGTGCTCATTCCCCAAATGAGCATAAATCCCTTGGATGGGTGCATGGGGGGGTGGGGGTAACCAGGCTGCCTCAAGGAAAGCTAGGAGTTCCACAACTGACAAGTGTTCCTACCTGCCCTGGTGCATTCTATCCAGAAACCCCAAGCTGACATAGGGAAGGCAGGGGTGGGGGGAAAGGAGGCTAGACAGCTGTAGCCCCCAGCCTGGGAACCAGAAGTGGCTTCTGCCCACACCCCTAGCTCCCCAGAGCCCCCTCCATCGCCTCCTCCTCCTCCTCCTCCTCTAGTCAGCAGTGAGGGAGGTGGCAGATATTCCCTGTACAGGAAAGAAGGTAGTAAAGTGGATACCAAAGAGAGTGAGACCTGGGTCCCCCTCAGAGTGGATGACAGGATACCAGGCCAGCTCTGGCCGGCTCCCCATCATGGGGCTGGCAAGAAGGATGAGGGTAGATTGTAGCTGCTTCCAGGTGTCTGACCCCCTCCAGTGCCTCAACTTCCAGAGAACATTCTCTACAAGAACTATTCTCCCCACTTAAAGATGAGCAACTGTGGCCCTGAGAAGGGGACACTTTGCTCAAGACCACAGGTCACTTCAAGAAGGCCCCTCAGGCTTGGAGCCAAGTCTGACTGGCTTAAAAAGCAGGCTCTTCAGAATATCTGGGGAGAAAAGAAGCCAGTGAGGAAGGGAGGCTGACGTACAGGCGGGGAGGCTGAGACTGACAGGGGAAGGCTGGCACTCAGAGGCTAAGAAATTTGAAGGCTGAGGGTCTGTGGTGCTAAGAAGCTAAGGGGTTTGGGAGAAAGGGAAAGGGTGATGCTGGGAGGAAAGGATCCAGGGAGGCAAGGAGGCAGGAAGGCTGGAGGGACTAAAAAACTGGGAACAGGAAGGCTGAGTGCCTGGGGCCTGGGAAGCGGAAGGCAGGGAGGATAAGAGATAGGGACACTGGGTGGCTTGGGGGCTCAGAGGTCATTTAAGAAGAATCTCTAAGGACAGTGAGGTCACCATAACCAAGAGAGAAGTTTCTGCAAGTGGACCAGAATGAGCTGTAGAGAAAATGGATTTTTGCTCTGCTTACAAACAGTCTATCAGGCCCTAGGACCCAAGAAATAGAATAGAAGCGCAGCTGCTCCCTCAGGCCTATCTTACTTACCCTTGGCCAGAGAGGCTGAGAAGCATCCAATGGTCAGGGGCTGGACAACCTACTCCTGACCCAGGCTGCCCCACTTCCTTTCCTGTAGACCTTGCCCTTCCCCCACACTTAAGCCCTCCATCATGTCACTCCTGTGGGATCTTTTCTGCCCAATACACTCCACCCAGTGGACTCAGGTCTAGCCTGTCTCCTGACCAAGACTGAAGCCTGACTACTGTCCTGTGGACCCCACTCTGATATCCCCATCTATGCCAACCACACATTGCTGGCCCTTCCTCTTCAGCTGCAGCTAGAAAGGCAGCTGGACAGGTGCCAAGGGGTGGGGTGGGGGGATGAAGGAGGAGGTAAGATTCCTGATCGCAGGGGAAAGGGCTCTGAGAGGGCAGTGACTCCATTGGGTCACACCGCAGGGGCTTGACAAGTTGCCAGCCTTCCCTACTCAGCCTGGGGCCTCACGAAGCCCATTCCACACTGCAGCCCACAGTCTTAGTTAGAGGTCAGGGCAAGGCCAGAGTGTGCTGGGGGAGGCAGCAAGAGGAGGCTCAGGTGTCCACCCTCCCTCCTGGGAACCAGGATTTCACAAAGGCCCTTTAGATCTGGCTCGTTCCCCACACCTTGATGAAGCGGACGGCAGCAGGCATGGGAGGGTAGAGCCAAAGTCCTATTACTGGGTCAGAGAAGGAAGCCAGGGTCAGAAGCTCCCCAAACCCCAAGATCTGAGGCCAAAGAAGCCAGGGCCCTCTCCCTGGTGTCAGGGAGGGGCCAGGAGCAGGACTCCTGGATGTGGTCCCTTCTCCCCGACTCAGTTTCCTTCCCTGACAAGTAATGCCCAGGGTTGGCTGTTGGGAAGAAGTGTGAAGGTGGAATTTCATTTGTCTCCAAATGTCCAAGGAGCAGAGAGACTGGGCAGTACAAATCCAACTGCTGTTTGCTGCTGAAAGCAGAGGTTTGCACGGCTCACAAGCCAGGTTCAGAAGTGGAGTGTGCATCCCTGTGTGCCCCAGGTCCTACCTACTTTGTCATTGCCAGAGGGAGCCTGATACCCAAGCCTCTGTGTGGCTACACCTTCCCACTGACTGGCCTCGGCTTGCAGCCAGAGGTGCCTTCTCTGAGAACAGGGTAGGGCGGAGGCTGTGACCCCTGCCCAAGTGACCTGGAAGAGCCTGGTTTCCCACACTAAAAGCCTCTGTCAGGGACTGTCCCCCTGTCACCAGCATAGAGATAAAGCCTAGAATGGGTCTAGGCCAGTGTCCCCTAGTACCCTTGCGTTCACCCAGGCTCCAGGAACCCCACACTGCCAACCCCCTCTGCCCATCTCACACACAAGACTGAGAACCAAGCCATGCCACCAGCCAACTATGTCTGCTCAGCATACAGCTCTTGGGCTCTAGAGCAGGCTGGGAGTGGGAAAGGCCACCAACGCTGAGGGTACAGGCTGGACACTGATCCTCTGCTGTTCCATCCCGACAATTCGATGACAGTACGGGCTTCCACTTGTACAGGAAGTGACTGTTAAAACCAGCAAAGTAGACTTGCACACAAGGTTCACTCACAGCATGGCACATGCATCCCACATGGTCATGGGAAGGAAAGCGGATGCCTGCAGTGCCCAACAGGACCATGAGTATTCCATGTCTTAGAGGTCTGCCCAGGCAGACGGATGGCTGCCTGTGGGACTGGGGCCCATTCTCCCTGGACAGGAGGGCCAGACACTAACCTTAGGCCGCTTCCACCTGACTGTGGGTCCCGGGGTGCCCTTATAGTAGAGGGAGTCGTCGGTGGCCGGGAAGAGGGGATCCTCGAACAGCACCTTCTTGCGCAGACAGGCCCGCTTCAGTGCCGAGTAGTTCTGATCCTCATAGGCCTTCGCGCAGAAGAACATGGTGACCACGTCCCCAAGAAGGGGAGGCACCTAGAAGAGAGGAGAAAAAAGAGACCATCAAACATAGGCACCATAAGTCTCTGCTGAGCTCTGATCACCAGATGTACTCCCCTCCCAGCAGCATCCCAAAAATATAGGAAAGAGAAGGCAGCACAGAGAGGGGTGGAGGCCTGCCCAAGGTCACACAGCTAGTACCTGCTACAGGGCAAAGAGGACACGGAGCAAAGCACCCGCCTCAGCAATTGAGGTTCTCTCCTTTCTAGTGCCTGAAAGGCAATATACCAGGCCCTCAGGCCACCAGTGCCTGACCTCCAGGGCTGGCCCAGGCCACTCCCACCTCACTCTCCCTGCCTTGTTCAGCCAGCCCTTCCGACTGCTCTGGGACTGAATCATACAAGCGGCCAACCCCAGGAGCTTGTGGCCAGTGTCACACCCAGAGGACTTGGCTGTGGGCAGCTCAGAGGTGTCTTCCTGTTTCATTCCTGTTCAGCAGGGAGGGGGCGCAAGGGGGGGAACCCTGTCACCCAGTCCTCACCCCCCGCACTTTACCTACTATGTGCACCTTACACTTAGGGAGGGAGCAGGCTCTTAGCTCTATTCACTCCTCACGGGGTCAGGAGACCACTGTACGCCCTGAACTTTGTACACTGACTAAGTTCAAGGGACACACACTGCACCAGTGTGGTGGGGGTGGGGGTGGGGGGGAAGGGGACAGATGTGGGGGTGTGGACACAGCCACCCATCAGGAGTGTTGTCAGGGGTCTGGTCTCTCACACTCCATCTTCAACCTCTCCAAATCTACTCACCCTGGGGCTCACCAGGGACAACACTTGTTACTTTATTGAGGTTCAGGTTGACCATGAGGGAAACTGAGGCAGAATTCTTAGGATGGTTTCTGGGCAAAGTTCAATAGCAGAGGTTGATGATTCTGGCCAAACACCCATCTGCTAGGTGGCCATGGAAGAGCTGCTTGGCCTCTTTGAACCCCTTTCCTTCATCTCCAAGATGAGAGCACGGTTGCTTCAATGGGAGAGTGATACCATTATGATTAGCCAGGGGCAGAGGGTGGAGGAAGGGGAGCAGAGGGATCAAGTTTCCTCTCGTTCCACACAATCTCCAGCTCTGTGGCACCTACTGTGTACAAGCCATTGAGTAAGAGGTTCGTTGCTGAGAGCAACACCCAGGTGGGCATGCTGTCGCCATTTTCAGAATGAGGGCTGAAGCTCTGTGAGGTGAGAGACCTTACCCATGTGCTCACAGAGGAGGAGGCAGTGGATGGGAACCCAGGCCTCAGGTTGAGGTGAACCACTAGGCAATGAATGTCAGGCAAGCTCCCCACACAACAACCCTCAACTGAGCTGCAGCCCAAAGGGGAGGAAGATGGCATTCTCCAGGGAAGGGAAGAAACAGGAAGAAGTGACATTAATTCTTGTGGACCCAGAAAAACATCAAGGAGGGTCACTGTCCATTCAGGGTTGCTGTATGACTCAAGCCAACCCTTAAACTTCCCGGGTCTCTCTTCTGCCCAAGGAGGTCAGCTTCCTGTGGCCTTAGGCCTCCCTCACCCATGGAGCCCTAGGAAAAGAGAAAGGGGAGGCTGGAAAGTCTCAGGGCCCTTAGGTACAAAACAGGTTCATTAGCCCTGCAGGTTTTAGCAGCCTGGGCTCAGGAAGCAATTTAAGCCTCAAGAATTAAATCAGGGAGCCAGAAATCAGCCACTGTGATTCCAGTATTTCAGATCCCAGAGAGCCCAGAGAGGGGGAACAAGCCAGCTGAGATCACACAGCCAAGATAACAAATGGGGCCTCTGGCTGCTCTCCAGGCCACAGAGAGGTCAACAACACAGGGAGGATCCACTCTCCAGGAAGAAGAGCTGGGGCAAACAGGTGATACTGGGCGAAGGGGAGCAAAGGTGGGCAGGCAAGAAGGGCATGGAGAGACAGGAATGGGTCACTAACAGAGGCCTGGGCACACTGTCATTGCCCCCTCATCCTTGACAAGCAGGCCAACCCTGGCCTCCTCTGGAGTTCTTCTGGGACCTGGGACCTGGCCTTTACCTACTCAGCCCCCTACTCTGACCCCATGTGGTACCCAAGGTGTCTCAGACTCTGCAGCCACTCCCCATAACTTCAGGTACTCTCTCGGAAGGCAGAGTATAAACAGGAAGGCAGGAAACCCAGGTTCACACAGCAGCCTTTCCCCTGAGGCCCATGCTCCAGGTATGACCACTTCTGACCATCATTGTCCTTAGCTGGGTTAGAGCTGGGCAAGGCCCTGTTGATAGTGGGGATGCAGAGACAAGACGTTAAGGACAGGCTGCCCTCACCCCTAGCTGTCTGACGTCCACCTGCTTTGATTTCCCTGCAGTCAGACTCCCTCGAATCCTTTACCCTGGTGACCCTACATTCCTGTAGGTCCCTCAAGCTGTGAGCTCAGGGCATTTGCATAAGCCTCCCCTTCACAGTCTTGCCTTGGCCATCTGGAGCCCAGCTCTGGTTACATTATACCCATTTGGACACTCCTTGTCTCCGTGTTCTCATCCCACCCTCTGAGAACAGGGCCTACATCAAGGGTCTCTGCATCCCCACTATCAACAGTGAGGGGCTGGGATTCAGTAATCAGATTCCAGCACCCAGCACCCACATGGCTGTTCATAATTCTAACAGGGCATTCAAAGCCCTCTTCTGGCCTCCACAGGCACCAGGCATGCACATGATACCCAAACCCCAATGCAGGGGGTTAAAAACAACCACAACAAAAAACAACAAAAACAAACAAAAAACCCACTCATACACATAAAAATAAGCCAAGAGAGAGGAGAAGGATGGGGCTCTAAAGGAAGTTGCTTTCAGTCTGCATTCAAGCCATCTGGAGCCACCCACCTCTGCCCACTGGGCCAGGCATCCGTTTGCCTCCTGACCTTCCCAATGGCTGTGTGCCAGCTGGGGCCCACACCCCACTGTCCAGGCTGAGCTGGCTATGGCCCTGCCCTTCAGGCGCTGTGACTGAGCCTGGGTTACAGGGCCCCAGGGCTGGACTAGCTGGAGGCCTGCACAGGCCACACAGCCTACAGGGTCTTTGTCAGAAAGAGAAGCCTCTAGATGAAGAAATAGTGGAGCCAGGACAAAGAAACAGGGCAGGCTGAGCCTGAGCCCAATAGCAGGGGCAGACAAAGAGCAGAGAACAGTCGAGGCCAAGCTAGAGGAGCCACACCCCAGGCAAGCAGCTCGTCCTAAAGTTCTGGTCAGACAAACAGATCAGTAGAATGGAGCAGAACAGAATCTACACTGTCTCTAGGCATAAAGACACCTGAGTCATGGCTTGGTACACTGAGGGAGGAACCATTGTTTCAATGAATGGTGGGTCACTTGCTCTCCACACAGAAGAAGAGGGATCTTGACCCTACCTTACACACACACAGAACCAACCCCAAGAAAACAGCAGTGCAACTCCACCCCTGGGGCTGCCTGTAACCAGCATAACACAGCTGGGGAACTGGCTCAGCCATTAGGAGCACTTGGTGCTCTTGCAGAAGACCCAGGTTTAGCTCCCGACACCCACATGGTGGCTCACAACTATCTGTAACTCCAATTCCAGGTGATCCATTTCTTTCTTCCAACCTCCACAGCACTAGGCACATGTTTGGTACACAGACATACATACAGACAAAACACCTAAAATAAAATAACAATAAAATTAAAATAAACAACAACAATGAAAACGCAGAATGTAAAAGAGAGAGTGACTCCAAACATCCAGCAAATAGAAGGAAAAGTGCTGGGCTTCATGGATCAGCAAGAAAATACAAGTTAAGACCATAGCAAGACACTCGCACATCCTACTAGGAGGGTTAGAGGGGCAAGCACCAGGACATGCTAGCTCACACATGTCTAGAGCACAGGCTGGGTTCCAGGCTAAGAAGCACAGGTATGGGCTAGCATGTGTGAAGCCCTGATTCTAGGCTCAAAAACAAAACAATGACACTTCAGGTGGAGCTCTGACACCTGGCAGGGGTGACACATGGCAAGAGTGGACATCTGCAGTGACTCTGCAGAGCTGCCTGAGTCCCTGCTGCGTACGAGCAACACATATTCTATTGTTTAGGTAGTCTATTATATAGTCTCTTTCTGAGACCATAACCACTATGTCTCATAGATTCAGGAAGACACAAGAACGTTTAGCACAGATTTCTTTTTAAAGATTTTTTTTTTAAGCCGTGAACTTCTGATCCTTCTCCTCCACTGCCCAAGTTTGAGAATCCCAGACATCAAATCCTTAACTAGTACAATAGAATCCGGTATGTTGAAATCAGAAACTATTCAAGGACTATCAATAAAGGACTGGATGAGAGGTTTTGTTATCTTCAAGTAATAGAAAACAAACCCACAGTCATACGCAACCCCATAGATGGAGCTCACAGGCATGGCACTCAACAACAGGGGCATTGCTACATGATTTCATTAGATCACATTGAAAAGCAGGGCCAAATTGCTCTGAAATCAAAGCCAGAAAGGAAAGTTACAGACAAGCTAGAGACGAGGCTCAGCGGTGAAGGGCACCCTCTGCTCTCCCAGGGGACCTGAGTTCTGTTCCCAGCACCCACATGGGGGCTCGCAACCACCTATAACTTCAGCTCCAGGAGATCTAATGCATTCTTCTGGCCTCCTCAGGTGCACGTACCCACACACAAATGCATACATAACAAGAAAAAAACAAGTAAGTTATAGGCCAGAGGTTTCTGAGGAACACAGTCACAAAATCTTGCATTCCAGCAACACAGTCAATTACAACACAGTCAATGTGGGTTTATATGTTACCAAAAGAGCCTTAGCAAAGGGCTAGGAACAGAAGTCCCTGGCACCTGGAAAGGATGCTCACTGTGACCCAGGAGCTGGGAAGAAGACTGACTTAGTCGTAACCATGGAGCTGAGTATGACGGCTCACACTTGAGATCCTAGCCCTTGAGATGCTAAGGCAGGAAGATAGGTAAGAGTCGGAGTCCAGCTTACACTATACAGTCAAATGCTGTCTCCAAAGACAGATGAAAACCATACAATCCTCATGCCAAACATAAGGAACATTTGCAGGCATTCAGCATCAAATCAGAGAAGTAATGCTCAGAGTTAAATAATAAAGAACATGGAAGAAGACGGTAACACAAAAAACCCCAGCGGTGCTTCTAGGCGAACAACAAACTACCCAAAGATGAAAAAGCAAATTGCATTCATGGCAGCTACAGAAAGAAAACAAAGCAAAATTCTTCAGAATAAATGGAAACAGGGAAGTGAACCCCTTCACAGTAAAACTGTAACAGAGAAAAAAAAGACACAAACAAATGCTACATATTCCACACTCGTGCCCTGGAAGAGTTAATGTTGAGGCAACACTACCCTGCGATCTCACTCAGCACAATTCCAAAGACTTCCTCACAGAAAGAAAAGAGAACTCTAAGACCCATAGGGACCCCCAGATTACCTTTGAATCCCTTAAGCAACTTTGAGCAAAAAGAACAAAGCTAGAGATATCACATTACTTGTTGACTAAAAACAAAAACAAAACCAAACAAACAAAAAGAAACTACAGGGGCCAGCAAAGTAGCTCAGGGTGGAGTGCTTGCCTAACCCCCAGGGCACACACACCAGCACCACACAAACCAAATGTGGTGGTCCATGCCTAGAATACCAGCTCTCAAGATACAGGCAAGAGAATCAGGAGTTCAAAGTCATCTTGCCTACACAGCAAATTTGAGGCACACCTGTGCTACATAAGATTGTGTCTTAATAAATAGACAGACAGACAGACAGACAGACAGATTCCCCACTTCAGGTATTAAGCTGGGTATGAGGTACATTCCTCTCATTCCAGCATGAAGGAAACTGAGGCAGCAGGATGAGGAGTTTAGGGTCAGCCTTGGCTACATGAGATCCTGCCTCTCTCTCTCTCTCTCTCTCTCTCTCTGTGTGTGTGTGTGTGTGTGTGTGTGTGTGAGAGAGAGACAAAACACCATGACCAAAAAAAGGTTGGGGAGGAAAGGATTTATTTGGTTTATACGTCCATATCACAGTCCATCACTGAAGGAAGTCAGGACTGGAACTCAAACAGAGCAGGAGCTGGTGCGGAGGCCATGGAGGATTGCTGCTTACTGGCTTGCTCCCCATGGCTTGCTCAGTCTGCTTTCTTATACAACACAGAGCCACCAGCGCAAGGATGGCACCACCCATCATGGGCTGGGCCCTCCCACATCAGTCACTAAGAAACGCCTTGCAGCCTGATCTTATGGAGATATTTTGTCAATTGAGGTTCCCTCCTTTCAGATGACTCTAGTTTGTGTCAGGTTGACATAAACTAGCCAACACATACATGCACACGTGTACACACACGTGCACACACACACAGCAGAACTATGGTCATCAAAACAGCATGGCACTGGGGCATGAGACCAGGAACAAAGAGTTCAGAAGATGAGATACATGTTTAAAGTTCACTGATTTTCAGCAAAGGTCTCAACATCGCCCGGGGGGAAGGGGCTAGACTCCTGTCAAAGGGGTGGGAACAAGGAAACACACATGCAGCAGAGGATAGTTACACCCTAACTTCACTTATGAAAAATCCACCTCAAATGCATTGAAGACCAGAAACTACACAGTGTAAAACTACCAGAGGGAAATGGGGACACTGCATGATGCTGGTCGGGGTGGTTATTTTCTTTCTTTCTTTCTTCCTTCCTTTCTTTCTTCTTTCCTTCCTTTCTCCCCCCACCCCTTTTCTTTGGATATGATCTCAAAAATATAGGAGACAAAGGCAAAGTAGACAAACAGGCTGACATCAAACAACAAAGCTTCCACACAAACAAAGTGATCCGGGAATGAAAACAGCCCAAGAATGCAGAGCCCACTTCTGATAGGAGATTGATGTCTAACATAATGAGGAACTCGCTCAACTCGGTAGCCACACAGCAGACACAGCTGGAAAATAGGCAAAAGACCTAAATAGATGTTTCTCAGAAAAAAACCCATGAATGGCCATCGGGTATATAAATAACAGTTCAACATCAGTAACCATCAGGAAAAACAAACTAAAGCCAAAAAGACACGATCTTTCACATCTGGTAGAGTCCTCAAAAGAAAAGGGACCTGTGCAGTCACTGTAGACAGCAACAATGTGTATGCACCTGTAATCCTAGCTTTAGGGAGGTCAAGGGAGGAGGATCATGAGCTCTAGGTCAGCCTTGGCTATATACTAAAGCTCTGTCACACACAAAAAACAATCTAAAATAGGACTAGCCTGGGTTAGCAACCCCACTCGTGGGTCCATATCCTGAAGAAATTAAATCAGCCTGGTGAAGAGATGTCTACGTACCATGCTCATTACAGCAGAATTCACCCAGAGCTGGGAACAGCATGAGTTCCATCAACTGTGGAATGGATAGGGAACAGAGGACTAGGGGGTGGGGTGTCGCTCAGTAGGTAGAGCGCTCACTTAGTGTGACTCCCAGAGGAATGCAAAGTGGACATAGTGCTGGGTATGCCTGAAGTTCCAACACTAGGGAATTAGAGACAAAGGATTCAGAGTTCAAGGCCAGACTCTACTATGCAGGAAATTCAAGACCAGCCTTGGCTAGATGGGGCCTTGTCTGAAAAAAACAAAAACAAAAACAAAATCAGGGATAGTGAGATAGCTCACGGTAACTAACCTTGGCCTAAGTTCAACTCCCAGAACCCACATAAAGGGAGGGAGGGAGAGAAGGAGGAAGGGAGGGAGAGAAGGAGGGAGGGAGGGAGGGAAGAAAGAAAGGGGAGGGAGGGAAGGAGGGAGTGAGGAAGGCAGAGTAAGAACTGACTTCACAGAGTTGCCCTCTGACCTCCACATACCTGCTGTGTCATACCTCCACTCCCACACAATAATAATAATAAAACAAATATTAATGCATTTTAAAAATGTCAGTGTACCTCACCTGTAATGGCTACCATGCCAGTCCGTTTTCTGTTACTGTGATAAACGCTTGAGATAACCAACCTCTGGATAGAAAGGTTGTGGTGACTCAGTCTGAGTGACTCCAAGCCATGATGGGGGAAACCCTTAAATTCGGGCCTCTAGAGTGGGGCTGGAAAGCACTGCTAGGGACCTTGAGGTGAGGCAGAGCCTAGAAATCCTGATTTCGAAGTGGATTTGGATTTGGATTTCGCAGTCCTCTTCACAAGCACACCCTTGGTAGCCTAAGGACATCCCCCAACTCCAATGGGTTCAGCCACCTAAACCCTCAGTGCGTGGCCCTTTGGGGACCCAAACTATGACACGTGGCCCTTTGGGGACCCAAACTATGACACTCTCTTTGCATTCCAGACAAGTGTACTCAGAACTGCTAACAATCCAGGTAAAGAGGGGCCCAGGGCGGCAGATATACTGCAGTCAGTAATCTTAGGGGTGTGCTATGGTTGGTGCTTCCAGGAAGGAGGCAGGTTACAGGAGACAGAGAATGCTGGCTGCTCTGTGAGATGAAGCATGAAGTGTGGGATGCGTCTTCACCTTAGAGCGAGGGGCCAGCATGTATAAGGTCCCGGGTTCTATCCCCAGCCCTGTGGGGGGGGGGACCCCACTTTAATTATATTCTTAGTGAACCTATCTCTCTGTCCTACCAAAGCTGTAGTCTTTACCCCGCCCCAGCCCTCCAGCTCTCTCTATACTGAGGAAAGCAAGTGTGAAGGAAAAGCAGGCTTAGGCTTCCAGGCTTCTGGCTATAGTAGAGACTTCTGGCTGTGGAGCTGAGGCAGCCAGGCCCAAATGAGTCACCTAACCAACGCCAGGCAGGCTGGCACCCACACTGGGAAATCCTGTTCTCCTTCCCTTCCCTTATCGCTTCTGTTGGTGTCCAATCCACTCTCCACCCAGCCACAGTGAGCTCCTGAAACACCCACAGCCAGGCGGTACCCCTCTTAGCCCCTCAGAGCTGGAGGGCGGGGACAAGGCACATGGAACAGAGTCTGAGCTAGCTCTAAGGGATGGAGGTCCAGAAGACTTGGACGCCTCCACACAAACAGAGAGAGGGAAAAGCTTTCTTGGCTCTGTGTGGCCCTGAGTCACAGGCCTGACCCCACAGCTGTTCCTCATTTGGGACTTAGGTCCTGCTGAGGGTGTCATAAACAGGCAGAAGCTTGGGAGGTCTCTGTAAGCAGGAGGATGCTGGGCTGGGCTGGGGTGGGGGAGGGGTACTTCAGTCCCTGGGCTCCTGTGGGCTATGGGCAGTGACAGCAGGAAGCTGAAAATGTGGCTAAAACCCTGAGGAGAGGCTTCCTGCACAGGCTCTGCCTTGGTGACTAACTTGCCACTGTTTGAGTTCTCAAAGACTCACTTTGCAGAAAAGTCCCCAGCCTGGGCAGCTCAGGACCGAGGGTCACCCTTCCAAACCTGACAGCCTATGCTGTGGAGAAGGGCAGGGGTGGGGGGATGCAGTGTGTGTTCCCAGCAATGCAGTGTGTCCTACCAGGGTGGGGTGGGGACAGGGTGCTGGCAGCTCAGGATACAGGTGCCACTCACTCACCCTCCCCCACCCCACACACAAGATGGACAATCTGATGAAATAAGCTTGACTTGGTCATGTGACCCCAGCTCTCCTGCCCTCTCTGGCTTGTAGGTTCTTACCATGGATGGTAGGGTAGAGATGCCTTGGCATATGATTTCTAATCTGGTGGGCCTGTCACCAGGACAGTCACCCTTCCCCCCAGGGTCCCCCTCATTTGCATGGGCAGGCTGTGGCCCTAACTCCACCTCCTTCCAAAGTGATGGTTTGAAACCCAAATGAGTAATGGTACCCAGTTCTCAGATGAAGAAACTGAGGTGCCCTTTCTCAACTCAAGTTCCTGTACAGCTTTAGAAACAGCCTGGGCTGTTTCCACTGCCCAGAGGGAAGGGAGAGAACACTCAGGGCAGAGACGGGAACCTGTCCTATGTCACAGCTCAGTTCTGCTTTGCTCACCACCTCATTCCCAGGGCCCTGCCCCTGCATCTGCTCTGTGCTTGGCAAAGGGGACAGCAGGAGTCAGACAAAACTGTGCCCGAGAGGTCAACTGAAGACACGGAGGCCCCAGGAGGGCCTAGGAGTCTGCTTCTCTGTGTGTGAAGAGCCCAGCATGTGGACTTCAGAAAGGTGTGGGGGCAAGAAGGAGGAAGAAGGAGCTCGCTGGGAGGAAGAAACCAGTTAGGCCAGGCTGAAGGCCAGGGTGTGGAGGGAAGGGAAGACGAAAGTAGGAGCAAGCACGCCCAGAAAGCCAGGCTCAGGACATAGAGAGAAAGTCCCAAGGGAGCTGAAGGGAAAGAGAGGCCCCAGGCACTGGTAAGACTCGGACAGGCCGCCTGGCTGCACTTGGGAGAAGCACCTGCCATGACATGATGCTGGTTGTGGGAATGAAAAGCAGGCAGTGGCCTGCAAGCCAGGGCACCCTGGGGTCACCTAGGCTCCTTCCTTGGAGACTTGCAGCTTCCTAGCATGCCAGACCAGGTATCCAGTTGAGTGGCATGTGGGTGACCCTTCCAGGCCCTGGGCACTGCAGGGAGCTGAGTGCCCATTCTTTCCTCTAGCAGCCTTGGATGCTGAGTCCCCGCCCTATGCCTAGGTAGAGACAAAGTGAAGCTCAGGATACCAAACCTGAGCTTGCCTAAAACGCCTCACCCCTAAAACAAAAGTTAAGGACCAAGAAGGACCAAGCAGTTCAGCTCTACAAACTAAGGCCCAGCCTGCATCCTCACCTCACACTGACTCCCAGCATACCACAGTATTCTCTCAGGCCTTTGCTGTTTTGTTTGTCGTTTTGTTTTGTTTTGTTTTGTTTGTTTTAATAGAGTCTCACTATTAGACCTTAGCTGGCCTTGAGTGGAATTGGCTATATAGACCTCAAAATTCTACCTGCCTCTGCCCCCCATCCCCCACTCCAAGTGCTAGAGTTAAAGTCATGTGCCACCACGCCTGGCTTACCTGCCTCTTAAAAGGTGCTGGTGAAGGTCCAAGGACCAGCCATGCATGCACTAGCTGTACTGAATGCACATCTCACATAAGGCACATTCTACCCTAAAACCACAGCACAGTCCTAGCAGGATGACATCAAGTCACTGGGGTGACTTCAGGGACATGGTGAGAGAGTCCCCTCTTTTGATATCACTAGGTTCCGACTCCCACAGACTTAGGCTGGGCACCAGGGCCAGAGACAAAACAGTCTCAGGTCTGTCTGAAAGGAAGCAGGCAGAGGACACATTCAGTCACTGAGAGTGACCTCATGAGATATCCAGGAGTGACCTCATGAGATATCCAGGACCTTGACTAGGAAAACCAGCCGTTGTAGGCACCGGAGAGTTGGTGGTGTGTGTGTGTGGGAGGGGAGGGGGGCAGTGTAGATTCTGCAGCAACACTACAATCAACAATTCTTCCCCGAGCTGATAATGACACACAGAAGCATCCATTATGGGAATCCTTAGCCCCTGTGGACCTCATGTACCACTAAAGGCTTGAAGGAGGATAGGGAGCGAGCGAATCCAGGATGCATTCTAATAGTAACTGTAAATGTCCTTATAAGAGAGAAGCAGGGCTGGGCACGTGACTCTATGGAAGAGTGCCTGCTTAGCATAGACAAAGTTCTGGGGTCTTTCCTCACCACTGCCCTGAATGAGTGAATAAATGAATGAATGAATGAGCGAACAGGGACACACGCTGGTGTCTCTAACATGTTCAGAGGCATGAACATGAAGAGTTCAAGATCTGAGATTATTCTGAGCTCCAGGAGACCTTGACTCAAAAAAAAGAGGGGAGGAGAACAGGGAGCCAACAAGACTGGCCGTCGGGTAATGGCACTTGCTGCCCAGATCGAAGGACCAGAGTTCCATCCCCACCGCCTACGTAAAGGCAGAAGGAGTAACACAGCTGCAGAACCCTGTCCCCTGACCTCCACTCACCAGGCACGGCACGTGCCCAGTCAGACACAAGCCTCGTGCACACACAGTAATAAATAAAGCGAAACATAAATAAAAACAGAACGGTAGGGAGGCAGAGAGGCTTGAGCACAGAAGGGGGAAAGGGATGAGCGGGTGGACTAGGAACGGAGGTGACTCAGTCGCAAGGAATGTCAGCATCTCGCAAGAGCTGGAGGAGACAAGGAACAGGGTCTAGCCTGCATTCCAGTCCCACAGGGCTCATCTCAGACTTCTGACCTTCTGGACCAGGGAAGAATGAATCCACATTGTCTTAAGCCTCCGACTTTCTGGCCTCTTGGGTTCCCTGATTATAAGGAAAACATCTCTGAAGAACAGGGGGTGGGGTGAGTGATGGCGCCTGACTACTCTCGACTTCTTGGAGGTGCATGACATTACAGTTTGAACTACCCCCCATGTAACATGAAGTCCCATGGTACAGTTACTAGTGAGAAGTCATGGAGTCTTACCTCAGCCTAACTGGAGGAAACCACCCAGTGAGGGAAAGAGGGTACTGTAGTGCAGAGATGACTGGCTAGGTGGGAGTAAACATATGAGCAGATTCCCAGTCCTTGTCCCACATCTGTGCACACCTGTGCATAGATAGTGATAGGCTCATTGATGCCCATGAACAGGCCCTGGTCTGTTCTGACCACTGGCACCTTCTATACCTGACCAGGTGCCCCACTGAGATGCATCACATAGGCCACCCTACTCCTACAGCCACCTCTGGGGAACTGGAGGCCCAAGGACCATGGTCCCAACAATGACAATGGGGTGTGGCAACTCAGCCATCACTGGGCAGCAAAAACATTCTGCAACCTTGTACCTGAGCTCAAGAATGGGCTTCAGGAGGTCCAGGTTGGTACCCCAAAAACACGTGGCCCATTTTGCCTTTGGTGAGCAAGGAAAGACAGAGCCCGCGGCCCAAGGAGGCTGGTAGTCCCACCTGATCTGAGGCAAGGTGGCACCACCACCCAGAGAAGAGGCTACCAAGGTGGGCCCAGAAGGCCAAGCCTGGGGACCTCAGGGAACCATAGGAAAATAAGAATTGAAAGGATAAGGGAGATGTCTGGAGGACTTGGGTAGCTGGGAGGGGCCCCTCAAGCACTGAGAGATAGGGGAGAGGAGGGCTCAATCTGCAAGACCAGCTACAGAACCCAGCAGCAGTGGCCCAACCCACAGAGATACTTGGAGAAGGTGTGACAGTCTGCTATCTCTAACTGGGAACAGCCAGGACTCACACCCATGATCCCTTTGCAAAACATACCTAGAGTACCCCTCAACTGCCCTACCCTGCTTCTCCCAGGGGGAAAGGGGGGAGGGGAAGACCTGGCCAATCTGACAGAGAACAATAAGCAGGGACTTAGAAGTGATTGGCAGGTCCTCTCATTCATTAAAGCTGAGAGGGCCTCCCACGTCAATAGGAAAAACAAAACAAAACAAACAAACAAACAAAGACCAAAAGAAACAAGTGCCAAACCAAAACAACAAAAACCACTGCTGACCAGTCCTCTTGCTTGAAAAGTGACCCTCTCTTTACTCAATGAAGGGATCAGTGACAACGGCTGTCAACTGGCTACCAAACACCCCATAGTAAAATGCTTAAATGACCAGATCTATTGTCACCATCATCATCCCTAAGTCTCTGTGACAAGGTAATATTTAGCCTCACTCCACACACCAGGAGAAACTGAGCCACAGGCTAAGCTCTCTGCTTCAAGGCCGTGGGCAAGCAGGAAGACAAGGAGCCAGTCTGAAGGAGGAAGAAAACAGGCCTTACAGGAAAGAGGGTCTCTACAGATAGATAGAGAGTGGCCTCCCAGTGCCCTCTGAGGGGACAGGGAAGGCCTCCTTGGTGTGTGTGTGTGGGGGGGTGTTCCAGATCTCAGAGCCATCCTAAGAGCATTCAGGGAAATTAGAGTAGAATAAGACAGAAACAGCACAGGCTTCTGAGAAGCCCACAGATGTCTCATGGAAAGCCATGGGTTTCCTGCCACCGGTTCCCAACTGCCACCTGACTGGTACCGCTTCAGAGGCAGCCATTGCTCTTACCCAGTAGCAGACCTGTGAAGCTTCCCCTAGATCTTCCTTCCACTTCTGTTCTGGGAGTCCCAGCACCCAGCCTGTACTGGGTACTGAGGAGAACAGACAGGTACTGGGGTGGGGAGTGGGCCGGCTCTCCCTGCCATAACCTCTACAGCAGCCTCTCCCCCAGGGTAGCCAAAGATGGCCCTTGTCAGACACACCCACCGCCCAGACTGGCACTCAACTTCACACTCTGTCTTTGTCCATGTTCTTTCCTCGCCTGACTGTTTCGTTGTTTGGACTCTAAGGTCCTTTCTTCACCTTGTTAGACTCTTCCTAATTCTTGTTCAGATGAACGATCATCAGCTCCCACGCAAGGATGACCCCTGCCTGGTGCTTGACTCTGCCTCCTTCTCACCACGTCAGTCAGGAGCTCATCTGTTGGCCCACCATTCTCTCAGTGGGAAGTGAAGCCTCTTAGGGTAGGCTCCACCCAGACTGCAGTTCTGACCCCAGGCAGCCTAGGGCAACAGCAGCAGCTGGGCCCTCCACACTGGACCCCTCTGGTCTTCTTCACCTCCACTCGAAACACGTAGCCTGTGGCAAGGACCAGCAAGGATCCAGGGCATGGCACAGCAGAGCTTCCCAGGAAGATCTCCCTGGCTCCCTGAACACAGTGGCCTTGGGCATTAGCTGAGTGTTCCATCCTCTGGCACAGAGGAGATCATGGCTTGTGTTTTGGGATCCTGGGTGCCAATTCTGGCTGGGTCGCCTTAGAGGGAGGCTGCCTTCCCTTCTGCTGCTGGGGCTCATCTGTGCGAAGTCTGGAGCTGACTCTCACCACAGGAAAGACTGCCAGGGAAAAACTGAGCACCTGTTAATGCTCTTCAGTCCTACTCCACCCCTGGCACCCCTATGAGGACCTTTCCTACACGCCCCCCATCCGGCCTGAGAGCTGGAGGTAGGACCTTGAAGAGTCTCTGCGAAAAGCCAGTTTTTGCCAGACCCTCCTTGCTCCCAGCCCTGAAGGCAAGGAGAGGGGCCCCCATTCAACTAGGCACTTACGGCCAAGAAGGGGTGAAGGGTCATATATCTGGGATCTTTTGGCCTCATGCCTACTCCAAGCCAAGGGATGTGGATATCTAGAAAGGTTAGAAGGTTTAATGGGTTGAGGGGCACAGGGGTGAGGATAGGAAAGGGGACTTGTTAGGAAGATTAGAAAGATTCAAGCCCAGTGATAAGCACACTCCAGCGTATTTGCACTGGGAACACGGCCTCAGAACACCCAGGTGGAGGTGAGGTTGGTCTCTCACCCAGGGCTGAGGGTGGAGGTAGGGATGAGCTCAGGGGCCTGGGTAGATCTTTGGGGGGTGGGGGTGGGGCTCCGTCTCCTAGGCCTGCAGGCCAGGCAGGACTCAACTCCCAGCCCTGAATCCACAGCATGTACAACCCCTGCTCGGATTCGTGCTCCCGAGGCATGCACTGGCCCGCGCTGCACCTGCACACACACCCAAACGCACACTAATGTGCGCTCGCACACGCCTCCCTCCGCGCAGCGCCTCCTACCTGCCGCGTCGCCGCAGCTGGAGCTGGACTCCCGGGATGCAGGGCACAGTGCGGGCACTGGAGCGGAGGCTAGACCAGCCCGCTCCACAGCCTGGGATTCTGCGAGGAGGTGATGCCCCGGCAGCCCGCAGGCGGGGGGTTGGAACTTGGACCCCGGGGCTTCGGTCTGTCCCGCCCCGCCTCGCAGCCTCCTCCCATTAGAGGCCAGAGGCGTGGTCTCGCGGGGCGGGTCGGGGAAGGGGGGGGGTTTTGTTGCGCATGCGAACTGGAGAGACCGTCTTTCCCTGGCGGCCGCCTGATAGTGCTGGCTCGGAACTGGGAGGGTGGCCCCGACCCAGCAGCTCTCCTTCCTCCCCACTCCAGCGCTGTCCGCGATAGGAGAGCATCCCGGGAAGTTGGCTGCCTAGTTCGCCATTGGCCTTAAAGGACCTGCGTGCCCCACCAAGTGCTGGCAGAGAATGTTAGCTGACTTGGGGTATGCATCTTAAACCGGCTTCAGACAGGGCCAAGGCAGGGCAGCTGAGAATGGGAAAATCCAATTAGATGAGAACCCCTCCCTTTCCATTTGTATCCTCATACCCACTCCCAAGATTTTAGCTGGTGAGGTGCCCAGAGGGCCCCAGTCAGTTAAGGAAAGCTGCCCCTGCTCTGTCCTGTCCCGTCCTGTCCAGTCCTGGGTATTTATCTGCTCCGAGTGTAGACTGAAGCAGCAGGGCCCAGATTTTTGACCCTCTCTGACTGCCTTCAGAATGCCCTGGAATACACCAAGCCTTGGTGTCTTACTCTATAAAGTGGGAACTGCAATCTCCTCAGGCTAGGCTGTCTGGGGGAATTAGAGAGATTTATGGATAATCAAGGCTGGCCAACAGTAGGCTGGGTCACTCAAAGGCCACAGAGACAACACTTGTCTGACCTGGTCATCCTGGTTGCTGCTGGTCCACCTCACAGGTCAGAAACTCAGACCCACTCATCCCTCCAGTTTCCTGGTCTCTTGTTAATGATTACCTCAACTCCAGTCACCTCGCCCTCTACCTCAGCCCTGTCCCTGGCCACCTAAGTGTAGCTCCATCTGGTTACCTGACTGACCAATAGAGTTTTCAACTATGTTGCTGTCCCCCCACCACCCAAGCATAATGTTCCAAGAATGTACTAGGTTTTGCTCTCCGTTTCCCCTAGTCCTGGTCTATGGCTGGCCCAGGGTTTTTTATATTCTTTCCATCCCCACAGAAAAGCTCTTCCATTGACTCTACACAGCCTCAGCATGTCTCTGCCCAGAAGCTCTCAGTCCACAAAGCAGATCTGGATTCAGGGCTCACTCCACTAGTTACCGGGCAAGTTCTATATTCTTTCGTGGTCTCAGTTTCCTTGTCTGTAAAATGGGCTTTCTAGGAGAAGCACATGGTGATTGTGGGGCCAGAAAAGTCAAAAGGTTCAGTCAAAGCCCTCAAGCAAAGAAGTAGGCAGCATTGCCTCTGGCTGAGCACCTCTCATATCTTCCGAGATAGAGCAGGGTCATGTCTGGGGAAGTGTGTTCTTCAGCCCACAGATCCATAGTATCCAGAGAGTGCTCTGACTCTCTTCTATAGCTCAGAGGATGGAGCCACGAGAGGGCTGCCATGTGTTGGTTTCATTCCTGGGCTCTGCCTTGACTCCTTAGCTCTGTGGCCTTGGACATGAGACCTGCACTGCAGAACCCACAGCAGCACCCACACTGCAGTGGTGGCAGTTGATTGGCTTGACTCCTGAGAAGTCCTTATGGGGGCCTCTAGCTGTTAGTGTCCTCAGCCCAGCCTGCTCGTTTTGTAAAGATACAGTGTCTCCAGCAGCAGAGACACATACTCTGTAACATGTGGATTAGATGATTAGACACAGGTGCCTGAGAACTGGTCTTAGACTGGGAGGCCTGTCTCAGAGCCCATCTCTGGCAGCTTCCACCTTCCTGACCGGTGAGGGAAGAAACCCAGAGAGACAGTGACCTGCCGAGGGCATCTGGACTTGATGGAGGGAGCAGAGGCTCTGATCCTTGGGGAGCAGAAGAGCAAGGCATGCCAGGAAGAGCTGGGCGGCCTAACAAGGCTTTCTGAGGGGCGAATGATGCATCTTTGCCAATGTGTTGGCCTCAGGACCCTGCCAATTGGTTTTTATAAGCTTAGTCATCTAATGGCACCATTAAAGAGCCTGATGGGTAGGTCTTTTCCCATTAAATTCTCACAGTTATTAGCCCCACTTAGCCAATGGCAGACCTGAACCTCAGGGAGATGCCCCAGGTCACAAAATTAGTAAACAGCAGAAGCGGGATCCAGACCTACCGAACTATGCTGGCTCTATCTATTCTTGTGTTAGATCTCTCCTTCCCCTTCTCCTTCTTCTCTCCTGACTTTCCGGGAAAGGACATCACTGTAGGCCCCTTGACCTGCTCTCCAACCTTTACTTAAACTCCCTTGAAACTGGGAACTCATTCCTTCCAGGGATAGCCCCGTCCCTTCTACTTGTCAGAATCGGAACCCATTCTACCTAGCTCTGTAGAGCTCTACACCCCTCACCAATGCCCAGGAACAGAATCTGCTCTGCACAGGTCAGTGTTACAGTGTTTCCCAGGTGAAATTCATAATGAGCAGGGTTTTTCTTCCTTCCTTCCTTCCTTCCTTCCTTCCTTTCTTCCTTCCTTCCTTTCCTCCTCCTCTTTCTCCTCCTTTTCGTCGTCCTCCTCCTCCTTCTCCTCCTCCTTTTCTTCTTTAATCATTTTGGCTGGCCGTGGACTCCCAAGTTCAAATGTTTCCTCCATCTCAGACTACTAAGTGCTGGGACCATAGGTGTTGCTGTGTCTGGGTGTGAAATGTCTCCACATAGGCTCATGTGTTTCAACACTTGGTGTCCAGAAGATGGCGCTGTTTTGGAAGGTTGTAGAACTTTCAGAAGGTGAAGCCTCAAAGGAGGAAGTGGGTCATTTAAGGAAGGCTTTGAGATTTTACAACCCCACCCCTGTCCACTCTGTGCTTCTTAACTGTGGACTCAGTGTGGCTAGCAACCTCATGTGTCCTTTCTCAAACTATAAGTAAAAAAAAAAAAAAAATCCCTTTTCTAAATAGCAACTGTCATAGCAATGATAAAAGTTACCAATTCAGAAAATTGGGGTTTTTTTTATCATAAACCTGAGCAAATCGTTTGGAAGTGTTTTAGAAGAAGAATATGGGAGAACTTGGGGCTATGGACTAGAGAACCTTCTAAAAAGGCATAAGAAGAACTCAAAGGGACATTGTGAAGGGAGTTTGGAGGATGAGAATGCCAAGGGTAATGTGTACAATGAAGGCCCAGTTCATGAAGTTTCAGAAGGGGATTAAGACTCCTATCAGGAATTGTCTTACATTCCATTTAAGAATCTGGGTACATCTTGCCCAAGTTCTAGACATCAAGTTAAGCCAAACTAAAAAGCAAAACAAAACAAAAACAAAAACACCAACCAACCAACCAACCAACCAACCAACCAACCAACCAACCAACAAACAAACCACTGGACTAATTTGTTCAATAGGGCAACTTCCAAGACAGGATATAATAATAGCTAGACTCTGTCATGGCTGTTGCTCACTGCCCTTGTCAGGTCTACAGTGTGAGGAGGAACAGTGGAGCAGAGAGATATGAAAATGTATAGTTTGGTGGTGGGAAGGAGGGAGCTTAAAGTTGCAGGCAAGACTGATGCAAGAGCAGTTGCTATTGAAAGGAGTATCCCCATCAAAGAGAAGCTAATACGGTGTCTTGGGATGATTTAAAAAGAAGATTCTCTGAAGGCAATACCTTGCCCATCAGAAGAGCCATAGTATGGTAATGCAAACTCCTTTCCAAGGAGAGAACCTGAACTGAGAATGTCGAAGAAGGGGGTTTTAGTTTGCTTCCTTGTTGCTCTGATAAAAAACAAAACCAGAGGCAGCTTGGAGGGGAAAGGGTTTATTTCATCTTGGGCTTCTAGGCCGTAATTCATCACTGATGGAAGTCAGGGCAGGAACCCAGTGGAAGGAACTGAAGCAGAGACCATAGATGACTATTGCTTGCTGGTGTGTTCCCTGTTTCTGCTCAACTGACTTTCCTGTACAACACAGGACCATCTGCCCAGTGGTACTACCACCCACAGTGGGGCAGGCTCTCCCCCATCAATTTAGCAGTCAAGAAACAACCACAGAGATTTCCACAGGCAAATCTGATGGCATTGCTTCCTCAATGGATATTTCCTCTTCCCAGGTATGCCAAGGGGACAACCAAGATTAGCTATCATAAAGGGGCTCTCTGCTAAAAAACAACCAACCAACCAACCAACAGTCTAAGAATGTATTTTTTCATATTCAGCCACCAAGACATACAGAACCCACTACAGCTTTGGTTGGGGGGGGAGGGGAGGGGCGCTAAAGCGACATCCTGAGCTGAAAGCAGTACTTGGCAATGTTGTTCACATGGTACTAGGTCTTCAGGCATGGGACAAAGAGTGGGGGGGTTGTCATGGAGGTTTGACTGAGGTTCCAGAGGGTCCCTACCCCTGGGGTTAAGGCAATGCATGGCAGTTTTTCTTCAAGGAGGACCTAAGAATCCTCAGCATTAGCTGGAAATGTGAAGTCTAAATTGCAATGGAGACAGTAGGATATTGGATGTGCCAGGGCATGGGGCATCCACCAAGGAAAGCTGCAGGCATGGAATGAATGAAGCCAACCCAAGAGAGAGGCTATGTGTGTAGCAGAACTAGAGAGACAGCATACCCAAATTCTCTGGAGCCCGGGTGACTCCATCACAAGCCCCAAATGCTAGACATGGAATTTCAGGCTTTGGTATTTGCCTGGATGGATTTTGATTTTGCTTTGGTCTGATCTTTTTTGGCCATCCTCAATTCCTTCCTTTTGGAATGGAAATTTTACTCTGTGCCATTGTATGTCGGAAACATGTGACTTGTACCATTGTTGTTGTCGTTGTACAGAGGCTCACAGTTAAGGGACAACCTCAACTCTCAGAAGAGATCTTGAATATTTGAACACTATTGGGGCTGTTAAAAACTATGAGGACTTTGAAATTGGAATAAATACGTTTTGCATCATGAGATGGCTTTGGGGGACTAGAAGTAGAACGCTGTGGTTTAAATGTCCCTCATTGATGCATGTGTTTGAACACTTGGTCCTCAGCTGATGGCATTGTTTTGGAAGACTGTAGGACCTTCAGGAGGTAAAGTCTCACTACAAGAAGTGGATCACTGAGGGTGGGCTTTGAGGTTTGATAGCCTGACCTCATTTCCTGTCCACTCTCTGCTTCCTGATCCTGTGGCTACAATTTGACCAGCTAGTCATGTTCCTACCACCATCCTCCATAATGGACTATATCTCTTCTTAAACTATAAGCCCAAGTTGCTTCTTGTCAGGTATTTGGTAGCAATAAGAAAAGTAATAATGGTGCATCATTGTACCTGAACTAGTATGTGGGTTTTTTTAATCCCTGCATCCAGTTTGCCAAGCTATTAATGAAGAGGGTTGACGACTATCTGTAACTCCAGTTTCTAAGAATCCAACATCCGTCCACAAACACACTAGTGGGCATAAGCACCAATGCACGATAAATAAAAATAAATTATATAAAAAAGATCAAAATGTTAGCAACAAAACATCAATAACAAAAACCGAACTAATTTAAAAAATAAATGTTTAAAAAATGGAAGGAGTCCAGTTAGAAATCCAGGACTTACAGTTAGGCTGGGTGAGGTGGTGCACCTCTGTGACTTCAGTCAGTGCTTGGGAGACTCAAGCGGGAAGAGTGAAAGATCAGTCAGGGGATGGAGAGACGGCTCTGTCACCAAAGTGCTTGCTGTGTCATAATGAGAACTTCCTATCTGATTCTCATCAAGAACGAAAACAAGACATGTGTGATGACCTGTACCTGAAGTCCCACCACTGGGGAAGTGGAGACTAGCAAACCCCTAGAGTTCAGTGGCCAACAGAGCTGGAGAGGGGAGCACCAGGCTCAGTGAGGGACACTGCCTCCGAAAAGAGTGGAGAGCCACCGAGGAATACAGCAACTTTGATCTCTCCCTGCCACATGCACACGCACACAGTTCAGTGAGACCGTCTCAGACATAGACAGCCAGCTTCTGCTTTGGAGCAGCTGCTAGTGAACACACAGAAAGTGAGAAGTCAGGTCGGACTTCACAGTCAGATGGCATGCAAAGCCGGCACGTCAGACAAAATGTCCTTAATTCTATCCTTTTCTGAAATGCTGTTCATATTTTGTTCCTGGATATTAGAAGCCAGCTGAGGCTGGAGATGGGGCTCAGTGGTACAGCCCTTGCTTAGCATACACAGGCCTTGGCTTCTAGCCCTAGGACGAAAAAGAGGTTAAAAATAAAAATGTCTAAGATGGTGTCTTAGTTACTTTCCTAACTGGCTGTGAAAAGGCACCAAGACCAAGACCAAAACCAACTGACAAAGTTTATTGGAGGTTTACAGTCCCAGACAGTTAGAGTCCATGGGCAGCATGGTAGGAAGCCTGGTACTGGAACCATAGCTGAGAGCCACATGCTTATCCACGAGTAGGAGACAGAGAGAGAGACAGACACATGCACACACAGGAGAGAGAGGGGGGAGGGGAGGGGAGGGAGAGGGAGAGGGAGAGGGAGAGAGGGAGGGAGGGAGGGAAGGAGAGAGAGAGAGAGCACTGAGAATGTGTAGACTTTTGGAAGCCCAGAGCTCACGCTCAGTGGCACACTCCTGCACCAAACCAAACCTATTCCTCCATCTTTTAATCCTTCCCAAGAGCTCCGCCAATGGGGACTAATATTTCAAACATCTGAGTCTATGAGGCCTACTCTCATTCAGACCACCACAGTGAGTATGCTGGCCCCTTCCCTATCATCCTAGCTGAGGTAGGAGAACCTCCTCAAGTCTAAGGCCAGGCTGAGCTATACAGTGAAACTCTGGTGATAGATAGATAGATAGATAGATAGATAGATAGATAGATAGATAGATGATAGATAGATAGATAGACAGACAGACAGGCAGACAGACAGGTATTGAAAGCACTGCTCTTCATGGACACCAGGAAGCAGTCCG
This sequence comes from Mastomys coucha, assembly GCF_008632895.1. Classification (NCBI taxonomy): domain Eukaryota; kingdom Metazoa; phylum Chordata; class Mammalia; order Rodentia; family Muridae; genus Mastomys; species Mastomys coucha. Next base: position 87,004,683 of record NW_022196904.1, read on the forward strand.
AATAGAGAGGCCCACCTGTGCAGAGGAAGTCTGACAGATAGCTGAGGAACAAAGAAGTTGCTTGGTTCCCTGCCAGGCAGGTGGAGAGGTGTGGGAAGAAGTGGAGAACTGAGTGGGGGAGCAGGCAAGGGAGGGGGTGCAGGGCTCTAGCTAAATCTTTAAAAAATGTATACTGAGATACAATTTACCTATCATAAAATTCACCCTCTAGAGACTGGGGGTAATCAGTGTTAGAGGACATTAGCTTAGTGTGCACAAGGCCCAACCCTAAATGATAATTCATTAAAGTAAAAAATTCAGCGGTTTAATATCTTTACATTGTACAGCCATCACTGAAAGTGAACTTCAGAACATGTTCTTCACTCCAAAAAAAACGTTAGTGCTCAACCTCAGTCTTGCCCCATGGCCCCCGGTTGCCCCAGGCTACAGCTAATCGACTCTGTCACTTTGGACTTGCCTGCCATGGGTGCGTCACATAATGGAATCATACAACATGTGGCCTTTTGTTTCTGCAGTCTTTCACTTAGCCCTCTGTTGTCATGTTAGTGCATGAATCAGGACTTTCTCCCTGTTTAGGCTTGGATAGTAGCCTATTGTGCAGATATGCAGATTTTGCTTATCCGTCCATTTCTGGTGGGCGCCTGGGACTGTCACACTTTTTGGCTACTGTGAATAACGGCACTGTGCACTGTTTCAGGGTATTCATGGTGAAGACTGTTTGGACATGGGTTTAAGCCAGCAGAGCGTCTTCATTAGCCAGACGGTGGATACACCGATGTTTGGGATCTCAGCATAGCACCAGGCCTTTCTCAGGGTGGGCTTCTAAGCGGTGCTCTGAACTGCTGATGAAACCCGGTCCTGAATTGACATACTTCAGTTAACAAGAGCAGTCAGCCAGAAGTAGAACTGCAGAAGCCAAAAAGCAAGGTTAGTCCATCTAGAGACTTGCCCAGAACTCTGTGCTCCGACGAATCTAGTTTTGGCAGGTGATGCTGACTATGTGCTGAGTTTCACAGCTTGAATGGTTCTTCCATTTCAGAGTCAGTTGTGCTAAGGGGCCTTCGAAGTCTGGGGCCCTGTTACATGCACACCTGCAGAAGAGTTTTTGGGCGGATTCGAGTTTTCTGCTCTCACAGGAGTGCCTAAGGGTAGAATTGTGATCCCAGAGAAAGCCTCGTGGTTTCGTTTGTCTGTGGTTTTGGTGCTGAGAGCAGCACATGTTCTCCCGTGACAATGGACAACAGCCCCAGCATGGCAAGCACGCGTTCGCATGTGACAACGGACTGCAGCCCCAGTGTCACATGCTGGATTTTAATTTTTACCTATCTGTTTTTATTACTATTTTATGCACACGGGTGTCTTGCCTACATGTATGTCTGTGAAACACATGCATGCCTTGTGCCTTTGGAGGCCAGAAGACAGTGTTGGATCCCCTGAAACTGGAGTTATAGATGGTTCTGAGCTGGATGCTGGAAATTTAACCCAGGTGCTCTGCAAAGAGCAGCGGTGTTCTGAACTGCTGAACTGTCTCTGGGGCTGCAGTGCACAAACATATGCGCAGATGAAACACTTGAACATATAAAACTTAAACATAAATAAAATATTTTTGAAAAAGTATGTGTGGTGGGGGACAAGTCTAGAGGTCAAAGGCCAACTTGCAAGAGTTGGTTTTCTCCTTCTGCCATGTGGGACCCGGGCACTGAACTCATCAGGTTTGGTAGCAAGTCCCTCTATATGCTGAGTCAGGGTTTTGTGTATACAGTCTACAGGAACTTTAAATTTTCCATCTATTTGAAAGAGGCGTTGAACTCTGACTCTTCTGCTTCTCTTCCCAACGGCTGGGATTATAGCTATGTGCTGCCACATCTGCTTGGATTTTATTTGGTTTATTTATTTTTTTGATCTATGAATGCTCTGTCTGGATGGACACCTGCACACCAGAAGGGGCATTGGATCCCTTTATTGATGATCCTGAGCCACCATGTGGTTGCTGAGAATTGAACTCAGGACCTCTGGAAGAACAGTCAGTGCTCTTAACCTCTGAGCCATCTCACCAGCCCTCTTATTTGTTATTTTAAGAGACTCCCTATGTAGCACTGTCTGACCTTGAACTCTGTCTCCTGCCTTAACCTCTCAAGTGCAGGTGTGTGCCATGTGTATACACCACACCCTGGCATGTTTAACTCTTGAAGAACTCCCACACTTCTTTTCAAAGCACTGAAATGGTCTACACAGGAGTGAGGACTCTTATCCATGTTCCTATCTTTGGCAGGTAAGTGTCTACAGTGCCTCTCTAGCCTGGACTCTGACACTGCTCTGCGTGAGTGGCTCGGTACTAGCAGGTAAGTGGCTTATGGAGTGCTGAGGGTATCCACGTGGGCCTCCATGGCTGCCAGGGAGAAGTGGATCTGGTGTCCCTTGAGGGTTGGGGATAGTAAGGCTTACTCAAAGAGGAAGTCTTTGAGTGTCCCGAATGGAAAGCCAAAGACATTGGATAAAGTACTAACTAGTTCACAACATTGGGCCCCTGGGATGTAAAAGTGAGCTGGGGTCCTACTCATTGGAGTCCCAGCATCCTGGCAGCTGTCCTCATCTCTGAATGTTTGGGGGCAGATGTGGGTGTCAGGGGCTTCCATGTCCCTCAGGAGCTCCCAGAGTCTCCCCCCACATTATAACCACCTTTTAGGAATTTATTTTACCTTTCTTGAAACCCAAGGACACTTCCTCCCACCCATCCTGACAAAGCCCCAAGTCCCTCCCAATCCTGTTGTCCTAGACCCCTCCCCTTCTTCCTTCTACAGGTGGGGCTCCCTGGTCACCACCTCCCCTCCCCCACTCCCTGTCCTTAGCCCTCTGCCCCAGTAGCCAAGGGCCATGGGTGGGTAAATCTCCACTCGCTCTTCACTCTGCTTCCAAGTCTCGAGGGCGAGAATAAAGAGCAAGGATGGTATTTTGAACACTGATGTCTGTCATCTGTGACTATGGGAGCACTAAGATCAATCTGGAAAGACCCCTTTTGTGTTGAGGGAAGCTGTTGGTCATTCACAGGTGGGTGGGGTCCAAGCTGGGGCGAGGGACAGCCTACAGCAGCAAGGACTAGTCTGAAATGACTGTCCCAGGGTGGAGAGGGTCTTTCTCTGGAAGACACTGTTAGGATGTGGATTTAATGCTGAAAGATTGGCAGTTTCTCAAGCACCGTAGGGCAAAGGGAGGGCAGTCCAGTAGCCGTTCAGACACTATAAAGATAGCAGACAACCAAATTGCTGTCTGTCTCCTCCTGGAAGCTCCAGGCTGGCCTCTGGCCTCTGCAGCTCTCTGCTCAGAGGGTGAGTGACCAGCAGGTGTGGGGGCTGGCAGGAGGCAGGGTACTTAGTCCCTGATGCTCTGTAGACCCTTGTGATCTTGAAGATGTCTCCTCTCTACCTGGACATCAGTCCTCACCTTAGCCGCATGGAGACTGTAGCAGTCTGATAGTTCCTGTTTCTGGCGACAAGAATCCAATGAATCAGAGGTTTAGCTTTAACTTGATGACATGCTGTCTCTAGACATTGATTTACATATTTAAAGACGTCTTAAAACCTATTACTGCTTCTGTATGTGTCTTCTTGTACTCAGTCCCAAGTACATTGGTTTCTATTATACTGATGTTTTACAATGTTTTGTTTTGGTTTTGGAGACTTGCTCTGTAACCAGGGCTGGCCTAGACCTTAAACAATCCTCCTGCCTCAGCTCGAGTGCTGGGATCACAAAGCATGAGTTTGGGACCAGCCTGGGCATGTGGGTGTCAGGGACTTCCATGTCCCTTCCATGGGCATGGATGTGGGCATGGGTGTGAGCATGGGCAGGGAATAACAGGCAACAGGGCAAGACCCGGTCTCAAAACACTGAAATAAACGAATGAAACTGAAAGAAAGCAACATCCACAAAGCAACAGCAAGCTTTTCTCGATGTCTTGATATAGAAACTACATTTATTTTATATACTGATTTCACATCTGGAAAAGGGTGTATTTTCTTACTCATTTAATCAGTTATGTATCTGTGAGGGGTCTCTGTGCAGCCTAACAGTTCTTAAGAAGGTATTCTGCCCTCTAGAGGAATGTTTTGGAATATGTAGAGAAAAAATTTGATATGCCCAAGCTATACTTACTTTAACGTGTTTTTCTTTTGTTTAAATGTTATGTGAAATTAAGCAATATATTGATTCTTTTATAAAAGTGTGGTTACATCATGTAAGAACTTTATTCCAGGATGGGGGACTAGATGACGTCCTTACGGAAAGACCTAGAAAAGCAGCACTTGGAATTCCAGGGCAGGAGATCAGGAATTCAGGGCCATTCTCTGCTAGGCAGCCAATTGTGGGCAAGCCTGGGCCTCATGAGATCATGTCTTAAATAAATAAATACATATTTTTAAAAGAGGAAGTTAATTTGATTCAGCTGTAAACTTCTGAAGCTTAAAAAAATATTAAAACTGTGTATGTACCTGGGCGAGTTCATGAACATCACATGGATATATGAGTACCTAGTGATTCCCAAAGCCAGAGGACAGCACTGAATCCCAAGAACAGGAATTCTAGATGTTTTTGAGCCACCATGTGGACTCTGGGAACTGAACCCTGGTCTTCTAGCAGTAAGACCTCCTAAACATGGAGCCACCATTCCTGTCTCTCTTAGGAGAGACACAACAAAACAAAAACACCTCCCCTCCCACCCCCCCACCCCCGCTCAATCCTCACACATTTATTTTTGTGTATCTGCTCTCTGGATGAATGAACTGATGTCATTAGGCTTAGCATCAAATGTCTTTAACTGCTGAGCCATCTTTCCAGCCCCAACTTCTGAGACTTTAAAAAATAATTTTGGGGGTTAGTTATGGTGGAGCCAGCTTATAATGCCAGGAATTGGGAGCTGGTGTCAGAAAAAAAATCAGTATTTCAAAGCCTTTCTCAACTCAACATGAGTTCCAGGTAAGCCTAGGCCTTTCTTTTTCCTCTCCTTTTGAGACAGGGTCTTGCTGTAGTAGTGTTAGCCTAGGCTCAGCCTCCTGAGGGCTGGGGTTTTGGGCGTGTATCATCATACCCTTCTAGGGGCTATCATAGGATGTTTGGATCTATCGTCATGAGTCAGGACCATCCTTTTCCAACTCCTGAGGTCCTTGGGAAGTCAGAGTATGCTAGGCTTTTCAGAGGAGTCAGGGCACCCAAGGATGGCCTCTCCCTGAGAGTACTAGGTGCAGAGTGAGGGCAGGTGACACGAAGTATGATCCAACCCCCCAGCCGCTAGTCTGACGATGTCTGCTGCCCCATGTCTTTCTGGATGCCAGTTGGAATTGGCCACCCGGAAACCTCTGCCCATTTGCTTAGCTACACCAAGGAGGGACGGACCGTGGGTCAGGAGCGCCCCCTGGCGGTACACGGGCCGGTAGACGGCACCCGGCATGCTTGGTCTTCCAAAGTGACTTCAGGAGGTTCTGGGACTCCCTGGACCCAGTGGCCTTTCCTGTTCTTGGACACTAGCCCAGCCTCAGAGATGAGTGACCAGGCCCCAGAGTCACATAGCAGACACATTCCTCAGCACGGCACGCCAGAATCTTAATACCTTTACCCCCAAAATGGAAACTACCTTCTGCCAGGGAACTGAGAACAAGGACCAAAGCAGGGAATTCAGAAGTAATGATGCTCAATTGTCTGCGATAAGAGCTGGCATCAGGACCATTTGTTGAGAAGAAAGCACATCTGTCACGTGTCCATTTCCTTCATTTATTATTGTCTATCCCACACATATTTATGTGTGGCATCATGGGAGACAGAACCAATGGTCCTCCAAGGATGTCCACACCCTAATTTTTGAAACCTGTGACTAAGTTAGGTTACATGTGAATGACATGATGAACTATAATATACCTAGTGATCCGGCTTTACAATATGAAGATATTAACTGGGCGTGGAGACAAACCTGCAGTCCTCCCTTTGGGAGGTGAAGGCAGAAGGTTCCAGAACTCAAGATGATGCTTGACCGCACATAGAGTTTCAGGGCAGCCTGGGCTACATGAGACTTATCTCAACAAACAAATGATGGGAAGCTAAGCCTGGACTATCAGGTGGACCCAGGTTAGCTCCAGGGAAGGAGAGTGGTGGATGGAGGAGAAAGAAGATTGAGAGAAATTTGGCTGTGGGGAAATGTAGCATTGCTGGTTTTGAAGGTGAAGAACCTCTCCCTCTAGAAGCTAGGGAATGGGGGGGGGGAGGCTTCTCCCCTATAGAATACTAGGAAAGAAAGCAGTTTTGCCAACACCTTGACGTTAGCCTTATGAGACTTGTGTTGTCAGACAACTACAAGATAAGTGGGCTTGTTCCTAGGTTTCGAAAGTTAGTGAGGATTTGTTATAGCAGCAACAGGAAACTAATATAATGTTCTCACAGACAGGTGGTCACTGTCCTCTCATATGTGCACTTCCTAAAGTATTGGGGAGACAAAGCTATAGCTACGGGGATTTCACAGTCAGGGCTACAGAAAGATGGCTACAATGGTGTCTCCCTCTGCTGCCCTTAAGGACCTTTGTCTTTTACTGACCCCACAGAGTCCTGGAGCACAGTGGAAGCGAGGCTGCCTTTAGTTCTGAGTGTAAACTGACCTCTGGGAGCTCTATTCATTGGAGGAGCAAACAGTGGAAATGATCATTCGTAATTGCGCTGCATTTGACAGCTGACATTGATCTTGGCCGCCATGCCTCTCTTGCTGCCCACGAAGAATGGAGGATAGAAGACAGATGCCCTGGAAGGCTGGTGTATGAGGATGAACAGATAGATATTCTCATCCCAGAGGTCTTGGAGTCGGCTTAAAACAAGAAAAACGCCACCTACATGTTTGAAGCCATTCCTGACCAATAGGATCAAAATCCCCTGAAGTTGAGGGCAGGAACATGCACTAGGATGTAGTGTTTTCCAGATCCGTCCTCAAGGTGGCATCAGTGTGCATGGGATTTCAGCTCTCCTCTGGCCTTGGGAGACCCTGCATCGTGTCTGTGGCTACAGTGCAGCGCCGGGTTGTGTAGCGCCTTCCACATGAGCAGCATCTCATAAGGCGAGAAGCGGTGCACCAGCAGCAGCTCGCGGTACAAGCAGGGGTCGAAGGATGAGCGCTGCGCACCGGGCAGCCGCACGCCGAAGGGCCGGATGCCCTCGTGGCTGCTGGGCGCCAGGCCGGCCTGCTGCAGACACATGCCCATGTAGGCATCGTCGATGGGGAAGAGCGGGACGTGGTGTGCCGCGCTGCGCAGGTCGTGGGCTGTGCGGCGGGACAGAAGGAAGCCGCCGCCGCTGCAGTACACAGGGTAGGCTACGCCAGAGAAGAGCTGTTGGGGCACGAAGTACTTGCTCCAGCTTTCGCGGATGGGCACAGAACCTGCCATGAGCTGCCCGGTAAAGAGGTGGTGCTCGGGGGACTGCGTCTCCAGGAAGCTCAGCACGTTGGGCGTGTGCACGAAGACGTCGTCATCGCAGCTGAGCAGGAAGCTCACGCCCTGGCAGTGCTCCGCTGTCCAGTCCAGCAGGTGCAGGTGCTTGAGTGTGAGGTTGAGGAAGGTGTCACTGAAGTCCCACTGCAACATGTCGCCGTGCTCGCGCGCCTCCAGGTTCAGCAGATCGGCCAGCTGAGGCTCGCGAGCCGCCTCCTCGGGAGGGGAGGTCCCCACCAGGAAGAGGCGACGCACCTGCCGGCCTCTGTAGCTGCGCTCCTGACCCCACGTGCGCCGGATCAGCTCGCGCCGCTCGTAGTGCGCAGGGGACGACTTCACGGCTAGCAGCAGGAAGACGCCGCGGGGGCCCGCGCACTTGTGCGGCGTGTCCCACAGTTGCGGGAAGCGGCGGCAGTGGCGGTAGCGCAGGAAGTCTTGGATCCTAGAGGGCAGCTGCTGGAAGCCAGCCAGGAGGTTCACTGAGGCGTTGGCCACGCAGGGGGGCACCTGGAGGAGCGGCGAGCGCTGCACCGCAGCTATAGCTGTGGAAGACTGGGGAGTGGCCTCGGGACCCTTGGCTCTCTCCTGCGTGTGCTCCTGAAGGAGCCACTGGCTCAGCATCACGAAAGTCACACCCGCTAGAAAGAAAGCCAGAGTCTTGGGATTCCTGAATCTGCGGCTGCTGGACAAAGCCATCTGGGGGGTAGAGGTGGAGGGGCAGAGGCAGAGGGAGTCAGAGATGAGTCAGGAATCTTTTACACCGGGAGAATCCTTCTTTATCCCTATCAGGTCTCTCCCAGAATCTGAATTAGGCCTGTAGTCTCTCAGCACATGAGAAAGAAGGAAAAGGCAGGAGGATTAAGATTTCAGGTCATCCTTCGATACATAGTGAGTTCAAGGCCAAACTGGGTTACATGAGACCTTGCTTTAAAAAATAACCAGCCAACCAACCAACCAACTAGCAATAACCCAACTGACTAACCAACCAAAAATCCCAACAGACAAAACAAAACAAAACAAAACAAACGGCCTGGTTCCGTATAATATTATCTAGCATGAAAGAGGTCCTGGTTTGTGTGACCCGCACTGTATAAACTGGATACCATGGCTCAAACTATAATCCCAGCATTCAGAGAATCTGCGGCAGGAGAATAGCTGAACTAAAACAGAACAACGAATGGGGGTGAGGTGGGGTCCAAATTCCTGAGGACAGTGAGCATCTTAGGTCTCCCACAGCTGTGTCTATCACGGCTGATGTATAACCCCTAGATGTCACCCAGGATGACAGACACATGTTCAGAGTCAGTCTCCCTCTTGCTTCCAGCCAGCCTTTCTCTGTCCGTGGTACCACCATTCCCTGTTTGCTCAACCTGAGAATCTCCTCCCTACCATCTGCTGATTCTGCATTCCACATTTCTCTCAGCTTTATCCCCTCCTCTCCATCTCTGTCCAGCTGGATCCAGCACTGGCTGGGAGGACAATATGGTGGGGCGAATATTGCTTGCTTGGGTTTAAATTCAGATTCTGATAAATAAACTATGTAGCCCAATGATGGGGCATGAGGCCAGGGCATGAACTAAACTACATTTCCTGGTTACTGCTTGGAACTGCGCCACAAGGAAGCCAATCAGATCTCTGACTTTGATATTCTCATCTATAATGAGGTAATATTACATTACTGCTCCCCAGGAATGTGGTGAGAATTGTGGATCCTGTGGCCATCGGATGATATTGGATCATGACTCTGGCATCCTCCACTCTGCATGCGTCTGTGACTGCCTGTTAGTATTGGTTATTTCCCAAGTCTTCAAGGTCAGGCCCTTCTTGCAAGTAACCTGCTCATACATTCTCCAACCTTGCCAGAAAAATCTCAATCTTTAATTCTTAATGGTTCACATTGGCACCATCATACAGAAGTTACTCTTTTTGGTATGTATATTTATCGTGTGATTAAGGATCATACATAGCCCATGATAGCTTCAAACTCCCGTATACAGTCATGTATAACTGTTACAGATGATTATGACCTTTAACTTCTAATCCTCTTCTGTTCTGGCTAGTTTTTATGTCAACTTGACATAAGCTAGAGTCATCTGAAAGGAGGGAACCTCAATTGAGAAAATGGCCCCCTCCATACGCTCAAGCTGTAAGGCAGCCTGTAGAGCATTTTCTTAGTCAGTGATTGAAGGGGGAAGGCCCAGCCCACAGTAGTGGTGCCACCCCTGACCTGGTGGTCCTGGATTCTATAAGAAAGCAAGCTGAGCAAGCCATGTGGAGCAAGCCAGTAAGGACCCTCCATGGCTTCTACATCAGCTCCTGCCTCCAGGATCCTGCCCTTTGAGTATCTGCCTTGACTTCCCTCAGCAGATTATTCAGGATATGTAAGCCAAACACTTTCTTCCCCAAGTTGACTTTGGTCATGGTGTTTCATCACAGCAATAATTACATTAACTAAGACATTTTCCTTCACTTTCTAGCACTAGGATTACAGGAACGGCCAACTGCCACTCCCTGTTGAAGAGGTGGAAGTAAACTTTGAACACTGAGGTTATACACCATCCTGCTCTCTCATCTGGCCATCTGAAATGCCTCTTCCTGCCCTGAGATTTCGTTCTGTGCCTGTACTGGTCTATACCCGCACTGATCTCTTCTCCCTTAATTACTTTTCTTGTGGTACACTTGGAAGAGGTAAAACCCCGAGAAAGCTTCAGTGTCCGTCGAAGGAGGGCAGGCAAACTGTCATTCATCCCCCTTTGCCTCCCCTTCTAGCCCACCAGTACATCCGGGGCAGGGATGGAATCTATTCTTCACCATTGTAGGCTGAGGGAACAGTGTGGTGAAAGCTGTTTACCCAGGTTCAAGTCCTGCTTCTGCTACTTTCCAGCTGCATGGTTAAGTAAGCAGACACAGGCTTGTCTCATACCTAACCCTTAAAAGGGGTCTGGTTGGTTGGTTGGTTTTTAATTTTTAAGATATGGCCTCACTCTGAAGTCTGGACTAGTTTCAGACTCTGGATCTTCCTGTCTCAGCCTGCTATGCCATCCCACCCAGTTCCTCTGAAGAGCTCCCCGCCCTCTCCCTCCTTTCTTCCCTCTTCCTTCCTCCCTCCCTCCCTCCCTCTCTTTTTTTTCTTTCTTCCTTTCTTTGTTTCTTTGCTTCTCTTTCTTTCTTTCTTTTTCCTTTCCTTATCTTTTTTTTTGGCAGGTCTGCTATACAGGAATCAAACTGAAGTTCTTGTACATATTGAGCAAGTGCAGTGCCAATGAGTTTTATACCTGGCCCTCTTAGGACTTTTAGTGGTGAGTAAATAGTAATATGTACAAAGAATTCAGTACAAAAGCCAGGGGTGGGAGTTCATGTCTGTAATCCCTGACTCAAGGAGGCGGAGCAGGATGATCATGAGTTCAGAGCCAGCCTAGGCTATATAGTGAAACTCAAAGAGGGCCAGTGAAACAGCTTAGTGGAGTAAGGTGCTCGCCACTAAGCCCAATGATCTGAGTTAGCTCTCTGGGATCCACATGGACTCCCAGAGATTGTCCTCTGACCTCTACACCTGTGCTATGGCATATATATCACAAATAACCTTAAACAATAATGATAACAGTAAATAAGTTTTAAAAACCAAAATGAAAATAATAATATAGTATTTGGCATGTTAGTAATGTTAGTAAACATTAGCTAGTAGAACTGTCAAGTGCTAAAGAATGTTCTAAAACATGTGTTTATCCTCTATTTTCAGACAGTAGCTTGTGATGCTAGGTGATACTGGAATGGACTGTGTCCTAGCACTTGTGTATTGATACAGTGTCCAACTCGAAATGAGCACTGAGCAGGTGCTCAGGGCAGAGTGGCAGCAGTTAGTTGCTCTGAGGAGTAGAGGATTGTGCATACACTTATTGGTGGCACTGCTGAGCACTGTTAGAAAAGCCAGCTGCAGATTTCCACTGTTGCTCAGTCCTGCCTCGGTGCTGGTGCATTAGAGGAGGACAGTGACACATGGTGTCCATGTCACTGTCATAGCTACTCAGTGCATATGCCTATGCCTAGCAAACTGGGGCCAGTGATTTAATTTCAATGTCCTTCCTCCCCTCCCCAATGCTTCTACCCTCATTCCTTCCCTCCCTCCCTCCCTCCCTCCCTCCGTCCCTCCTTATCTTCTCCTCCCCATTTCTTCTGACACAGTCTTAAGTACTCCAGCCTGGCCTTCAAACTCTCATATCCAAGGATAACCTCAAACTTCTGATCCCTCCGCCTCTACCTCCCAGGTGCTGGAATTACAGGTATATACCACCATGCCCAGAGTATGTGGTATTGGTAATAGAACCCACTGCTTCATATATGCTGGGAAGCACTCTACCAACTGAACTACACTGGCAGCTTATAAAGACTTTTTCAGTGAATAAAAAAAAAAAAGAATGAATATCAGATTTGGAGTCTGAATAACAGGGCGTGAATCTCAGCACTTTCCATGGGTTAGTTAACCCTCTGCGTTTGAAACATAACATCTCTCAGTGATCATACAAATGACAAATGCCTTAGAAATGGTGGTTAAACTAGTATATTTTACGTTTGCTTTTATTTTTGAGACTGGTTGGCCTGAAACTCACAAAGAGCTGGGACTTAAAGCTTGTACCACCAAGCCCTGGTTATTTTAGCCTTTTAAAGACAGGGTTTTATATGGTTTAGGCTTGTTTTGAACTTCTGATCTCCCTGCCTTCACCTACTATCTTTCTCATCTTAAAACATAATTTAAAAGCATTTCTCTAAACCAGCTGTGATGGGTGGTCATGCCTATATTCTGTGGGTGTTTTTTGTTGTTTGTTTTTAATGCATGCTTTCAATTCTTTTTTTGTTTGTTTGTTTTTTGTTTTTTTGAGACAGGGTTTCTCTGTGTAGCCCTGGCTGTCCTTGAACTCACTCTGTAGACCAGGCTGGCCTCAAACTCAGAAATCCACCTGCCTGTGCCTCCCAAGTGCTGGGATTAAAGGCATGTACCACCACTGCCCGGTCATGTTTTCAATTCTTTGAGTAGAGTCATTCCTAGAAAGGAAAATTTTCTCAATCTTAATGCATCAGTAGATTTGGTTTCAAAGAAGAAGACATTAATTTTGGTAAGTCTGAAGAACCTGGAGCGTAGCCAACTTTCAGTGTAAAAAGAGGGAAATGATGTGGGGATGGGCACAGCCCTTTCTGAGGGCGGAGCTGGCTCGCTCTGTGCTTAAGATGTACAGCCTCTGACTTGGCTCTAACTTGAAATAAAGTGTCTTCTCTTTGGTCCTTTTTGCTGCACCTCCCTTTTCTCAAACTACTCTTCCAGGTGCCTGAGCCCCAACCTAAAGCTCTGCTAGTCTCCACGGACCCTGCTCCCTTGCCTCAGCTTGAACTCAGCTCCAGTACCAGCTCCTTCAGGTCACCCCCTGGTAAGTCCAGGTCAACAGATCTGTCTCCTTTTTGGTGCTACTGAACTCGGATGAAAGGGACAGTCTGTCTCTTGAGCCTTATCTGTGGGACTGAGCAGGTTGTCTGTCTGAGTCAATCATGCTTGAGTTGATATGAATAAGTACTTAGAAGCATGTCTGCCATGGGTTAAGAGCCTCAGTAACCTTAGTGCTAATAGGTGCACCCTCATGGAGCCAGGATAGCTGTCCTCTGAAGGACTCCATCCTTCCACTGGCACTTTGTGGTCCTTGGGCTGCAGCTCACTGCTTATTCCTCTAACTTGTAATAAGGTTCTCTCTGCTCTGAATTTATCCTCTTCCTTCCTAAGAACTACTTTGGCTATTTCCTCCTTTGGTTTGAAGTCCAGACGGCAGGGCCACCCCAGCCCCACAGCAGCATGCCAGAGTGTTCCAGCTCGGGGGGGGGGGTGGATTTGAATAGAAGACATGATAGGCAAAGTAGCTTTTGCTATCTTTTGGTGTCTGTCTTCTCCCCAGCACTCCATGACCCTCTTGGGGTTGCATGGACTGTGCAGTTTTCTTCTCTAAGAACGAAGTTGGTTGAGAGAAGGGTAAATTAACCAACCCCCAAAAGAATAACCCTGAGGTTTGGCAAGATGGTTCAGTAGATGGCCCTGCTGCTGTCCAGGACTCACCCTCTCTCTCTCTCTCTCTCTCTCTCTCTCTCTCTCTCTCTCTCTTTCTCACTCTCTTCTTCCCTCCTTTCTTGCCCCCTCTGTCTCTCTCACACACACAAATAAATACATTCTTTCTCAATAAAAAGACCCCACCCACCCCATCTTACCTTGTGTGTTTGAGAGAGGAGAATCTGGCCTGTGCCATCCCAGACCGGGACAACCCTTGCTACTCACTGGGTTCCACCCATGTGACAGTGACTTAGTTTAGTACTCTTGTATTTGACCAATCCAAGTCATCACTCCTCCTCCTCAGGGGTAGAGTGAAGGTAGCCATAAGCTTTCTTAGTCCGTGCAACTGCTTGCATTTCCAGATCAAGCTTGGATGTTGCCTCCTCTGGGAGACTATTCTTTGGCCCCTCTACCCGGCTTTTGCTGATAGGACGAACAAACCATGTTAATGAGTTCTGTCACAATTTGAGTTCCTTGCTAGATCAGAACCACTCCAGGTATAGGAGCTGCTGGTAACATAGACTATTCTTTAAAATCTGTATAAGTTGCATATAGGGGCTTGGGAGCTAGCTCAGTAGGTGAAGTGCTTGCTGTGTAAACATGAAGGCCTGAGTTTTGACCCCTAGAACCCTTGTAGAGAGCCAGGCATAGTGGTGCATACCTGGAATCCCAGCTCTTGGAAGACAGAGACAAGAGTAATTGGGGCCTTGTTGGCCAATTCCAGGTTAACGGTGAGAGACCACCAAGCAAAATTTAAGGGGGAAAGTGATGGAGGAAGACACTTGATTTTGAACTCTGATTTGCACATACACCTACCTGCACATAGACACATGCATAAAAATGACATTAGAGTATACTGATTTTGAGAGTAGGGGTATTGGAACGTAGGGCCTTGTGCATACCAAATATGTGGCATGCTACTGAGCTTCCTTTCCCCTGCCCCTAGTTTGAATTTGATTCTTTGAAAAGTCTCACCCAGCCCTGAGTACTTTGACTTTGGTAAGCGGTGAAGTCTATTCAGTGCTTCTGAGTACTCAGGACAGATATGAATTAGACATAGTCCTAGCCCTCAAGGAACTCAGCATGTCTTGGGAGATGGAAAGCATATGTAAAGTGGAAATGAGATTATAGGACATGAGTAGAATGTCAGGGGAAGCTAGGGGAAGGGCACCGGAGTGAGCCCAGAAGACTTCACGTGCTATTGGTCAGGTGGAGAGGTTGATGTAGTCACAGTCAGTACTTCTCAATATTCTGTGGTTTGACTCAAGTTTCTTTGGCTGCACCCACTAGCTTTTCTGTGGCCATCTGTATTCCATGAGTGGTAAGCCAAAGGCTGGCCCAGCTGGGACTGCTGAATTGCATGGCATAGTGGCTTCAGGGTGTCATAAGAGCACCCCAGATGAAAGGGGCAAAGTTCTAGAAATTTATGGTGATATATAACTGATCACATTGAGGTCTGAAGATGGTAATGGGTTCCCTCAGCAGACAAGGAGCTGTATAGAGGAGGTGGTGGCACTGGGGCAGGGGAGCACGCCTATGGGGTGCTCTAACTCTACCATGCATGGAGGTGAATTATTAGGCCTGAAGATAGAAAGACAGTTGAGAGGGCTGGGGAGGCGAGCCTTAAATGTCTTATTTGGACTTTTACTTGATGCCTTGAAATCTTTTACAAGTCCTTATCTATCTTTGTGAGTCTGCTGTCACAGCCTACACTGGAGGCAAGGTTGACAGAGGGAGATAATCCAAGGCCTAGGGGAAGGGGACAGTGCCTAGTTCTGAGGCCTAAACAGGTAGGGGCTCTCAGAGTAGAGGGTTGGGCATCTTCATGGCTTGATAGCTTACTGGAGGGTCTATGAGCATGCTCACTTCTCAGGATCCTAGTTCTTTTTACCTAGAGGGTCTATGAGGGTCTGCGTGATATGAGTGAGGGGTGGAAGCCTGGGGAGGAATGGGAAGCAGACTGAGGAGGGAGGGGCAGAGCAAAGGTTTCTAATGGGCTGTGTCCAGAAGGTTGGGGAAGTCTGAAGACTTACCAGAAACTTCATGAAAGGGTGAAGTTGTGAAGGGGCTAGGCAGAACTAGTCTCCAGAAGGGATTTAACCACATTCCTCTCCTGAAATGGGACCAACGCTTTTGAGGGCATAGCTGGGTAGCTGACTCGATTTGAACCCATTTTCTGTAAGCCTCCCGAAAACTCTTAACAGAAATGCCTTCTGTGAAATTTGAGAGTAAATTGAGGAGGGGAGAAGGATTCCTTGGGGTAAGGTTACTAGAATACAATGAAGACTTTAAGGTGGACAGTTATGACCTCTCTAAGAACTTTCTGGTCAGAACTGATGTAGGCAAGGGTGTGGGGAAGAGTAGCTTTGAAAACATATGTGCTGTTCAGAAGGGTTTTAAAGCAAGCCAATTCTTTCTTAGCCTTTTCCTTCATAGCAGGTGGTATACAGGCTTCTCCTTCATAGCAGGTGGTATATAGGCTTCTCCTTTATAGCAGGTGGTATATAGGCTTGGTCCAATGTCTAGTCTGCCACACCTTAGTATGAAAGACAGGAGTATAATAAGAGTCTTACTTGTAATTCTTCCAGTGCAAACAGCTTTTGTGGGCACAGGCCAGCCCCTGATGTTTGTTCTAGGTCACAGATCAGTGAGAGGGAACTAGGACAGGTGCTGACTCTTTGTGTCTGCCCAGAAGTTGTGAGGTACTCCACAGTCCCGGGCCGGGTAATCTTATGACAAGGATGCTGTTTAGAAGTCACTACTGGATTTATGCTACCAAGTGCCAATCCTACATTTAACAGACATAGAATCTAAATATTAGTTAAGTGACTTGGTCACAATTACACAGTTCTTCAGTGGAGGACCAGGATCCTACCCCAGGTTTTCACATACACAGCAAGGAAATGATGTATCTGGCAGAGGATGACCTGACAGGATTAGTAACCACGTGCTCCAGCTGTGTGCTAAGCCTGCTTATGCCAACCCTGAAGTTAGCTCTGCTGTCAGCCATACCCTGCTCAACCAGTGGGCCTCTCCCAGCTTTCTTCGAAGTAGTTGAGGGTCTGGTAACTTTCACTGGTCTATGTAGATCTATGTCTCTGAGACCTGGGATCTGAGAACCTGAAAGAATGGGACCAACTATAGTCTAATGCTGTAGACAACCTTACTTCAGGTTCGGTGTGCTTTTATACATGAATGTAACAAAGAAAGCAGTGATCCAAGGAATGCTGGTTGAGTTCAGAAAAACATGATCAGAAAAACATGTAAGTAAACAAATATTAACAGAGCAGCCCTTTCCCAGAGCTTTCTCAAGACACAACTGGCTGGCACATACTATAGATTATATCTGGGAAAGCAGGCAGAAGGCCATATCCAGATTCAGGGTACAGTGAGAACATTGAAAGGAAAAGTATTGGCTCAGGACCCCCAAGACCAAGTTCTCAGGACTAAAGCAACTAATTTGCCTCAGAGAGACAGAAGGATAAAGGACAAAGGCAGGAGATAGAGGAAGAAGGAGACAGGGAAGGGAACAAAGGAGAGGGGAGAAAAAGAACAAGGGAGAGGGGATGGGGTATTTATCCTGGAGTGGGACAAAGGACTGTCTCTGGCAGAGAGCAGACAAGACGTGGCACTTGACACATTCTTTCAACAGATTGAGTTCTATAGCTGATCTGACATCCAATGAGAATAAAAATCTTATAAATTGAATGCAAATATTTGTCACAGGAGGCATGAAATTACATCCAAGAACAATCCAGGGAACAAAATGCACCTGAGGTAAAAGGCCCTGGGCCTTTTTCCTGGAGCCTCTCTCACAGTTCCCCAAGGCAGTGTTCACCAAGTGTCATTCTTTTGACCTTGTTCTGACAAGGTCCCTTATCCATCACCATTCCTCACCCACATCTTGGGGTGATTTAGTTTTGGGGCTTCAGCCAGAAATCTCTTCTGTGAGCTCCCTTATCTCCATTATTATGTTCCTGGATTATCTATGTTCCAAGCTAATTAACTTTAGCTTGATTTCAGCTGAACTTCAGACCTGCTTATCAATATTATACTTCCATTATAATGCTCAGTCTGCTAGGCATGGTGGCCAATGACAATGATTATTTGGGAGTGAGGCAGAATAATCTAGAAAGTGAGGTGATTCTGGGCTGGTAAGAAAACCCATGATAAAACATCATGACCAAAAGCAAGTTGGTAATAGTGGGGAGGTTTTATTTCAGCTTGGAACT
The DNA here is from genome assembly GCF_008632895.1 of Mastomys coucha. Taxonomy (NCBI): domain Eukaryota; kingdom Metazoa; phylum Chordata; class Mammalia; order Rodentia; family Muridae; genus Mastomys; species Mastomys coucha. The sequence goes on from NW_022196904.1 coordinate 87,022,457, forward strand.
TTCAGGTGGCACTCTATTGATAAGAGAAACAGGGCAGGAACTTAAGGTAGGATCCTGGAGACAGTTACTGAAGCAGAAGGCATAGGGGAGTAAAGCTCACTTGCTTTCCATTGCTTGCTCAGGGTCGTCTATGCAACTCTATGTGATACTCCCCACAGTATGCTGATCTGACCTCCAATGAGAATAAACATCTTATAAATTGAATGCAAATATTTGTCACAGGAGGCATGAAATTACATCCAAGAACAATCCAGGGAACAAAATCCACCTGAGAAATCTCTTCTGTGAGCTCCCTTATCTTCATTATTATCTATGTTCCTTGGGTTTATAACTTTAGCTTGACTTCAGCTGAACTTCAGACCTGCTTATCAATATTATACTTCCCATTTATCATGCTCAGCCTGCTGGGCTGAGACAGTTACTGAAGGAGAAGGCATAGGGGAGTACTGCCAACTGGCTTTATTCCCTTGTAAGAGAGGAAGGAGAATAAGGCATAGATGTATGATAAAACCAATAGCAAAGGAAGATGGGAAATCCTTCCAACTATAGGCTACACATAACAAAACAGCATATGCAAAAAAAAGCCATGTGCCCTCCTACTGCCAGAGAGGGGGTAGAGACATAAAAGGACTCTCCTACAAAGGACTGAGCCTTGGACTTTTCCTAGTTCTTAGGGTCGGGAAGCACTTCTATACTGAGAAATATCATTCTTTTAGTAAAAGGCCTCTATTTTAATCATTAACCATGTATCCCGGGTGCAATTCCTTGTTCAGAGAAACTGGAAATCCCAGTGGGGTCTCTCTAGACTCTGATCTATGATTATAACACATTTGGTAAGCACCAGTCAGGAATACAAATACACACTTATACACTTTTGTATAACTCAGGGGCTGTAGAAATGCCACAGCAGTCAAGAGTGCTTGCTGTTCTTCCAGAGGACCTACCAGTTCCCAGCACCAACTTAGGGCTACTCCCAACAGCCTTTAACTCCAGCAATGCACTCTTCTGGCTTTTGAGCCACCTCTACCTGGCCCCTACACATGGAATATGTTAAACCTGAGATTCGCTAGAGAAAACCCAGTTCCAGAATTTTGAGCCAAATTAATTAAAGCAAGCTTTAATTAAATACTGGCCAAGGAAGATGGACTCAGGCCAGGTCCACTCCTGGGTTCCCAGGAAATGAGCACAAATCACATTGTGCAGAAGCTTTAAAAGTCAAAGCCCACAGTGCATTTCCCATCAACCTAATCAGGGGCAAGCATGTATCTTGACCTATGTCCTGATCATGTACCTCCTTCCCACAAGTGAGCAAGCACATCTGGTAGAAACAAACTTGTTTAGGGGAGTGAAATTATGTGGCTTGTCATCTCCCAAGAAGCATACCCTTAACATTCCAGAAAGTTATCTATCCTTAGGCAAGTGGGGCTTACGGGTTAACCTTGGCCCTTACACAAACACTAAACACACAAAATCAGTTAATCACACACAAAATGCCTTCAAACTTTTTTCCTTACTAAGATTCATCATGGAATCTATTCCTGTCTTCCATCCTCTCCTACTTTCACTTTCTCTGGAGCACTTGGGAATGATGGGGAAGCTCCCAACTAGAAAGCACCAGTATCAAGCTAGCCCTCCCCCATTCTTTCCTGTTGGTGGTGGCTTATAGTGCTTGTGGCAGTTTGAAGACGAATGGCTCCCATAGGCTTATATAGTGAATGCATAGTTATCAAGGAATGACACTATTTAGAAAGATTAGAGGGTGTGGCCTTGGAGGAAGTGTGTCACTGGGGGTGGGCTTTGAGGTTTCAAAAGCCCAAGCTAGGCCCAGTGGCTTTTTCTTCCTGCTGCCTTTGAATGCAGAGGTAGAATTCTCAGCTACCATGTCTGCCTGCTTGCTGCCATCCTTCACTCTATGAGGATAATGGACTAAATCTCTGAAATTGTAAGGAAACCCCAATTAAATGCTTTCTTTTTACAATAGTTGCCATAGTCATGGTGTCTCTTCACAGCAACAGAACACTGAATAGAACAATGAATGTCCTATGGCCACAGACCAAGGATCTAGAGGCTGGCAAGGAAATCCTGTACTTAAGACTGGGAAGATGAGTAGCTGCCTGTTATACACAAGTAGAGTGTAGCTGTGGGGAGCAGACCATTATGGGACTGGCAATGTGGACTAACCATTGAAGCCTTGGCCATATACAACCATTACAAAAAAAAAAAAGATAAGGTTCACTCATTGCCCCCAAAAGACTTGACTGAGTAGCATGCATCCTCCTCAAGCTGACAGTTTGGTGGGCTCCAAGTGAACAGGGCCTGGGGCAGATGGAAGGCCATCCCTCAGCAGCACTTAGCTGTTTCAAGTGCATTTCCAGGACAACTGAAGAGGCCCATGGTGAAAGTAGTTGGGGTGGGGCACTCTGCCTTGGGCCCTGACAGTGCAGGACACTCATCTACCCAACATTAACTACCCCCATGCCCCTCATTCACACAGCTGAATTTGCCTGCCTAATCCTGGGCCAGAAGGATAGAGGCCTGCTCCTGTGTTTTTAGCAACCTGCACTTCCCTCTTGGGGATCACCTTGCTATGGTTCCACAATGACATTCCCTGGGAGTAGATCAAAACACCCATCCTATGGCAGAGCCATTCTCAAATGCCCACACCTTATTCACTGCTCATAGGATGAACTGGAGTCAAATGAACTGCTGCCACTGTGCTTGGGCATACAGAGCTGCTGGGCTCAAGTCACGGAAATGGGGGTGGCAAAGGAAGCACTTAATTTAAAATCTACTGTGGTGTGTTTGATCAGGGCAGAATTTATGTGAGACCTAAGTGTTCAAGTTTATGCTCTAACACCTTTCCCAATATACCAGTTAAAGACAGTAATAGCAAGAGTTAGTGTTTTTGTTTTTTTAATTAAATGTATTTAGTGTGTATGTGTATGCCTTGGCACATGAGTAGAGGTCAGAGAACAACTTGCAGGAGTTAGTTCTCTTCCCACCACATGGATCCCAAGGATCAAACTCAGGTCATCAGGCTTAGCACATGTGCTTTAACATACTAGGTCATCTCACAAGCCCAGAAGAGATTTAAACGTGGTCATGCTGGGAGAAATGAACAGTGGAATGTGATGATCAACTTTACATCTTTTTAATACTTGCATGAGCTTCAAACAAATAAAAATTAAAAGAGGTAACATATTCTCTGGCTGGTTGTTTTTTCAATTCTAGTTCTACAAGATGGTCCAAGAAGTTCCTATTGCTTGAAGAATGAATCTATGTCTGTAACACATTTTGCAAACCTTCAGCTGGGAGTTCAGAAGATCCTTTGGAACTGGAGTTACAGGCAGTTGGAGCTGCCTGATATGGGTGCTGGGAAGTAAGCCTGGGTCTTCTATAAGAACAAAAAATGCTCTTAACTCTCTAGCCTCATGTTCTGGTAACTATAAAAACTTTATGAAGCTGTTACCACATAGAGGTATAGTATTTGGTCAATCTGAATCTGTTCCTAAGTCATAGTTGCTCATGTTTGGTTCCAGAATAAACGCTTAGTCCCTTTGAAGTCAGATCTGTGTTGTATTGTGTTGTGTTGCCTGTGTATGTTTCTAGGAATTGAATTTAGGGCTTCACTCATGAGTGATGGGTAAGCACTCCATCCACTGACCTATTTTTGCAGCCCCATGTACACATGTTTTGGCACCTAACCCTGGTGCTAACCATGGATGATCCCCTTTTACCAGAAGAGTAGCTTGGATTGGTGTTAGATACTAGAAAGTACCAACTATGCCCAACCACTTAGTATTCTTTCCTCAAGTAGATGTTGGCAAGCTTTTTCTGGGACTCAGTTGGGCCACAACCCTTTGGTTTATTCTGAGTTGGTGAGTAGCCGGCAGTATGGTGTCCACTATGCTTGCTTTTAGTGCCTATAGTTTAATTTTGTTTTCAAAGTGTTTGATTACTAACTTGCCACTGTTCAGTCTTTTATCTGATAGTCCTCTAGTATCTAATTAACAGAAGAATATTTAAAAAGTTGTCATTTGGCACCCCAGATGGTTTTGTTTGGGAACTGTGTAAATTCAACTTATAAATATTTAAAAATTAAATAAATATAACTATAGATTAATTTGATTTTATGCTTCCCATAACAGGTAATACTTGATTCCTCTTTCCTCCCACAACTAAATTAGAAGACTTGGGCAACAAGTATTAAAGATCACAAATGGACAGCCTACTTTAACTTATATTTTAAAATATCTAAAGGAAAACTGAAGTTTTAATTTATAATTGAGTTTTAAAAACTACATCAAGGATAAAAACATGTTAAAAATGAGTAAAGTAGGGCTGGAGAGATGGCTTAGTGGTTAAGAGCACTGACTGCTCTTCTGAAGGACCTGAGTTTGAATCCCAGCAACCACATACATGGTGGCTAACAACCATCCGTGATGAGATCTGACACCCTCTTCTGGTATGTCTAATGATAGCTACAGTGTATTTACATATAATAATAAATAAATATTTAAAAAATGAGTAAAATATTAATAAAAGGTTTTAAGAATGTATAAAAAAACTAAAGATAAATTCTAAAAACATAAAAACCTAAGCATTCTCAGGTTGTGCTTTCTGCCCTGACTGTTCTCTGTTCTACTACAGTCTTATTTTAAGGATGAAACCTAAAGAGAAAAGAGATCCCATTCTGAACTCCCCAGTCCACTTAACAGCTTTACCTTGAGTCTTTCTCCTCTCACTAGCCCTTTCTTTTGTCTCACTGAGGTAGTTTTAATTCTACTGTGTGGTACCTTCTGCTGGGTCTAGCCTATTCTGTGTTGTGTCTGCTCATGGTAACTATTTCATGACAGCATCATTGTCATTTTGTATTCAGAAAGAACTAAATGACAAAAGTCTGTGGTCATTTCATTCATACATAAAAAAACACTTTATTGTATATTTTTCTTAGCATGCTTAATTTTTTAAATGTTTACTCTATGCGTACCAGTGTTTTGTCTGCATGTACATGTGTGTACTATATGTATACCTGGTACCTTCAGAGGTCAGAAGAAAGCATTGGATCCCCTGGAACCGGAGTTACAATGGTCGTGAACTGTAGCAGAGTTTTCCCTATCTAATCACTTTAAATATTAATACAACAAGAAGCTTGTGATTGGACAGGGGAAAGGGAAGCGAAGCAAAGAGTTTTGGGGAGAAGGACGGGGAGAAGGAAGAAAGATGGAGGAGGAACAGGAGGATTCAGATTCTGTGTGGCTTTAAATAGTTACAGGTAGTTATGATTATCTTTAAGGGATGATAATTACAGGGCAATTTATATCATTATCAATTAGCTCTGAAATTATTGTTTGGGCATCTTGTGAATTGAGAATTTATTGATATATAAATCTGACTGATTAATTATACGTTTCTGGAGTTTTGATTTACTGGGTTAAGGGGATTTGTGACCACTGACCACAGGGGGTGGATGGCTGAGAAAGTACAAGCAGGTCTGAGGCAGGCGAACCTGAGTTGGGAAGACTGCCATTAGGGGCTAGCCTAGAGGCAGAGGTAGAGAGACCACCAGGGCAGAGAGCAGCTGGGTGTAGCGCTGGAAGTTGGTGCTGATTTTTTTTAATATTTCCCGCAACAGTGAGCCACCTTTGGGTGCTGGGAATTGAACCCAGGTTCTCTGCAAGTCCAACAAATGCTCCTAATTACTGAGCTATCACTCCACCCCATTGCCATGTCTACTCTAAAACATGTGAGCATGCATGTCTGAGAGATATAAAAGGCCTGACAAGTACACACTGCCTTATAATAAATGTAGGTGCTCTTAACTCCCTGAAATTTATTAAAATATTTTTTTGCTTCTCCTATGTTTTATGAGACCTTAAAATGCTACTCATGTATATAAGACAAACAGCATTATTTGGTGTCACAACATAAAAGCTTCATTAAGCTACGAAATCTTATAAGGGATATATAGCTTTTGGTAAAGATTTTTCCAAAACAAGTTCTGTGAAAGATTAAAATTTTATTTCATTTTTTTTTAAAGTCAGGGGTAACAAAAACAAAACAGCATCAAAATGCTCTATGTTGATCCAACGCTCTGAATGCTGTGTTAAGAATTCTTCTGTTAGACTGATTCCTTTTATAGGCATGTTCTTAGTGTACAAGTGATGGAGGTAAGATTTCTGGTAAGGCTGAGATACATCTAGAATGGTGGTTATATTTGCCAAAGATCTTTAAGTTGAACTTACTTTCCCTAATGAAAATTATAGGATTATAATACCATCAAGCAGCAATATCAGACCAGGTATATTTACTCTGTATGTAATAAAAAGGACATACTATTAAGTCTTACCAAAAAGGAAAAGTCTTCCTTATTTTAGTTATAACTTAGCATATTGCTAAAATCTTATTTCTCTGGAGATCCTGGGCAGAGACAATATACTGTATCTGACAGGGTAATACAGTTCACTGAAGAAGGGCACTAGATGTTTAGAGACAGGATATAACCTGTTAGAGGTCATTCTAGGGAAGTGGCACCAGGGTCCATAAGACCCAAGTCCACAGCCTCAAGAACACCTTAACAACAGGCTACATATAATATAAGCCATTAAAAAGCTGAAGGATTTAAAGGATCTCTTCAGGCAACAAACAGAATGCTTTCACTTCTTAAAGGCAAAGTAACTATCAGTAATTACATGTTTTGGCTTTTCATTTTTTCTTTTGGCATTGTTGGTACTCAATGGTTACAATCCCATACTTTCTTCTCTTTAATCTATTCCACTACTGGATTTTTTCCTAAAAATTGTTCTTTTTGTATTTTGCCATAACCTTAATGCATAACTATCACTTTGGGGTTTTTTGCTTGTGGATTTTGTTTTGTTTTGGTTGTTGTTGTTTTAACAATCTAAAGGACCATACTCAGAATAGTTTACATAAGCATAGCTATGCTTTTCCTGACTCTGGTCCTTTCTGGAGCCAATGGTTGACATAATCATATTATTTTTACATTGACAATTTTTAAAAAATTTATTTATTTTAGGTGTATGGATGTGTACAATGTGCATGCCTGGTGCCAGCAGATGTTAGAAGAGGTTGTTAGAACCTTAGAAACTATAGTCATGAATGGTTGTGAGCTACGATGTGGGTGCTGAGAATCAGACTCAAGGCTTCTGCAAGAGCATGAGTGCTCTTAAATGCTAAACCATCCCTCCAGCCCAAATTCTTACATTTTTTAAAAAATCATGTACAATTTATAATTATGAAACCAGGATTCAAGGCAACTCCAAAAACAAAAACTCTCCTAAAAAACTCCTAAGGAGCCTCCTCTCCAACCAGTAGATAAAATAGGAAGAGAGCTTTGGTCTCTCTTTGGCAAAGACTACATCCCTCATTAACATGGAAATTATACAAAATAGATAATCATCCTTTAACTCCTCAAAAAGATTTTTGGAACCATAGCTCTTAGGATAGGGTAAAGTGAGGTAGGAGAATAAGAAATTCTAGAGGCAAACAAACAAAAATCAATCCCAAAGGAAGACTGGAAACCTCTCCAACAAATCTATGCATAACAAAACAGCATGCTTTAAAAAAAAAAAGCCCTGCCTTCTCTAATTGCCAGAAAAGATGGAGGCTATGCAAAGGTCCTATAAAGAACAGAGACTCTTTTGGTCCAAGGCTTTTCAGCCTTAGTCCTTTCCTAGTCCTTGGACATACTCTCATTCTGGGGAATATTTTTCTTTCTGCCTAACAAAAGCTCTCCATTTCCATCACCATACATGTGTCCCTGGTCCAGTTCTTGTTCCAGAACACAAGAAACTGGGAAATTCGGTAAATGTGCTCTAGACTCTGATCCATGCGTATAGTCCAAGCACAGCTAGGGTTCTCTTGGATTTATGTTTTGGCGTGTCTTGCTTTTATAAAAGGTGTGCTTGTTTAGTGGCCATCTGAGATGTAAAGGAAGGAAGCTGGTACTTGGGCTTTAAAAAGCTAAGGCAGAGGGTGAAGGAAACATTTTTGGTTTTATAAATATTCCAAGGCTACGTAATGAACCAAACACTGTTTTTCTTTTTTGAGACACAGTTTCACTATGTATTCCTGCCTGTCCTGGAACTATATGGGCCAGGCTGGCTTTAAAATTACAGAGATTTGCCTATCTCTGCCTTTCAAGTGCTGTGATTAAAGGCATGCATCATCTTGCCAGGCTGAAGTTTGTTAATGAATATTGAAAAGATGAGAATTTTTTTAAACCAATTTTACATGAGAAAAAAACCCTACTTTTTTTTGAGGCCATAGCTCAGGATGCAAACAACAGATTTAACATATGATCTTTCATTTACTGTTCATGAGAATCAATTCAATTTTGTATATATTCAAATCCGAATTAGAACTATTTGTTTCACTATGCATGCTGCATGATGCAAAAAGTAAAAAACTCACAACTTTCCCTGATAAAGTCAATTAAACTGTGTTGTCTTACAGATTACCAGTTAAATTTGCTAGATATAATAATAATAATAATAATAATAATAATAATAATAATAATAATTTGAAGATCAAAGAAAGCAAAACAACAGCCTTTAACTGGTGAGAGGGCTACATTCCACAGGTGCTCTGAGAAAGCTTCTGAACAGGTGTAGGATGGCCCATCCTTTGAATGGCTGTGGGCCACAGAGCCCAGGACAAAATCTTGAATGTGATGAGAACAGAGCCCACTCACTAGCAGGTTGGAGTTTGCTTCCAAGACTCTAGCTAGCACCAAGGCAGATAGCAAGGAGCTGCCTAGAATCCCACACCTTTTCTTTTTTATTACTGGAAAGCCATCTGTGAAGTTAATATAATAAATGTAAATCAAAGCTGACACGGCTAAGTGCTGGCTCACAGTCGACCATCTGGATATGGGATTTTGCCAGTACTTAATGACTGTTCAATATTTAATTAAAAATTAATAAAGGTACAATTAACATGGAACCCTTGTAAAAATAGAAAAAAAGAAAAAAATATTAATTTTTCATGAATGACCAGCACAAACTGTTAACCTGTTAAGAAAAGCCCAACTTCTTCCCCACTCTAGAATATAAATATACACGTCTGTTTCTCTCTAAGCATCTTAGGTCCAGGGCAAACGAGATAAAGCCAGGAACTAAACAACAGACCAACTGCCCATTCTCTGTGGCTGAGTCATTCATCTCTTGTGATGGCCATGGTGTCTTCGAATGTACAAGTCTTTGAGGGTTTCTTGACCATCTTGGCAGAACTACATACAGTAGGTACTTTTTATTTTCTTGGTAGAATAATTCATCAATGCTTCCTCTGAGGTTCAAACATGACCAATGGCCAGATTCCAAAGAGAAACTGTGGGAACAAGTGAGGGCAAAACAAGAGAGAACGAGATTATTCTATGAAAAAAATGAGGGAGAGCAATCCCTAGGGGTCTGGGCTGTAACAAATGTTAGGCTTGTTAGTATTAGTAGCCTGAACATAGCAACGGCCTTCCTGACTTGCATCAGATCTCAAAAGCTACTTCCATTTAATTTATTTAAATACATTAAGCATCTACTTAGTCAAGCATGGAAATAGGCATTTCATCTGTAATTTTTTGGTTTTTTTTTTGGTTTTTCAAGACAGGATTTCTCTGTGTAGCCCTGGCTATCCTGGAACTCACTCTGTAGACCAGGCTGGTCTCGAACTCAGAAATCTGCCTGTCTCTGCTTCCCAAGTGCTGGGATTAAAGGCATGCACCACCACTGCCTGGCCTGATCTGTAATCTTAAAGAAATTTTTGTTGTATGAGTGAGTGTGTGCGCGCACATGTGTGTGTGTATGTAAATGGAATGCTTGTGGATTGTGGAGGCCAGAAGAGGGTGTGTGTGTGTGTGTGTGTGTGTGTGTGTGTGTGTGTGTGTAGCCTGAGGAGGCTAGAAGAGGGTGTGTAAATGAAGTACCTGTAGTGGTCAGAAGAGGGCACTGGGTCCCTTAGAATTGGAGTTAGAGGTGGTTGTGAGGCACCTTGCATGGTGCTGAGAATGGATCTTGGTCCTCTGAAGGAGCAGGGTATGCTTTATACTGAGCCATCTCTCCACCCCCTTAATCTTCAGTTCTAAAATTAATGCTATAATGTTGTACTTAACAGCTCCATTCTGTTGAGGTAATTCAGGCTTAAATAAGAGACTTGTCTAAGATCACAGGGTAGCAAATGGATAACAAACACTTCAGATTTGAGTCTGTGCTACCCTTCTACTGCTCCACCACTCCTGCTGTCTCTTGCATCCATTTGATCTTCTCAAGGCTAACACCACCCTTCCCTTTACAACCTACTTACCTTCACTTTTGGCCTGTACCTCAGGTAAACTGTTCTTGTATATAAACTGAAAGAAAAATGGGAAAACTTCTCAGACAAATCAATTCATAAACTATAACTTCAGGATGTTTGTAGTTTAGAACCAAGCATGGCATTATAATGTTCCATGTGGTTGGTATCACAATTCCATCTTTGAAAACTGCAGCTATAAGCATTCATTAAATAAAGGTATGAGAAATCCAGAGAGGTAACTGTTTCTTTGGTGTCTGTCATTAAAGTGAGCCACTCACTGCTGGAGGTGAGATTAGTTAAATCTGTAAAGTAGTGCAAATGGCAAACATTGCTCAATTTGTCCCTGAAAGTTACTAGGTTGTCTATAACACACAACATATGTAATTTTATGTATACTACACTACTTAAATATATTTGAATAGTAACAAAATATCATGACAAGATATACGAAGCACACTTTTCTAGTATTTCAAATAAGAATGCAAAGGTCAAAAGAACCTACTAGCTAAATTTATAAAATTTAATATGGCTATGCTTCACTTTCCTGTACCAAATCTGGAATTGCAGCAAGTGGCAGTTTAGATGTTACCTGGACATTTGCTAGATGTAAGACTTTAAACTTGTTGATTTTCTGTTATATTTATTCAACAAAAAATCTAAACAATTACTTTTATCAGAAAGTTTGTTAGCACAATTTAGACTGACATTGATGCAAAAGAAAGTCTTCATTGGGCATGTTTGGCATTTGCCTATAATTCCAGTACTTAGTAGAGGAAAGCAGGAGGGCCTTGAGTTTGGGGCCAACCTGGAATACTTAGTGAATTTTAGACCATCATAATCTACAAAATGGGAACATTATCCACCTCATGGATACAATACTGGGAGTCTCCAAAGAACCTGCTCAGTCCATGGACTGACAACAAAGCTAAGTGTGGCTACCTGAGACTCTTGGTACACAAAGAAGCCACTAAAGTGAAGACAGTTCTAGTGAACCTTGGACACCTATCCAATGTAGGCTCCTCACCAACATAAACCATAGCAAAGATGAGTGTCTACAAGTAAAAGTAGGCACCCGGACCTTGGGTCTATTAGAGTCTCTCTCCAAGTTTTGAGAACATAGAAAGAAGTAGTTCCAAGGCTTGCTCTGTTTCTCCTTCCTGTTCTTTCTGACTCTGCACCCTCCTTTTTCTTTTTGCTTTACTTTTAGTAGTATTTCCACTTTACTACATATATTTTTTAAAGCAGACTCCCTACCCCTTTTCTTGTTTTTGTTTTTGTTTTTTAAGTACACTATAGCTGTACAGATGGTTGTGAGTCTTCATGTGTTGTTGGGAATTGAAATTTTTAGGACCTCTGCTCGCTCCAGTCAATGCCACTCAACTCCACTCCCTCAGTCCCTCCTCGCTCTGGCCCAAAGATTTATTTATTATTATCCATAAGTACACTGTAGCTGTCTTCTGGCACCCCAGAAGAGGGTGTCAGATCTCATTACAGGTGGTTGTGAACCAACATGTGGTTGCTGGGATTTGAACTCATGACCTTTGGAAGAGTAGTCAGTGTTCTTACCCTCTGAGACATTTCACCAGCCCCTTTGTTATTTTAAGGAAGGGTCTTATGTAGTTCAGGCTGGCCTGCAATTCATTATTATATAGATGAGGATGACTTTGAACTTCTGATCATCCTGCTTCTATCTTTTGAGTGCTGCCATGCCCATTTTATGTGGTGCTGGGGATGGAACCCAAGGCTCTGTGCATGCTAAGCAAGTATCCACCAACCAGCTATATTCCTAGAGCCTTTTCCTTTTTGCCTCTGTATTTCCCTTCCCCCTTTCTATACTATAATATATACTTTTGCTTTACCTTATTTTTTAAAAACTTTCATATATATTGTTTTTTCAAGACAAGGTTTCTCTGTTTAGCCCTGGCTGTCCTGGAACTCACTCTGTAGACCAGGCTGCCCTCGAACTCAGAAATCCGCCTGTCTCTGCCTCCCAAGTGCTGGGATTAAAGGCGTGCACCACCACCACCCGGCAAAACTTTTATATTTTTATTTTCAAATCTCTCTTCTCACATTTATCTAATTTTGTTTTCAAACTTTGACTAGTAGGAACTCTCTTGCTGCTGTTGTTTTGAGACAGGTTATCATATGAACCATGCTGCTCTCAGACTCACTATGTACAGCTGAGAATGGCTTCTGAACTCTTATCCTCATCATCCTGCCCCTACTTCCCAAGGACTGGGACTACATACATGTGCCAGTGTGCTCAGCTTGTTTTTTCATTTCTGACCTATTAACCTTTCCTATTTTTTAAAAATTAAAGCAAATGTACTGGGAGTATTATGTGTGTGTATCAGTGTGTGTCATATGTGTGCAAAAGTCAGAAGAGGGTTTCAGGTCTTTTAGAGCTAGGATTACAGGCAGTTGTGAGCTGTCCAATGTGGGTAGGTTTTGGGAACCAAATTCCAGTCATTCGGTAGTGCAGCAAGTGCTCTTGACTGTCGAGCCATCTTTCTAGGCTGTCTTAACCTTTTATTCTTTCTCCTCATAACAGTCTTCTTCACCCTTCTTTTTTCTGTTCTTTTATTTATTCTTGGCCCTCTTTTATTTCCTCTTTCCTTCCTTTTATTTCCTTCCTTTATTTCACTCAGCATTATTTTTGTATTAATCTTAAGCAATTTTTAATTTTTATTAATTCTCTGAGAATTTAATATAATGTATTTTGAACATCCCCACTCCATTCTTTGCAATTTTTTAACTTTGTAGAACACTACATTAGTTCTGCCATTTTCCATTTTATGGTCAGTGATATAGAATTGGGTTTTAATCAATGTTAACTGTATTTATAGATATTTTTGGCTTAATACTGTTGTAATTATAGTAGTCTGTTTTCTCTACTGTCTGTGCTACTAGTGAACTGAGCCCTCAAGAGCAGGCTGACCAATCAGATCCCAGAATAAAACTAGAAGACAGCTTGTCATGGTGTCACACATTTTTAATTCCAGCACATGGATCTCTGAATTTGAGGTCAGCCATCCTACACGATGAGTTCCAGGCCAGCGAATGCTCCACAGTAAGAAGCTGTTTTAACAACAACCCTCCACAAAAAATGCCAAATGAAACAAAAAAATCAATGACAAAACAAACTGGAAAGATATCCAAAATAACAGTTTGTCAAATCACAACACAGAAACACAAGAAACATGAAAAAGCAAGACAATATGATTCCTCCAAAAGATAATTTTCTACCCACTAAACTTAAAGACAATGAATAAAATTCTGGATAATTTGCCTTAAAATTGTTATACAATTTTAGAGTGATGAAGCTGGATTAGGAACTTTAAAGCTGAAAGCACTGACTCTTCATTCTGCTTGCACAGATCCATTGATACTCTAAAGCTGAATAAAAACCTGACACTTCTGCCTTCATTTTGTAAAACCTGTTGTCCTTTGCTACTTTAAATTTTTGGATCAAGTTTTCCCTCAGAATTCATGTGGGCATGCTAAGTATTTAAGGAGTATTCATTTAATGCTGGCAATGCCATGCCACACAAGGTTGAAGGAATTAAGATAAGAGAAAATAAGTTATTGTCAAGATTGTATATTACCAATGACTATATTTTTTTTACAACATCCAGTTCTAGATAATCAGATAGGTACCTAGAAGTCTTCAGTCACTTGCCTTAAACCTGACCGCTTAACTAAGCCCAACTGTCCTGAAGTGGAAACTTCTGGCTTGTTTGGAAAGTCAGTTATGTCAAATGATGTTTTGCTGAGGCACACAGGTAAAAGGATGTCTTGCTAAAGTGAACATGTAAAAGAATGTTTTTCTGAAACAGGCACAGGTGAAAGGATGTTTTACTATAGTGCATACATGAAAGGATGCATGATGAAGGAGTGTAACTATGACCCCACAGACAGTGGGCAAGGAACATTGAGCACTTCACTATTCTCCACTAACAACATGCATGTACTGGTTCATCTCAGATAGCACTGTTGAGCTCAGCTGTGGTAATGCCATCACTGAGAGAAACTGGCCCAAGACCTGCTTGCAAGGTTCTGGCAGCTTCCACGGCCTCGCCTCAGGCAAGCTGGTGATCATTTCTTCAGGACTGGACAGCAGCTGCTGGTTCATGTGTGGTGTCTGTCTGCCTAGAGGACTGGGCTGAAGCTGCTGGTTTGTATTTAGTGTTTGCTACAAGACTGAACTGCTGACAAAGATGATCAAGCTTGTCTCCAAAGAACTATTGCTAAACAGGTCCACTTCCCCTATATACTAACAACATTTCTCTTCCAGAGGTAGTGGGCAAGAGGAGAGGTTGAACGCTTATTAAAGTAGGTTGCAAAAAAAAAAAAAAAAATTATGCCAGCACTGTCCTTTATAAGTTTCTTTTCCCTTAGTCATTCTCTCCTGGCTCCCAGGAACAACAGTTCTGATCAATAGGCCTTATTTATAAACAACCTGTAATGGTTTGCAACTAGACTCCCACCCTCAGCTCTACACGGCCATTGGAAGTTAATGATCAATAAGATAAAGACTGCTTACCTATGCATGTTTCTTGATCCTTTTCCCATTTTTGTTCCTCCCCAATTAAAACCAGAAACTCTTCAGTACCTCAAAGATAGAACTGAAGCCACTGGGTCTTGTGGTACTTTCTGGTATAGCTCTACAGAGTATAGTCTACAGTGTCTTTACAAAGATGCTCTATCATACCAGAGATTTCCAGTGTCTATCCAGAGAACTCCACAAAACTAAGACACACTCTTAAATCATCACAATACATCTCTTCTAAGCAGGTAATTAATACACATCCAAGTTACATCCCTGATTTCCATTTTAACTGTCCCAAGGATTTTCTTTTCTTTCTGCACTAGGTCCTTACCCAGGCATAAGACATAGCAACAGGCTATACCTTAATAAGTTTGTTTGCCCTATCTACAAGAATTCCTAAGTTTTATTTCTCATGCACTTTAAGAACACATGGTTTTCATTTGTAGAATGACCTTCAGCCTTCACCAACTGTCACTCAAGATAGATCAGACATGAATTTTTTGGTTAAAAAATAAAAAACTAAGAAAATTTTCTTCTTTTCTTACTTTCTTATCTATCTATCTATCTATCTATCTATCTATCTATCTATCTATCTATCTATCTACACCTACCTATCTATCTATCTGGACATGGTTTTTCAGTGCAGCCCTGTTCTGGCTGTCCTGGAACTCAGTCTGCATACCACACTGGCCTCAAACTCAGAGATCTACCTGCCTTTGCCTCTCAAGTGCTAGAATTAAAGGCATACATTACTACTTCCTGACTTATTTTTTCTATAAATATTTTAGTTTGTTTCCAAGAAGAATCTAAAACTAAATGTGCCATTGGTGAAGAGATCAGCATGTATACATTCATTCATTAAACAACATATATACTGGGTGCTGACTATGTGCTGGGCAAATTTTTGCACATTTGAAAGGTGGCAATAAATAGGTAAGTTCCTGCTCTGGATGAACTTACCCCAGAGCTAGGGAGGAAAACAAGTAACTATAAACATAACTAGTCATAAACATTTTGAAGGAGCTGAAGAGACAACTCAGCATTTAAGAGCACTGCTCCAGTTCCAAGGGATCTCATGATGCCCAGGCACATACATTGCACATGGAAATACGTGCAGGTAAAACATAGAAAATAAAAACAATTTTTTTTTAAAAAAACCAAACAAATAAATAAATGATTTGAAAAAAGATAAGGCCTGATAAATGATGCTTATGACTGGGTGGGTGACCAGTGAGAACTTATATCCATTTTTGCTATACATGTCTAATCCCAAATAATCTCTTTAATGAGAACAAAATGATAACAAACTTACTTCTGGAGAAAGGTACCCCTACTCCAAGAAGGTCCACATTAGAAACTCTAAGATCATACACCATCATACCCTCTTGCCACTCATCAAGACTTGGTATAACTGGGTCTTTTGGATATTAGTTAGCTGTGAGCCATCCACTTTCAGAATATGCATGATAAAATCCCCAATTATCAGCTGCTCCATAACTCTATACACACGACATAAATGTGAGAAAGGGTTTCTTATGGTCACCTAATGGCAAAGGCAATGATGGACTATAAATCCTGATTCTGTCTCCAACATTTTAAATTTACACCTTCCTACTTGAAGTGTAAAGTAAAAAAAAGCAAAATTCTTCCAATATTAGGTTAAAAAGTCTTTATTTCCTACCTGAAAAGGATGTGAAGATAAGAACCCAGGCCAGTTAGAATATGCCACCATGCATGAAACTGTGTTGTAACACCTAGGACAGGGTGCACTCTCTTTCGAAAGTTCCTGTGTGGAGAAGAAGGAAACCACAATGTTACAATGAAGATATACTAGTGCTGACAACATTACTTTTTGAAATATTTTATAATGTGGCAATTATTTAATTTTCTTATATTTACTGTATTGTCTTCTAAAAGTATATTGTGGAACAAACAATATTTCCAGAAATTTTATGAAGAAATGACTCAAATTAATATAGTTAACAATTTATTGACATCTTGTTAATTTTAATGCATATTAATTAATTAAAGGTTTTTGAAAAGTCTTACCATAGAATCTATCATTTTGTTCTAGGTAACCACTAACCCATGGAAATTGTTTTTTAGGTAATACTTATTCATACTTTAGAACAACTATTTTCTGGAACACACTTTGAGAAACACTAGTCCAGTTAGCTATCTGCTCAAGAAAGAATACATATGCATTTCCTTTCATCTCAGTATACTACTATACAGTCTATGAATTCCTATAATATCTATGGTTTCATATCTAAGTGCTTCTTTGAGGAAGCAGTCATTTGCAAAGCATATATATGGCAGGAACTTGAAAAAAAAGTTTTGATTAATTTTGTTTCCCAAGTTACACCTAGTAGTACAGATGTGTCTCAAATTCTTTTGATTAAATAAGTATGTATCATACTAATATTCATTAGAGAAGAATACTGATGTGGAATGCCAATGTGAGGCCCAACTGTAGGTTAGTGGGTCAGACCTGGGGATATCCACTTTGTGTAAAGGCTTCACTCTCCTAGGCATTATGGTGGATATTTCTAATTCAGAGGCATGCGTTTTGATCTTAGTCTTGTCCTTTCTTCTTTCTACCCCACACCAAGGGTTTCATATAGTCAGGCTACTTTCAAGTCCTGAATCTCCTGCCCAGAGTACTGGGATTATGGGCATGCATTACTGTATCCAGCTAAACCTTAGTGTTTAAGGAAGGAATGGATTTACTTGTCTACATTTACTTACACAACTGATTTTTTACTACACAGATCTAAACAAAATGTATATTTACTTAGCTACATTTAAAGTTTCACATTTTATATGAAACTTTTAATACAGGAAAAAATAGAGAGTTCTAAATATATACAAATGCATGCAAAGTAAGAGTCATATATGGTGGCATATATTTGTAATCTCAGCACTTGGGAGATGGAAGCAGAAGGAGAAGGAATTCAAGATCATTCTTGGTTTTTTAGTGATCTCAAAGCCTACCTGATCTATGTAGACCCTGTCTCAAGAAAAAAAAACAAAACAAAAAACAAAATAAAAACAAAAACACCCTCCTTAAAAGTAAGCAAAATAATAATACATCTTTACCAAACTTCAATAATTAATATTTAAACTAAATCCATGTCATCTGAGCCTTCATCTATGTCTTTCTCCCACATTATATTAAGGAAAGTTCTAGGTATCATATTTTATCACTAGATATTTTAGTGTATGTCACTAGAAAAAAATTCTTTTAACCACAGCTACCAATATTACTTTCACATCTAAAATATTAGTAATAGCCCTTTAGTATAAAATAGTTAATTATCAATTGAGTTCAACATTTGTGTTTATGCTTTCACAGTGAATAAAGATCACAAAAGGCTCATAACACTGTAACCAGAGGCTTGCCTTTACTCCTCAGTTAGCACTGGAAACCAATGGCTTCTCTACACTCCTTGGTTTTGTTTTTTGGTGGTAGCAATCGAACCCAGGCTCTCAGAAAAACTAGACAGGCACTCAACCATATGAGCTATCTCCTTAGCTCCCATAACACATGTCTTAAGTCATTTAATCTTAGGTAACACCTCTCTCTTTCTCCCTTCCTGTAATTTATTTGCTGTAGAGACCAGGTCATTCAACTTCTAAGTTTCCAAATAGTCTAGATGTTACTGATTGACACATTTCTTCAAAAGTTTTACATACATTTTAAATGCCAATTACAAATCATTCTTGTTTGCTTGATGAAGCAAATTAAGTAGTTTTCTTTTTTGTTTTTTGTTTGTTTTGTTTTTGCTTTTTAGAGACAGGGTTTCTCTGTGTGATATCCTTGGCTGTCCAGGACCAAGTTGGTCTCAAACTCACAGAAATCTGTCTGCCTCTATCTCCCAAGTGCTGGGATTAAAGGTATGTGCCATCATGCCAACTTTATTAGGTAGTTTTCAAAGATATAGTAAATCTGTGATTAAATGTATAGTTTTGTAATGCACATATACAAAATAACTCAAGATTATAAAATATTCTGAGGTTTAAACTTTCAAGAAATTTAAATAGGTATTCCCAGAGTTTAATATTACTGTGTTATACAGTATCATCATTTGTAAAATTTCATTTTAGGACATTGTTGTTTCTACATGCCTACTAAAGTCTCTGATTAATATAGCAGTTCCAAATTTATTTTCTAGGAATGAAAATACATCTTACCTCAGTGAATCACAAAAGATGTTATCTACATTCCACAATAAAAACCCCAATAAAAAGACAGTCAAGGATGTATAACCTAGTCCTCTAAGCCATGGATAAACCCTGTGGGGAAAAGAATAGCAACATGACAAATCTTCAAGACATATCATGATCAGAGGTGAGAGCTGGAAGTCATCATTTTTATGAGCAAAAAGAGTCCTCAGAAGACTAAGAGCAAACCCATTTATTAATATAACACTTTTGACAATCATGTGTTACATACGTTAAAAAGATTTTTTGAAGTGTGTCTTGCTAGGTTGTTTCCTCAGGCTGGTATCAAATATCAGGGCTCCCACACTCCTTCAACCTCCCAAGGAGCTGGGACTATAGCAGTTTACCACTGTGCCTGGATATTTGCTGAACATTTAGCTATTTAAAGGTACTGAGAGAAAATGGTCCATCAAGGCTGTTAAGTACATGAAGGAGATAATCCAATGTACTTGCCCAAAAATTTTTCAATGGCATGGAAGATGGGTTTAGAATTAACATAGGTTAAATAACTACCAGGTACTGAACTAACACACACACATTCTCTCTCTCTCTCTCTCTCTCTCTCTCTCT
>NW_022196904.1:87042114-87044636 GCF_008632895.1 Mastomys coucha
CTCTCTCTCACACACACACACACACACACACACACACACACACACACCACACATGAATCACAGAACATACTAAGTTCTTTATGTGTCAGGCATAGTTCTAAGCCTTTCAGTGGGAAGTAGTTAATAAGAAAGCCCTGTTTTCAGGAAACTTATAGTTTGTTTGGGGCAGAAAATGAAAACAGTGTTGGTTATAAATGTTTTGAAAAAAAGTAAAGGAATTTGGAGGTGATAAAGAGGTGTTTGGGTGGGAAATCTCTCTGTCAATTCTGTAAATACACCTATGAGGCGCGTATTCTTTTTACCTCACTGCTAAGGAAGTTGAAGAGTGGTGAATTACTTAAAATATAGTAACAGCAGCCTAATCACTTTTTACAGCTTTAATAAAGTCGACTCATTTATTTGTTTTTTTGAGACAGGGCCTTGCTAGGTAGCCTTGACTGGCCTGCAACTAGGCTGGTCAAGCAGACCTTAAATTTTTAACTATTCTCCTAACTCTGCTTCCAATGTACTAGGATTAGAAGCATACACTACCATACCTGGTATAGAACATACATATTTATAAAGTACATCTAGGGTCTAGAGAGAAGGCTCAATGTTAAGAGCACACACTGAGTTTGGTCCCCAGTACACATGTTAGGCAGCTCACAACTGCCTGTGATTCCAACATCAGGGATTCCACTCTCTCTTCTGGCCTCTGATGATATATACACACATATATATATATATATTGGAGATATTCTCTCCAAGTCTGTGACTTGCCTTTTGTTTTTTGAACACAGTCTCTAAGAACCAAGTGTGTATTTTTTCAAGCCAAGTTCTTGCTATGATTGCCTAGGATGGCCTTGAGCTATAGGCCAACCTAGTCTATGTGGACCTTGTCTCAAAAACAAACAAACAAGCAAGCAAACAACCCAAAAAACTCAACAAAAACAAAAACAATGCCCCTTACTAATCTGGGGGAAAGTACATAAAAACCACAATGAGATACCACTGCACTACTAGACATAACTGAAATGAAAGGGGACTGACACACCGGGTGTGCACAGATTCAGAACTAGAACCACTCGTACATGGCTGGTAGAAATGTAAATTAGTACCACCGCTTACCCACAATGTCTGAGGGATTGCCCAGTGGTAGCAAACTTGTCTATCATGTTAGGGCCCCTAGTTTCATTCCAGGACCAAGAAAGAAAGAGAACAGAAGGATAGAGATGAGAAAGGAAGAAAAGGGGATATGCAGTCCAGCTGGCCTAGAACTCCCTTTTATTTTCTTTTTATTGTTTTGTTTTTCAAGACAGGTTTTTGTGTGTGTGTGTAGCCCTGACTTTGTGTAGTCCTAGAACTGGTTCTGTAGACTAGGCTGTCTTTGTACTCAGAGAGATCAGCCTGCCTCTGCCTCCCAAGTACTGGGAGCACCTGGAACACTCTATATGGACCAGGTTGGCCTGCTTCCCCAGTGCTGTGACTAAAGGTATGCACCGCTATGCCCAGCAAATTTCACATTTCTTACCAAAAGTCTGAAAAGATTTTGATAGTGATTATATTTAACCTGCAGATAAAGTGAGATAAACTGACACCTTAATGATACTTACTTTTCTAACCAGTAAGGGAGTATATTTCCCAATTTATTTAGTTCCTTTAGTCTCAGCAAAAAACTGTTGCTTTCAATGCATAATCTGGAACACGTTGAACACTGTCCAAGAATGGAGTCAGGTGAAAAGAATTCTGAGTACTTGTAAGAAAACTCGAAGAAAACAAGACAAGAGTCTTGCGACCTCAGTTTCTTCAAAAACACATTGCTCTTGGAATGTGTTTTAGTGCCCCTCCCAGGTGTAGCAGATAGGAGTGAGTTTATTTTGGATTGCTCATCACAATTAGCTGTTGTTTATATGCCTCTATGGAAAAACACATTTTTGCTGTGTGACTTTCTTTGATTGTACACTTTACTATGTGACTCTTCTTAACTGTCACAGTATAAATTGTCTGATTCTTTGAATAAAGTTAGCTATTGCATGAGACTTTAGTCAACCTCATTTATTGGCTCCATTCTCCCCAGTCCCATCACCACTAGAGCAGTAAACAGGCACACATGTTACTTCTACCTTAAACATTTCATGATGTTGCAAATTGTACATAAAACAATTTCACTTTCTATTTATTCCCATTAATATATAGAAATGATTTCCCACCCACCTCAGGCTAGAAAGATGGCTCAGTGGTTAAGAGTACTTGGTGTTCTTCCAGATGACCCAAGTTTGATTCTCAGCACTCATAACTAGTGGCTAAAAACCACCTTCAGCTCTAGTTCCAGTGGAATCTAATACCCTCTCTGGCATCCAAGGACACCTATACTAATATGCACATACACACATGTACACATACATAAAAATAAAGTGAATCTTTACAAATAGAATTTTCTTTGGAATCCTGACTAGACACCTGTAATTGATAAGTTTCGCTCACTTCTACTAGTTTTTTACTAGTCTTCTGGGTACATGTTTGTGGGTTTGTTTGTTGTTTTT
>NW_022196904.1:87044646-87047515 GCF_008632895.1 Mastomys coucha
TTTTTTTTTTTTTTTGTACATACTTGTATTATCTTCAAACACCATGTTAGACAGGACTTCCATCAGCATAATTCTGAGTAAAATGGCAATAATATAATAATCTTATTTTATTCTAGATACTACAAGGCTTTGAAAAAACACACACTTTAGGTATTTTATATGCCACAGAATTTACAGCCTAAGAAAATTCCTTCTTACTACTGATTAGTAAGGTCCTTTGTTTTTAGATTGTGAACATGTGCTGATTTTTATAGGATACTTTATGTAAATCTACAGGTATATAGTTTTGAATCTTTTATTTTTAAAATATGATAAAGAGTAATATCAGATTTTCAAAAGATTTTATTGTTCTACTGTAAATATCTGCACTAAATAAATAATGATTTATTTTTATGTATTTACCTATGTTTTGAGTTTTTTGAGGCAGGGGCAGCCATATAGTTAAGGGTAGCCCTGGAACTCTCAATGGATGATGATATTGAATTCTAGATCCTCCTGTCTCTGCCTACCAAGTGCTGCAATTACAGGTATATGCTACCATCCCTGGCTTAATGGTGATTTTCTAAACTTACCATGGCAAATCTTCAGCTCTCAGAAGAAGTACAAAGAAAAATTCTTCAGTAGAGTGAAATGAATGTCTTTGGTTATCCAGGTAGCAGGGTGCAAAGGAGAGAGCAAGAACTTCATCAGTACATGGTCCATTCATGCTCAGTACAGACGAGATTCTAGAGATACACTACCCATCCAGCACAGGACATGGGAATAAAATACATAGGTCTCTCAGAATATCTGTGTCTGATGTGATTAGCCTTCATTCTACACTGGTTGCCTTCACAAGTCCTTTCTCTTCTCCTTCCCTAGGGAACCTGCCTTCACCTCTCTCTTGGGTTAGTCCCTGTCTTGAATTCCATGCCTTCTTCCTTTTTTATTGCTCTCTTTTGAGTGAAACAAATTTAGGGTTTAGAACACCTAATAGAAGGGTATTCTTGACCAACAGTTTATTGAATTTAAACTTCTTTTGAAAACTTTAATATAGGAAAACATTTTTCCATATTTTGTTGATAATATAATTAACTATAGAATTCTAGGTTGGAAAGCTTTCTTTATAAATTCAATGGCACTGGTCTATTGTCTTCAAGTTTCTCATGTGGCTTTTGAAAATTTAAAAACTTTCTGATTTTCAGTATGACTCCCAGATATTTCCCAGACTCCTTGTTCCTGCTATTGCCTGATACTTAAATACATTTTGTCATGCAAAGTGAAATTCTTGGCTTAGGATGTGGTTTTCTAGGTCAATCTAATGAATTTATACAAATCTATTTACCTTTCAGTTTTGAAGATTTTACCGAATCTTTTCCTTGTGGCTTTGGGCATTTAAAATAAAGTTTTTGTTGAAGTCTTAAAGCTAGATGGAAGCAAAACAAACGCAGATATTTTGAAATACTATGCTCTTTAGTATTTCTATCATTCATTTCCCTTCAGGTTTACTCTATTTATCTGATTTAGAATTTGTTGTTTTGACATGGTCTCATGCAGCCCAAGCTGGCCTTGAACTTGTTATATAGCCAAGGATAACATTGGACTTCTGATGTACCTTCTAAGTAGAGGGGTTATAGGCAAGTGCCACCACATTGGCCTTTGCTTTCGAATTCTTGAAGTTGTAAGCTCAGTTCATTATTTTACTGCCCCTCACCCCCTTTTGAGCTAAGTTCTTACTATGTAGCTTTGACGGGTCTTGAACTCATAGATCTTCCTGCTTCTGCCTCCCAAGAACTGGGATTGAAGGTATATGCTACCATGCCTAGTTTGCCTTCTTTTTGTTTTTAAGAGAGGGTGCTGTTAAGTAACCCAATGATGGCTTCAAACTTGTAGTCTTTCTGCATCAGGAGGAAGTATATTCCTACTGGGAGCATAAGGCTGCACAACCTCTGCCATTAGAGAAGAATTTTAGTACCTTTCTATTTCATCTCAATAAAGTCCGATCAGTTCATTTAATACATGTCCTTCATTGTGTAAGTAACCATTTCACACTGAAATAGATTTGATCAAGGGTATCATTTCCCAAGAAACTTCCTATGTCATGTACTGGAGTTGAAGAAACTATAGAGACCAGACCTTGTTTCCAGAGGCATTTCTTTCTCCACTCTACTCTCTGTCTTTTCTTCTACATTTTGTTGAGGGGAAGGCAGTTCTTAAAAATCACTTAAATTTCTATCTTCAAAATTGCACAGTAAAGTGGCTATTTTAGAAAGATGAACAATGAGTATTCTCTTGTAAACTGCAGATAATTGGGATTTGCATATACACTATTTGGTAATGTAGTAATTGGAATAAATGTGAACAACTAGCATCACTCTGATTCTGCCAGTAGGCAGCTTGGAAATAGCCAAGCCCCCTTTGGCACTATGGTACCTGATTTACTTCTTCATGAATTCCCAAACAAGTTGTCTTAGTTAGGGTTGCTGAAGAGACACCATAGTCAAGACAACTGTTATGAAGGACAACATTTAATTGGGGCTAGCTTACAGTTTCAGGGGTTTAGTCCATTATCATCATGCCAGGAAGCATGGCAACATCCAGGGAGACATGCTGCTGGAGGAGCTCAGAGTTCTACACCTGAAAAGCAGGTGTAGAAAGCAGCCAGGGGAAGACTGTCTTCTGCAGGCAGCCAGAAGAGGGCTGGAATTCTATACTTGGCATAGCTTGAACATAGAGACTTCAAAGCCAACCCAAACAGTGACACACTTCCTCCAAGGCGGCCATACCTTCTAACACTGCCACTTCCCATGGGCCAAGCATTCAAACACATGAGTCTATGGAGGCCAAACCTATTCAAACCACCACAGGAGGGGTGTGTGTGTGTGTGTGT
>NW_022196904.1:87047525-87067153 GCF_008632895.1 Mastomys coucha
GTGTGTGTGTGTGTGATATATTCTAAAACTTCAAACTAAAAGACAATTTACTATCTTCTTTTACTAGAGGGCATTTTTTTTTCCTGGCCCAATCTTCTAGATCTATTACATGCATCAGTGGTGATGAGAAAACAGTTCCAATTATATGAGTTTTTTTGTTTTTGTTTTTGTTTTTGTTTTTTTTTTTTGTTTTTCAAGACAGAGTTTCTCTGTGTAGCCTTGGCTGTCCTGGAACTCACTTTGTAGACCAGACTGGCCTCGAACTCAGAAATCCGCCTGCCTCTGCCTCCCAAGTGCTGGGATTAAAGGCATGTGCCACCACCGCCCGGCCTGAGTTTTTAAAAATTATTTTACATACTTATTTTGTATGTAAATGCACACAAGTGTACATATGCATGAATGACATGGTATACACGTGGAGATCAGAAGCCATTTCACAGGATTTTGTTCTCTCTTTTACCATGTGGGTTCTGGGATTGAATTCAGGTCATCAGGTTTGGCAGAAAGTGCCTTTATTCACTGAGCAATCTTCAGATCCTAAACTAAAAACTTTGATTTTCTGTTTATTGAAGAGATTGTAACTAAAGATGTTAGTGTGCTGGGCGTCTTTTAGTCCCTTCAAGCTAACTATCATACAAACTTATCTTTACAACTTCTTTGGATTTGATGTTTTCAAGTTCTTCTTATGTCTTTTTAAGCTAGCTAGTATTTAAAGTTTATTCTGTTTAATTCAGAATTTCTAGGTGTTTTGTTACAGAGGAATTTTACGATCTCAGTCACAATTTAATACAAAAGCTTGAAAATTTCTATTTGATATTAAAAAGCATTATACGGAAGCATGTTCCCGGGTTCTAGGGATTATCAAGTTAGTTCACAATGAGACAGGCTATGGTGATGCACGTCTCTAGTCCCAGCACTCCAACATCTCTGAGTTCCAGGCCAGCCTGGTCTACAGAGTGAGTTCCAGGACAGCCAGGGGTTCATAGAGAAACCCTGTCTTGAAACAACAACAACAACCTTACAGTATAGTCAGGGTCAGGTAAAGAGAAAATAGACAATGCTAAATTAAATGATCACTAAACAGAGATACAAGAAAGAAGGTATGGCAAGGCAGATAAAAGATAATTTTATTTCATAAAGACTGTCAATAGTAAATACTTTAAAATCTTTTTATTATATGAGAGGACAGGTACCTGTGTATCTGTGTCTGTTTTGTTGGTACCTTGGCATGTTGCTTTTGAGGGTTGGTTCTTTCCTTTTAAATGTTAAAATTAAGATTTGACATGTGTGTCCTGGGGATTAAACTCAGACCATCAGGCTTGAAGGGAAGTGCCTTTGCCTACTGAGCCATCTAAAAAGATATTTGTGTTTCTCAGCATATCTATATCCTATCAGACTGAAGTTAAGTTGATAAATATGTTTTATGTTTCTTTATATCTCCCTAAAGTGCTCATATTAAAAACAGAATAAAGTGGGAGTTTGTGCTTCTGGAAAGATGGAGTAAACTAATTTTTCCATATTTCCACTAAATTCCACAAAATCCTGTGTGTTATATATAATATTAAACAGACATTAGAAGGCTTTGAGGGGCTGGAGATATGGTTCAGTGGTTAAGACCACTGAATACTCTTCCAAAGGTCCTGAGTTCAATTCCCAGCAACTACATGGTGGCTCACAACCATCTGCAATGTGATCTCACACCCTCTTCTGGTGTGTCTAAAGACAACTACAGTGTACTTGTATACATAAAATAAATAAATCTTTAAAAAAAAAAAGAGAGAAGACTTTGAAAGGTGAAACGAAGGAAGTAGGGGCCCCAAGACCTGAAAAATGATAGTGGTAAGTTCCCTGTGTTTTCTTTTTAAATTAATATTATTTTAATTGGCAAATTAAAAAACACAAATTATGATTATATTTACTTACAGGATACATGCTTATGTTCTATGTATATAGTGTGGAATGATTAAATCAAGCTAATTATTATCTCATTTGTCATTTTTCTGTGGTAGCACATTTGAAATTTATTCTTTTAGCTATTTTTAAATGCACATCACCACCAAAGCAAACTGTTGTGCAATAGATCTTGAAAACTTATTCCTCCTGTTTGATACATTTCCTCATTGCTTCCCTACCCCACATCAGCCTCTGATAACCACCATGCACACTAAGAAAAGTTCAGCATTTTCACTTTCTACATGTAAGAGAGACTGTGTGGTATATTTAACATTCTTTTTTTTCCTTTTTAATAAAAAACTGACTTTTAAAATTACATTTATTTTTTAGTGTGATGTGTGTACACAGGTACAATGGGGCCCACATGAAAAGCAACTCATGGGAGTAAATTCTCTCCTGTCACCATGTAGGCCACAGAGATGGAACTCATATGTCAGTCTTGGTCACATGCACCTTTTATGTACTTAGTCATCTCACCAGGTCCAGTGGTCTTTCTGTGTAAACCTGGCTTACTTCACTTAACACATGCTTTTCAGATTCATCTATAATATACATTCCTTTTTTTTTTTTTCATGGTTTTTGGAGACAGACTTTCTCTATATAGCCCTGGCTATCCTGGAACTCACACTGTAGACCAGGCTGCCTCAAACTCAGAGATCTGCCTGCCTCTGTCTCCTGAGTGCTGGGATTAAAGTGCCACCACTGCCTGGTATGCCTTCTTTTGGGCTAGTAGACTTAAGAGTTGGAATGAAACAAGCCAGTAACTGAAGTCTGGGCACAGACAGAAAAGGTCCCAATAGAACCCACTTTCTCCAGCCAATGAATCATGAAAAGGGCCAGCCTAGCAAGACAGAAGACATAAAATAATAATCACCTGCTATCACCTGCTATATTCAGACATATCACTCAGATACACACACACACACACATGCACTCATGTGCGTGTACACACACACACACACACACACACACACACACACACACACACACACTTAGTTCCTTCCCTAGCCCTAGCAAATGGAGAGCCCAGACTTCCATCCAGGAAGTAAAGGCAGAAGTATCACAAGTTCAGGGCTAGCCTGGGTAGAACCAGCAAGGCTATCTTACTCAAACAATAAACCAGAAAATACATTTTTCTTTTTTTGTGTGTTTTTAAAGAAAATATACTACAACTGAGGCAAAAATCTTAATGTTACCTCATATAGTTCTAAATTTATGTAGAGAAAATGTTTTAGATAATTTTATTTTAATGGAGCAAGATAAAGGCACTATACATGTTGAATTATTCTCTCCTCGACCTCCAAGATACATTGAATTCTTTCTTACTTCAGAATGTGAATTCTAACTAGGATCACTGCTGATATTTCAAATGAGGTTATACAAGAATGGGTCCACATTTCAAGAAGGCTGATGTCCTTATAAGAATATGGCCATGTGAAGACACAGGGAAAAGACCATATGATAGCAAAGGCAGAAACTGCAAAGTAAGTAAGGCCAGAACTGCCAGCAAACCACCAAACACAGGAAGAGCAGAATGGAAGGAAGACACCTGCATTTGTACCTAGAGCTTCTATACCCAAGCCACTCAGCTTTCAGCACTTTGGTAGACAACCCCAGAAAACTAACACAGGCAAAAAAAAGAGGTTAGGTTTCTGGACTGCACTAGAAACTGCCAATACTAGCTAGCCATTAGCAGGCTGTAAATATACACTGAAAGCAAACAGAATACACAGCACAAGCACTACAGGTGTGCTAGAATAGAACTCTTAAAACATGGCCAGGCTGGGTGTGTAGCACATGCCTTTAATCCCAGCACTTAGGAGACAGTGGCAGGTAGATCTCTATAAATCTGAGACTAGCCTGGTATACACAGTGAGTTCCAGGACAGCCAAGGCTATATAGTAAAAGCCCATCTCAAAACAAACAAAGAACAATAAAAAGGAAAACTGAAAATGACATGAAAATTAAGAATTTTTGCTTACTAAAAAAAATTCTGAGAAGAATATCAAAGACAAAGTCAGATTGTGGGAAATATTTATAAACTACATATTCAACCAAAAATTTAAAATCTTAAAACTTTTAAAATTAACAAGGAAATATCCAAATTAATTCTTGTAAATACAAGAAAAAAAATGAGCAAAGACACGATAATTCAGTAAAGAGACCATAGTAATGGCAAAAGAAAGGATATACAAAGATACATTCAGTATCATTAACCATTAGGAAGATGCAAATTATAATATATTAGTATGTACTTTCTTAATAGTTGGAGTAAAAATTGCTAGTGAGGATGCAGAGAAACAAAATCATTCATATATCACAGGCAAAAATGGTAGAGCCACTCTGAAAACATTTCTGCAATTATAAGAAAAAGTAAACATACAATTACCATACATCCCATCAATTCCACTCTGAGACTTTATTCCAGAAAAAAGGAAACATGTATTTTCATAAAAACCTCCACATAGATGTTCACAATAGCTTTATGACAGCCCCAATATGAAAGTTACTCAACTGTGGTACATCTATAGCATACTACTATAGAGTACTGCTCAGCAAGAGAAAAGTCTACACTAGTATCCAGAGGATTATACTGAAGTGCAAAACCCAATCTCTAAGGTTATATTCTATATGATTTTATTTATAAAACTTTCTTAAGATGCCAAAATTATAAAAATAGAAGGCCAGTA
Organism: Mastomys coucha; assembly: GCF_008632895.1. Taxonomy (NCBI): domain Eukaryota; kingdom Metazoa; phylum Chordata; class Mammalia; order Rodentia; family Muridae; genus Mastomys; species Mastomys coucha. The sequence continues at coordinate 87,052,169 of NW_022196904.1, forward strand.
GTTGCTCAGGATTGAGGACGGCTGTGGAACTGGGGCAGGGAGTAGATAAAGGAGTCACATAGGTCCTTCTGTTGATGTGTTTGTATCTCAATTGTGGCCATGTCAACTCCCTTGAGATATTCTACTACACATGCATTTCTATATTACATCCAAATAAAATAAAAAGTTTGTTCTAAAAACAAAAATGAGAAAACTGTACAGATCATTCTACTTATTGAGCTGAGCACCCACTATATGGCTAGGACCTATTAAAGTACTCTCGTAATATTATTTAATTTTCATAAATTCTATTAGAGACTATGTATGATCTTGTGAACTATATGGTGGGGGAAGGCAGGGCAGATGGAGCTGCCATGTGCCTGCTGGCTGGGGGCCCTGCTGCTGAGATGCTCTCCTAGCCTGTGCAACATCTGACGACACTACAGCCTTCCTTGAGAGGTGTTACTTAACTTAGCCAAGCAAGTCTAAGAAAGAAACAAAATTTGTTTTTATTCCTTGAATTTTAATTTTTTAAAAGAATATATTTTATGTATATGGGTCCTCTATCTTCATTCATGCATACATGCCAGAGGAAGGCATCAGATCCTATAGACAGATGGTTGTGAGCCACCATGTGATTGTTAGGAATTTAACTCAGGATCTCTGGAAGAGCAGCCAGTACTCTTAACTGCCACTAAGCCATTTCTCCAACACAATGAAAACATTTTTTTAAATGTATAGACTTTTCTGTTAAATGTATAGACTTTTCTTTAAATGTTATAGACTTTTCAAAGTCTATAACATCCTAGTCAATGTTATACATATTAAAGCAGACGTCTCATATATATATATTTTCTTTAGTTTTATTTAAATAAATTTCTTTAATTTTAGAACTCTTGCTTTTATTAATTAATAAATTACCTTAATTAATAAATTACATTAATAAGTTATCTGAAGAACAAGTCTTCCATACATCATAAATAAATTCTGGGTTATAGTTTTCTATCATTTTCCCGCTACAGGTTTTATTTTATTCCAATTTAGAATATAGACTTACTGTTACAAACCTGAGTATATTTTTATCAGAATGTTGACAGAATGTTGATGGCAAGTCCAAACTACTTACCATGTAACAATATAAATAGAACGAAGTACTAATGTAAAGACCAACATTCCATACATGACCTGAATAGGAATGAAAGAGAAAGTAGTCAGTACAATCCTTCCTCCTTTTTTTCTTCCTTCCCACTCATCTATCCATCCATCCATCCATCCATCCATCCATCCATCCATCCACCCAGCTAGCTAGCTATTTTGTGGTAACAAGGACTGAACCACAGCTTCATATATACTAGGGAAGTGTCCTGCCACTGAGCTATTATATCCATAGCTCCCATTTCTTTTTCCCTTTTCCTTTTATTTCACATAACAGCTTACTATGTAGACTAGACTGGCCTGGGACTCTGGATCCTCTTGCTTTAGTCTCTCAAGTGCTAGGACTATAGCTATATGCTACTATGTCCAGTTTAAAGTCAAGTTTTTAAAAAGATAGGAGGGACAGATGCAGTTAGTACAAACTTTTATTTCCACTACTCAGGAGGCTGACATGGGAGGATCGTTAGTTTTAGGGTAGCCTGGACTATATTGCTAGAGCCTATCTCAAAGCCAGTCAACCAACACACAGTACTGATCTTTCTCATAATAAATAAAATTCCAAAGTAACTGGGCATCAGAGTATCATATAATAATATAGTCTATGAAACTTTTTAAAAAGTTTTCTAGCTTTGTCATTAACCAGATGAGAAAAAGCAGACAAATCAATATCCTTTCAAACTCTCTCTTATTGTATTTATAAAGAAAGGTATTTTAGTATGATACTGGTTAGATCAAACTATATAATATGCATGTGTACATATTTATATACAATGTGGCATATATCAGATCAAAATTTCTAGTTATCTTTTTTCCAAATGTGCTTATCATATCAGTTTCCTTATATTCCTAATTAATAATAAAGGCCTGGAGTGATGGCTCAGAGCATTTGCTGCTCTTTCAGAGGACCTGGGTTCAATTCCGAGAACCTCCTTAGCAATTTACAACTATCTTTAATTCAAGTTCCAATGGATCCAAACTCTCTCACAATGCACATTTAAAAAAGAATGTGAGATGCAATGCATAGTTAATAATAAAATGTATAAAGAAACATAATAGAAAAAGTTAAGCCAAACTACGCAGATTCTTGTTTTTCATATTGTTTACTCTATGTGCTTTAACAAAATCTGGCATGAGAAAAAAAAAGTTTCCATATACTGATGTGCCACATTGGGGAAATCAATCTTTAGCAGACATCTACTCTGTCAGGAAAATTAAATAACAAGTCTCCTTTAGACAGCAGATGGCCTCTCCCTGAGATATCAATTGCTGATTTGTCAATTTGCTGTTAAAATGGCTTCACTGGCTCCTTAGGTATTCTTTTTTTTACTATCTACTCTTACATATGCTTTTCTTTTTGTTCCTTCTTTTAAAGATATACTGGTGCATCTATTTAATGTGGTGGCTAAGTAATTAGGGTATTACCTTATTTGAAAGACCATCAAATTAAATCAGTGAATTTGGGCTCTCATTTGGAGATTTCTGGATCACCTTGGACTTAATAGTAAAGCAGAATTATTATCAGTACTTTTCTTCCTCGTGAAATTGAATCTGGCTACCTTTGATGTTTATTAACCCTTTCCTTTTAGTTTTATATCATGACTCATCTCTAGAGCTAAGTCAAATACCTTTTAGAAGCTTCTCATTATTTATCATGAGCAGGAATTTATGTGTCATTTGATATCTAAACATATAGTTTTAAAATGTTCATTTATTTTTATGAATATGAATGATTTGCCTGTATGAATGTGCATTATGTATATGCCTGGTACCTGCTAAGCTAGAAAAGGGAATCAGATTGCCTAAAACTAGAGTCACAGATGGCTCTGAACTCTTATGTGGGTGCTGAGAACTGCACCCCAGTTCTCTGTAAGTACATCAAGTGTTCTTAACCACTGAGCTATCTCTCTAGCCCTATGTAGGATAATATCAAATTATACAATTAAGTTTAATGAATGTAACTATTAAGTTGCAATCTTATATTGTTTTCATATGATACTTATAAAATAATACCTGTTCTTGTTTTTAACAATTTCTAAGGCTTTAAATGTACTGTTATTGGATGTGTTTGTATTTGAGAAATATGTGTGACTGGATTCATGTATGTAGCAATGCCCTTCTATCATGGAACCTAGGGACTGAATTCAGTACCAGGCTTGCACGGCAAGAGTTTTTAACCTGTTGATCCATTTTGCTGCCCCATTTTCACTATTTTTATAAATCAAGAAATTAAAAGCTTAAAGACAAGAAGAAATGACTATATGGCTTATCCAATGTCAAGAGATCAAGATTCTAAATGTTCCAGCCAGGGTTTCTTTAGATAAGTTTGCCTTCCCCTTCTTTTTTCAAATAATGAATAGTTGTGTCAAAGACCAGGTGACTCATTTACTGTTGTTTGTTTGTTTCTTCATGTTGCCAGGGATTAAACCCAAGGCCTTTTGACTCCTAAGCAGATATTCTACCACTCAACTCTCACTCCAACCCCACTAACCATTTATCTTAAAATAAGCAATCAAATTCAACAAAAGCTATGGTCAGAAGAATGAAAACAAGGCTGGGTGTGGTAGCACACCTTGTAATCCTATACTTAGAAAGCTAAGGCAGAAGTAGCTCAAGTTTGAAGACAACTTGAGCTATATAGTGAGATATTCTCTAAAAAGACCAAACACCAAAAAAGAGTGAAAACATATGCCACAGTGTGGAATGATATCTCTTAGTATAGCTGTCACCTAGACTCTGCAAACATTTAATATTTTTTCACATTATGTCTCTCTGTGTCTCTCCTTACCTACCTAATTACTTATCTATAACTAAACATTTAGATGCATGTTTCTCCTTAAACAAAGATATTCTATTTGATATCCAAAGTATAAACACAGAGACTATAATATTGGTGGCATGATAATAAATGGCCTATAGTTGTCTTAATATTTGTAATAGGCAAACCCAAAAGACAAATAAGTGGGGCTTGGTTGTTGGTGCCTTTAATCCCAGCACTCAGGGAGGCAGAGACCAGCCTGATCTACATAGTGAGTTCCAGGCCAGCTAGAGCTGCATAGTAAGGGCCTGTCTAACACAATACAAAACCACTACACAGGGCATGAAAGTTACATTTAGTCATTACACTTCTCAATTGTGCTGATCGTTTTTTTTTTTTTTTTTTCAGCTTGATACAAGCGGGGGGTCATGTGGGAAGAGAGAACCTTAACTGAGAAAATGCCTGTAAGATTGGCTTATAGGCAAATCTGGAGTGCATTTTCTTGATTAGAGATTGATATGGGGAGGGCCCAGCCCAGTGTGGGTGATGCTAGCCTTGGATAAGTGGTCCTGAGTTACTAATAAAAACTGAATTTTTCTGTAAGTCTCCATCTGTTGCAAAGAGAGGTGATCTGTTGATGAGGGGTTAAGAGTACCCTTACCTGTGAGTATAAAGACAAATGTTTATAGACTGTTGTTAGGGATTATGCTAGTGTAGTAAAATAGTGGTTGTAGATTCTCCTCCAATAACTACAAGCAATCAAAATGCAGAGACGTAGAACCCAGTCCCAATAAATACATCTACAAAACAGTTCCCACACCTAAGGATCAGGGAATATTTCAGAAGAGGGAATGGAAAGATTGCAAGAGCCAGAAACTTGGAAGTTTGCTATGTCTCTCCTAGTAATATCAGAAGCTACACCCATTAAATCTCACCAACATGAATGTCCAAATATAAGCTGAACAAGAATGACAGTGATCAACATGCCAAACTGAACAAAGAAAAGCCTATGATGCCTCAACCTTACACAAAGAACTACAGACAACTGAGGAAAGTTGGAAATAGGAGAAATGGCTTTCCCAGGGGAAGAACACACCAACTGGTTGTCCAGTACCAGATGATTACCCTGAAAACATATATATGGAACAAGCAGGTTATATTTAAGAATATATTTGTATACACATGTACATATATGCATGAAATAACAATTAGTTTTAAAAAAAGAGGCCATGAGTTTGAAGGAGAGTGGGAGGAGTATATGACAGGGTTTGGAGAGAGGAAAGGGAAGGGTAATTAAATTATAATCTCTTTTAAAAAAAAAGCAAGCTGAGCAATCCATGATGGGGCAGCCAGTAAAATAGACCCCTTATGGTCTCAGTTTGAGTTCCTACTTCCAAGTTCCTGCCTGAGATCTGCCTTGACTTCTGTCTGTAAGCTGTAAGATGAAATAAGCCTTTTCCCTATCTAGTTGGTTTTGGTCACAGTGTTTATTGCAGCAGTAGAAAGCAAGCTAGTATCCTCTCTGAAGTCTTCTTAATCAGACTAGTTCCTCACTCTTTCCTTGTGCTTGATGAACTTAGCTTTTGTGGCCCACAGAATCTTGTTACATGACTGTAAAAGTAACTTTTACTTTCTTGTTGCAATTGTTGTTTGGGAGGCTTACTGCCTCTCTGTCTGTTAACCTAGGCCAAGTCCTGGAAGTGTCTGGCCTCCATAAAACCTAACCTAGGCCTAGAATGTTTTCAGTCTCTCAGACTTGCTGCTGAGTAAGCTCGCCCTTTCTTGTTCTTTCTGAACTCTAGCTGGCTGGTTCAACTCAACCATTCTAGCCTCAAATTCCTCTCCCAGCTAACTTATTCTATCTGGCTGTTCTCTAGGCCTCAGAATTCCTTTGCACAGCCTCAAATTAACACTAGCAATCTTTTCTAATCTTCTGGCTCCTTTCTATTCTCTTGCTCATTGTCTTTACTTGTGTCTAGTTTGTTCTGTCTCCAATCTGTCTCTGTAAAACTCTCCTGGTAGAACCGCCTCCTTCTCCCTCTCTGTGCTGCTCTACTCCCTCTCTCAACTCTACTGTGCTCTACTCTCTTTTCTTGTGCTGTACTCTCTTCTCCTGCACTGTCTGTCTCTCCCTTAACTAACTTCCTTTTCCTCTCCATTCTCATGGGAGTTGGGCATATCCTATTCTATCAAATCTTTCTCTGATTTTGCCACTTTTTCCTGCAGCTCTATTAGACATCATGTTCAAACATGGGTGCTTCCTTCTAAAAACTAACTTTACCTTCATTGTTTGGGATTAAAGGAGTACTAAAGGCATATCTGACTTCCAGCCAGATTAAAGGTGTGTGTTAAGGGTTAAACCACACACTAACTAGAAACAGGTTCAAATATCCTGTAACAAACACTTGGCCTGAGCTGGTTTGAACTTACAATCCTTTTTCCCTAAGCCATCAGAGTTCTGGGATTACAGTCATGTACCATCTGGCTTATGACTCTGATATTTTTAAAAGTTATAGTCAAATTACTCTGGGGAATTTCCTTTAGTATGAGTTTATTCTTATATCTCTTAATGATTTACTAAAATGATGCTGTATCCTCAAGTGAATCACATCAGGACATATTTGATACCTATTACTGGTAATACTAAATTTATTGTAGATTTTTCAAAATATATCATCCAAACCAGGAGTTCATACTAATATTGACCTCAAATTCTAAATCCATTCTCCTGCCCCAGGCCCCAGAGTGCTAAAATTAAAGGTGTTCACCACCAAGTTTAACTATCTCATTCTATATTTGTAACTTCTTCTAAGAGTGGGAATTATAGCTAGTTTGTTAATTGCTTGGCAGTTTATTGTTTAAAAAAAAAAAAAAAACAGTACAAAGAGGGGCTAGAGCACAGGCTACTCTTCCAGAGGTCCTGACTTCAATTCCCAGCAACCACACAGAGTTTAACAAACATCTGTAATGGGATCCGATGCCCTCTTCTGGTATGTCTGAAGACAGCAACAGTGTACTCATTAAATAAAGAAGTCTTAAAAAAAAAAGTTTCTTTAAAAAAAAAAAAAAAACACTACAAAGGATGAATAAGAGAAGGTATGGCAGAAGGCACACAAATGGTCCATGCCCACTTTGAGTATGACATTGTTCCACTTTCTGGATGAATTTACCTTGACTTTGTGTTTGTGTGCACGTGTGTTTGTGTGTGTGTGTGTGTGTGCGTGTGTGTTTGTGTGTGTGTGCATACGTGCACTGAGAACATGGGGATATCTTGATTTTTTTAATCTCTAGAACTAGGATATAAACCACATTATATGTGAGTAGGCTCAGTTTTCAACCTGTTTCCCTTTTTATCAGCACACATTATTGTTATACATAGAGAAGAAAATATTTCTTATTGAAAACACATAGCTACTGCAATATGGGTAGTTATATTTGATAGTTTGTTATTTTTATTATATAGAACAAATTCAAATAAGCCTAAAACACAAAGTGAAACTGATGGTAATAAAATTACAAATCTTTCTAAATAAAATGTCAATTGCATAAGGATATCACTGCAAATTATAATAAATAAGAAAGTGATGATGCTCTTTACTATAGTATCAATGAGTACATTTGTTTTTCAAAGAGCCCGAAGAAAAAAGTGAGGCCCCCAAAAGGAGTTGCAGATTTTATTTCAACAAATAGATTCTATTATTGTATTGAGTTTTAAAAGCTACAGGAATATTTATTTTCTATATAAGCATTTAAAAGTATAAGGCATGGGCTAGAGAAATGGCTCAGAGTTTAAGAGTGCTGCTCTTCCAGTGGTACTGAGTTCAATTCCCACAGGGAACCACAGGGTGGCTCATAACCATCCATAATGAGATTTGGTGCCCTCTTCTGGCCTGCAGGCATACATGCAGGCAGAACACTATACATTAATAAATCTAAAGAAAAAAAGTATAAGGCATCTGACATCCCTGAGATGGGGGGGAGCTAGTTTGTTAAAAGAATGGTTTCATAAATCATGTATTAGTTACTCTCTATTGCTTTAGGGAACACCATGACCAAGGAAACTTATAGAAGAAAGGGTTTATTTGGGCTTATGGTTCCAGAGGGCTAAAGTCCATGATGCAGACTGGAGGCAGCAGGCTACTCTAGAATGGAGCCTAGAGTCCAAGCTGAGAGCTCACAACTCTAACCACAAGCAGAAGGCAGAGAGCAAATTCAAAATGGCACCAAGTCTTTAAACTATTAAAGTCCATCTCTAGTGATATACTTCATCCAAAAGAGAACACCTCCTAAACCTCACAAAGAGCACCCTCATCCAGAAACCAAATATCCAAACATCCGAACCTGTGGGCGATATTCTCATTCAAACTGGAAGTCATGTAAATCTAGCTATGATCCTAGCTCTGCCTCGTAAATATTGTATTTGTTGTCTAAAGGTAACTAATTTTATATCTGAGCTCATTTCTCTTAAGATATACATACTAATCCCTAATTTGTAGGGCTGTCAGTGAGAACAGAAATTTGAAATTTGTGTGGTATCAGGCACAAGACTCCACATATAACCTTCACCTTAAAAGATCCATTAAATATATAAGGAGAAAATATTTGAGGAATTTGCAGTTTAGTCTTTTCTAGGTCATAATATTGTAAAGACTTTTTTTTTTTTTTTGACAGATAATCTAACATAGCCTAAGCTGGTCTTCATCCTCTTTCTTTATCTCCAAAGTGCTAGCATTAGAGGTGTGTGGTATCACATTAGGCTTCATAAAAAGATTTTAGGTGTGTGCATATGCATGAAGATCCTGGGTTTCTTCAGCTTCTAAGAGTGATACTGTACTTGTATTACTGGATATCAACATCCAGCTGTATTGTGACATTGGCTGTACCCAAGTATATTCCTGTTACCTAGACCTAATTCCTGTTTGCAGCTTTGTTTTGAAGTGATCTTTATTTTAAAATTCTTTTGGGGGTACTGTCATGTTTGAATCACAGCACTCAGGCAAGCAACAGAGACAAGTGGATCTCTATTGAGTTGAAGGGCATAGAGCTCTTGGCTAGCCAGGGGTATAGCCAGCAGTCATGTAGCCCATGCTGGCTTTGAACTCACTTTGTAGCTGAGGGTGACCTTGAAGTCCTGATCCCCCTGCTAGGATCTCTTAGAAAATAAAATTGCAGGAATGCGCCGTTATTCTAGGCCAGTGGTTCTCAACCTGTAGGTCATGACCCCTTTCACAGGGGTCACATAACAGATATCCTGCATATTAGATATTTACATTGTAATTCATAACAGCAGCAAAATTACAGTTATTAAGTAGCAAGAAAATAATTTCATGGCTGGGGTCACCACAACAGGAGGAACTGTATTATTGAACTGTATTATTAAAGGGTTGCAGCATTAGGAAGGTTGAGAACCAGTGATCTAGGCTAATTGTAAATTTTTGACATTTTACCACTTCATTTTTAAAAATTGTATCTGCATATAGCGTCCTAAAGAAGGGAAACACAGACAACATGCATGTACTGTTAAACAATTAAATGTTTCATAATTTTAAAAAATTATCATACTGGAGAGATGGCTCCAGTAGTTAAGGGTACTTGTTCTTGCAGAGAACCCGGATTTGATTCCCAGAACCCACATGGCAGCCCCAAACCATCAGTTCCACATGATCTGATAATGTCTTCCGACCTTCACAGGCACCAAGCACGCACATGGTATACAGACATACATGTAAGCAAAACACTCATGTAAATAACATAAATACATCTTTTTTAAAAAATTACCTGATGGAATATAGGCTCTTTTACTTTTAGGTAAATCTGAAAAATATTAGAAGAAACATAAGTGAAGGAAAGTATATAAAACCCTATTCCAACCACTCTGTGAATCCCAAACCTCCTCTTCCCCCTTGTCATTCCAACCAGATTTCAGCCACATAAAACCAATCAGACAAGGTGGCATGGCACAGGGGGGCTAGTCCAGCCATGGCAAATGAAATAATAAAACATTTCAAATCAGTGATGGACTACTTTAATATTGGTCTTTGTGTTACCATCAAGATGGGTCAAGGATACAAGGTTATTCATGAAGGGTGAATAAAGTATGTCAACAATCCCTTTATTATATCTGTTCTACAGTAGAAAGAAAACTGTATTCAGAGACCAAAGTCAAATTTCTAGCTCTGCTACTTGATTGCTACAGGCCTTTACCAAGTGTCATTTAGCTTAAAAAAATTGTCCTTACCTGAAGAATGGAGAATGCTAAGCCCAAGTACATGAAGTGATCTAAACATACTAGATTATCAGAAATGAAGACATTTAAACAAATTTCTTGTACCCATTTCTGCTTCCAAACTATTCACTACCTAGATGAACCTCCAGTTCACACAAACCCGTTTCAGGGGTCAGTATTTTGTGGGTGTTAAATTCAATGCCTTTATAAGATTTAATATGTACAAACTGTCCACGGATGCACATGTTCTAAATGACAAAGTACAGACGAATCAAAGTCAAATCAACCCTTCAGAGACTCTTCCATGACAAAGTTCAGGTTTCTTTTTGTTTGTTTGGTTTTGGTTTTGGTTTTGGTTTTTTTCGAGACAGGGTTTCTCTGTGTAGCCCTGGCTGTCCTGGAACTCACCCTGTAGACCAGGCTGGCCCTGAACTCAGAAATCCACCTGCCTCTACCTTCCAAGTGCTGGGATTAAAGGCATGTGCCACCACTGCCCAGCAAAGTTCAGGTTTCTTAACTTGACACTCAAAGCCTCCAGTTGCTCCTGCTTTCCTGTCTGGCCTCAGTGCCGTCTCCTCATCTAATCTCCAGAAAGCACTGTGCCTCTTTAAGTGCATCACTTCCACGCTTCTGCATCTGTAAACAGACTGCTCTTTACTTTGTTCAGAAATCCTCCTCAACTGGCAAATACTTTTGACAACTCAACACAAATTATTCCTCTTTGGAGTCTTTTCTGATCTCTTCCACTTCCAACAGAAGCAACTATTCACCATCTACCTATACACTTTAGACAGTAGCCTTCCTAACGATGTGACCATTTAAGTACAGTTCCCAGTGTTGTGGTGACCATGACCACAAAATTCTTTTGTTGCTACCTCATTACTGTAACTTAGCTAGTTATGAAGTGTAATGTAAATAACTAGTGTGCAGGATATCTGTGATAACCCACAGCTTGAGAACTGTTGCTTTATGGCATTCTACTGGTTTGTTGCTTTCCCGTATAAGTCAATAATTTCTTTGATATCTAGAATTGGGGTTAGATATCTTTATGTCTTCATTTAATGTAGTAATTTAATGAAACAATACAATTTTGGAACTTAGCTATAAAAATAATTTTTGAAATAAGTTTCTTACTATAAAAAGATCACAATTATTTCCTTTTAGCAGTCAAAGGGCTTTGACTGCCATATTATTACCTGTAACTCTAAACCAATAAGGAGAATGTGTTTAATCTGTGTCTTTATTTCAAAATACTAATTGGAACTCACTATGTATCTTAGGCTAGGTTTGAATTCACAATCTCCTGCCTCCATCTTCTGAATATAGGGATTACAGGTGAGCACCAACAGGCCAGCCCTAAGGTTATGTTTCTGAAACATTCTGTTTTTTAGGCTAAGAATCATGGAGTCCTTATTATGTGCCATGTATTAATATTATAGTTAGTATAAAATATATCCTATGCTCCATTTTATGGTAAGAAAAAAAACTAAAGGTGAGAAAGAACTAAGTAAAAATATTAGATTCAAAACTCACATCCAATGGATTCTAAAGTTTGATCTGTTTCTAATTAAAACATGTTTTACCTTACAAATAGGTCTAGCCTTGACTTTGATGCCAACTTGCTAAATAAACTTAGTTGGCTAGGCATATCACTGATACTCTAGATTTTATTCCCTTCACTAACACAATAACATGACTTTTTTCATCTCTGAATCTATAGACGTTTTTCATTATTAACTAGTACAGAGTTTAGGCAAAGGAGTATAGAAACTCAGGAAAACAGTGAATATTCATCTTAACCAGCCGCCATTTTCCTTTAGTAGGTTGTTAATGGTTTTCTTCTTACCTATTCAGAGACAATAGTTACTTTTTTTTTACATTGTATGTATGTATGTATGTATGTATGTATGTATGTATATGATGGCATGACTGTGAAGGTCCAAAGACAACTTCCAAGGGCAAATTCTTTCCTTCCATTAAGTGGGTTCTGAGAATTGAAGTAAAGGTGCCAGGATTGAAGGCAAGCACCTTTACCCACTCAGTCATCTTACCATCCCTGCTTACTTTTCACTTCTAGGATGTTTGCACTCTGTGACATGAGGCATCTTTCTTTTCCTGTATCTCTGACTAATGATTTTAGTCTCCTTTGTTGGTTATAGTTCTTCATGGTTCTCAAATGTCTGCATTCCACAGGGTTGTATCTTTTTAGTTTTAATAGCATGCTTTACTTTGGTAACAGTTTACCTATCCCATATTTTTGATATAACCTACACCCAACCAACTCCTAAATCTACATCTTTAGTCCAGCATACCTGTTAAGCCTTCGGTATCCTTAATACTGAATACTTCAAACTCAACATACCATAAATCAAATTTATCCACTCCTATACCACGGCATAAACTTACTAATTATTTTTCCTGAAAAAGATGCTTATAGTTCAATTATTTAATTTCAATTAAAAAGTTTTCCTTTTATTACATTTAGTGTGTGTGTGTGTGTGTGTGTGTGTGTGTATACATGCACTCATGTGATGGCATATGTGCAAACCAGAAGGCACCCTGAAGGAAAGAAGTTAGCTTTCTTCTACCATTTAGGTTCAAATGATCAAACTTAAGGTTGATAGCTTAACAGCAGGGCCCTTTACTCACTGAGCCATTTTGCTGGTCCAGTTTATTATTATTTTAAGAACTTATAGCCCAGACTAGACTTAAACTCATTATATAGTTAGAGATGACCTCAAACATCTGATCCTCCTGCCTCTACCTTCCTCACTTAGGTTTTGAAAATGCAGACACAGACATCCAAACAACACACTTAGTTTTACTCAGTACTGTGGATATAGTCTACGGCTTTCTGTATACCTGGTAAGCACTTTACCAACTGAACAACAACTGCAGTCTTCTTATTTTGTATGTATTTTTATCTTTAGTTTTATTGCTTTGTTTTGTTTTTTGAGACAGGGTTTCTCTATGTAGCCCGGGCCATCTTGGAACTCACTCTGTAGACCACACTAGCCTCAAACTCAAGAGATTTGCCTGCCTCTGCCTCCTGAGTGCTGGGATTAAAGGTATGCACCACCACTGCCCCACAATTTAATTTTGTATTTTAAGAAAGGGACTCACATAGCCTGGCTCTGGACTTGCTATTTAGTAAGTAAGATTGACCTTTAACTGACGATCCTCCTGCCTCTACCTCTTGAGTGCTGAGACTACAGGTCTCCATGTTGGGCTCCATGTTTTAATTTTAAAAGGTTTTGCTGTGTAGTTTATACTAGCTGCAAACTTGGAACTATCATGCCTTGGCCTGCTAGTGTTGGGAATACAGGCATGTGCCATCACTTACAAGAGAAGCCATTCTGTACATTCTGTCTTTCTTGTGCTTCCACCTCCTCTACTCAATGGGTCATACATCTCACTAATTATGTATGGCTGCTTCTTTTCTTTTTTCTTTTTCTTTCTTTCGAGGGCTGGGCTTGGTGGCACATGCCTTTAATTCCATCCCTGGCAAAGCAGAAACAGTTGGATCTCTATAAATTCAAGACCAGCCTGTTCTACATAATGAGTTACAGGATAACCACTACATAGTGAGATCTTATTTTAAAGAAAAAGAAAAAAAATCAAATCAAAACCCCCAAACCATAACAATAACAACAAACAAAGTATAAGCCCCCAAAAAACCCTTTTGAACTACACTTAGTAGATAAATGAATTGTGTGTAATTCATACTTTAGTGACTATTTTACTTGCTAAAGGTAAAATACAATTTTTCTGTTTATATTTTCAGTACATATGAAAAAGTATTTTATCTTTATTTGCTCTTCAGCCAGACTAGCAGCATGCAGTGTCAAGGATATTTGTAACTAATTTCAGAAAGTAGTTTACATTTGTACATGTGGACTCTTAGATGGAGCTGAACAGATTTTCCTGATGGTATTGTAAAGTGGGAAAACTTAAATCCAGATGTATTCATTATTTTATGAGACATTAAAAACATCATAACAAAATTTCTGAAAATTTTGGCTACAATTCTTTGAAGTGAAAATTTTTATGTTCATTTACTTTGTAGACTTCATAGTACCCCATGTAAGCACACAAATGCATATGCACACAAATACTTGCATGCATGCATACACACCAATTTGTTTAAATGTTAGTAAAAACAATGCGTCTGCAAATGACCACATCACAACTCCTGAGCATAAATGACAAACAAGTATCTGCATATTTCCTATTAGAGGTTAATGTTTTGACAAACAAGCTGAAAGTGTATATAGATTGTGCAATATTGAACCTATTTCTCCAATTACCAAATTAGAGAGACCACTGGATGGCAATGAACAAATGTCTAATTCTTCATATTTTTGGATTTCAATCTATTAGGATATGTTGGTAACATTAATTTTCATATTAAGAAAAAGTAATTGTCAGTTCCTATTGTTTTTGTTGTAAGAGGTGGAATTAGGTTTGTGTGGATTTGTTGAAAGATTACTTTTTTCCTTCTTCTAGGGTATAGTTTTGCTCCTTATGTTTTCCATCTATTATCCTTTGTAGGGCTGGGTTTGTGGATATTGTGTAAATTTTGTTTTGTCATGGAATATCTTGTTTTCTCCATCTATGGTAATTGAGAGTTTTGCTGGGTATAGTAGCCTGGGCTGGCATTTGTAGGGTCTATATGACATTTGCCCAGGATCTTCTAGCTTCCATAGTGTCTGGTGAGAAGTCTGGTATAATTCTGATAGGCCTGCCTTTATAAGTTACTTGACCTTTTTCCCTTACTGCTTTTAAAAATCTTTCTTTGTTTTGTGTATTTGGTGTTTTTATTATTATGTGATGGGAGGAATTTCTTTTCTGGTCCAGTCTATTTGGAGTT
>NW_022196904.1:87067684-87068893 GCF_008632895.1 Mastomys coucha
GTTCTCCTGTATTTCTTTTAGGGTGCTATTTATGTCTTTCTTAAAGTCCTGTATCATCACCATGAGAAATAATTTTTTATCTGAATCTTGCTTTTCTGGTGTAATGGTGTGTCCAGGACTTGCTATGGTGGGAGAATTTGGTTCTGATGATGCCAAGTAACCTTGGTTTGTGTTGTTTATTTTCTTACGCTTGCCCCCTGCTATCTGGTTATCTCTAGTGCTACCTGCCCTTGCTAAATCTGACTGGAGCCTGTCCTTCCTGTGATCCTGGTTGTGTCAGAACTCTTCAGAGTCAAGCTACCTCTATGATCCTGTGATTCTGTGATCCGGTGATCCTGGGCTTGTTAGAGCACCTGGGAGTGGAGGTTCCTCTGGGTGTTGTGGGACTGGCTGCGGAGCTTTCACCCAAGTTCTGCTCAGGACACCAGCCCAAAGAGACTGGAAGGAACCAGCAGCACTGGGCTGGCGGAGTTCCTGTGTGCCTGGTTCTGCTGGTCCCAGTTACTCCAGATGTTGGGACAGATGTTGGGTCCTCCTCAGCTCTGATCCTGGGCGTGTCAGAGTGCCTGGGAGTGGAACTTCCTCTGGGTGTTTGGGGACTACTGGCTGCAGAGCTTGCGCCCAAGGTCTGCCCAGGACACCAGCCCAGAGAGACCAAGGCAGCTTCTTTTCATCCCCATAGCAATACTACTTTAGTCTTAGTCCCATATTTTACAATGTATGTAATTTAATTTAATCTCCTGCATTTAATCTCCAGACTCCTTTAATCTATCTTCTGTTATGTAACAAGTAATTTTTCTAAAACTTGTCTGACTACATTTTTTTACTTTATGGATCAAAACTAAACTTAGACAAATTTAAACTCTTACACATACCATGCATAGGACTGTATAACTGATATTTTTTGGCTAACTCACTAGCCCCATTTACTACATTCCCTTACCACATGGCCATCACCTATATAAAACCTCTCTCAATTGTGTAATGATAACTTAACTGGAAAATTAAGACAAAGTATACAGTAAACATCTGGCACATAGTGCATAATTTTAAAAAAAGCAGCAGTTAAAAAAATAGCAAAATGTTATTCTAAGGTTTGTTTGTATGGAAATATAAAAGACTAAAAGTGCTTTACCACACTTGTCCAGACACCTGAAAAACTCCTGTTCATCAGTCAAGCAGTACTCCTTGTTTTTTTTTTTTTTTTTT
>NW_022196904.1:87068944-87073938 GCF_008632895.1 Mastomys coucha
TTTTTTTTTTTTTAATTAAAATTAGGAAGAAACTGGAGGCATGCTGAGACAAGGTCATACAGATGAAGCTGGTGTAGAACACACTATGTAGCTCAGGCTTATGCTCCTGCTTTAGCTTCCATGTACTGGAATAACAAGCATACCATCCATCATCTTGACTTCAAGAGTAAATTAAATTTTAAAGCAATTTATTTTTATTATGTTTTAACTTATGTGTGTGAATGCACACACATATACACACATGAATGAACATGCCTGCACATGAGTGTAGGTGCCATGAAGGCAACAGATCCATCAAAAGTTAGAGTTAGAAAGTTTGTGAGCCACCTGATGGGGGAACCAAATTAGAATCTTTTTTAAGAGAGGTATGAACTTAACTACTGAGCCATCCCTCCAGTCCCCAAATTAATGAGTTAAAAATGGTTCATAAAGACAAAAATTACACATATATATGATATGCTAAGTGCACTAGAGTGGTCTTAATTGATCCTCTTTTTTTTTTTTTTTTTTTTTTTTTTTTTTTTTTTTGGCTTTTTCGAGACAGGGTTTCTCTGTATAGCTCTGGCTGTCCTGGAACTCACTCTGTAGACCAGGCTGGCCTCAAACTCAGAAATCCACCTGCCTCTGCCTCCCAAGTGCTGGGATTAAAGGTGTGCGCCACCACCACCCAGCCTTAGTTACTTTGGCATTTCTAATACATGACATAGATTTCCAAAAAATGTTCCAATTAATATTTTCTTAGTTCATGGTTAACAATGAAACAGTCACAGTAGGACCATTGTGGAAAACCTCATTTCTTGTTTTTAGTAAGTTCATCTTTAAGAAAAGTATTTTTTTTTTACCATTGCTACTAACTAAATATTTACTTTTCAACCTTTTTTTCATCTAAAAAAATTTTAAATTTATTTCGGGGACTGGAGAGGAGAGATGGCTCACTGGTTAAGAACATTTGCCATTCTTGCAAAGGACCCAGATTGAGTTCCCAGAATCCGCATGGTGGCTCACAATCCTCTGAAACTCCAGTTCCAGGAAAATGCCTTCTGACCCTTGGATTTACCGATCACACAGATGGTGCACATACACATAGACAAAACACTCAGACAAAAAAAATAGAAATAAATAAACCTAAAATAAACTTTTAAAAGTTTTTTTAAATTAAAAGTAATTTTTGAAAAGGAAATAAACATGCAAAGTCTAAAAATAAGACATTCCAATTGCAGAAAAATATTTCAGTTTGACTAGCTTGACATAAATACTGGAAACTTAACTGTTCCAATCTCCTACATGGCACACCTCACTGGAGATAAAGTATAACTTACCGTGGTTACTATAAAACTGAATAGAAATAGGGTAAAAAGAAGATGGTAGTTTATTGAGCTCTTTGTCTTGAAACACTCAAACCTTTAAAATAAAGGAGAAAAAAAATTACTTTATAATGTATAGCCAGGAACAAACTGAATGCTGCTCACAACTTGCCCACATGCCTTTATGATTCAGAAGTATTGAGAATTTCTACCTTTCCACCCTCCGTTTAGTTTAGAAACACTAAATGCCAAACAGTGGTGGTGCATGCCTTTAGTCCCAGAGCCCAGGACCCAGAGGCAGGTGGATCTCTGTGAGTTCAAGGGCAGCCTGGTCTACAGAGTACCAGAACAGTCAGAGATACACAGAAAACTCTATCTTGAAAAACCAAAAAGGAAGGAAGAAATGAAAGAAAGAGGAAAGGGAAGGAAAGGGAAAGGGAAAGAAAGGAAAAAAGAGAAAAAAAGAGAAAAGAAAAGAAAAGAAAAAAAGGAAAGGAAAGGAAAAGAAAAGAAAAGAAAAATACTGAACTCTCTACAGATGACTAGAGGCTAACGGGATCAGCAGTAGTCACAAGACTTCAACAAAGACATAAAGGTCTCCTTCAAATATGGAGTTAAAGAGACAATTGCGTCAATTAATGAGAGTCAAATATGATATCAGATAGCCTAAGGCTGATATGTGGCAGCCAAAGCGAATAAACAAGTGAAGAATGAGCAGAAAAATAAACTGGATGAAAAGAAAAATAGAAGACTTAAAGGCATGTGGAGAGAAAGGAATGAAGAAAAGAGAAAAGCAAAAGGACATGCCTTCCCAGTTCTAATGAGGCAAGATTGTACTCCCTCCTGTTTAGTTTCATAGGCTGCCCTGTCTGGTTTCAGTGGGAGAAGATACACCTAGTCTCTCAGACACTTGATATGCCAGGGTTGGGGATACTCAGGGAGGTCCCCACACACTCAAAGAAGAGAAGGGAGATAAGGGAAAAGATTGTGGGAGGAGGTGACTGGGAGGGGGGCAGTGAGCAGGATATAAAGTGAATAAGTAAAAAATAAAATAAAATTATCATGCAAATTTTAAAAAATAAATTTAATTAAAAAAAAAAAAACTAGTGCTGGCTCAGCAGTTAAGAGTACTTGCTGCTCTTGCAGAAAACCTGGATTCAGTTCCTAACACATCCATGGTAGCTCACAACCCTACGTAACTGTTTCAGGGGATCTAATAACCTCTCCTATCCTTCTCATACGAGGCATGCATATAATGCACAGACGTACAAGTAAGCAAAATGTTCAAACACAAAAACTAAAAATAATCTTTTTAAAAAAGTAGTAACTAAAAAAGAATCCATTCATACTACAGTACAGAGAAACTATCCTCAAACTTTTATGGATCAATTTTATGGCACAATTTGAACACATTCTTCACTCAAGAAAAGGAAAAATGTTCATTTAAGTCAAGATACTATGTAAACTGGCATTAGGGCTTTGAAATCATAGTTGTTAGTATAAAACCTAACTGCAACTTACCAGAAAGTAAACTCTTATTAATGTTACATTTTTTTAATCTTTCATATTACATAGTCTAGTAATGTAATTGGACCAAAAACCACACTGAACTGAAGTTTAAATGTAAGTACTCACATGCAGTATACAAATATGCAGCAACTGTAAATCATGGGGAGCTCATCCAACAGCTACACAAAGCAGAGAAACAAAGATGTGAATATAGAACAGCTACCATTTTGAAAGTTAAAGTAAAACTCCAGGTTGATTATGATGGTCATCTCTGAAGCTAGGAAAGTGCCTCAGTTGCACAGCGCACGGTGTAGCATGCATAGGCCCTTGGTTCAACTCCTACTTGCTCCCCCTAAAATTATTCTTATTGAATTTCTTTTACTAATTCATCACCACCAAATTTACTTGTATAGTGTGTTGGTTTTAAAACATCAGAGTTATCTATCCATCCCTTCTAAGGCACACATCTAAGTGGCACATCTGACTGACTTCCCAAAGAGCAATAGAGTCCAAGCCAACAAAATCTGAAATGGTTGTAAATGTGCAGATTTGAGAAATATTTAGGAAGTAAAATAAACAGAGATTTGTTTTTAATTTTATAGAAAGGTGAAGAAAAAGAAACTATAAAGAATATGTCAAGTTTCTTGCTTAACATTTCAGGATATATTAGTACAGTTTAATGAAATTATAGGAACAGAGAAAATGACAAGAACAATTTTCAGCATTCTGAGTTTAAAGTACCTGACACAGGTAGTATGTAGAAATGTCAATCAAGTAATGAGAAAGACAAATCTGTAGCTCACGAGAAAGGTATGAACTCCAGATATTTGTGGCTTACTTAAAAGGACTACATTTACGAAAGTATAAATATGCATTCATTGGTGTGCACATGCATGTGAAGGCAAGTGGTGTTTTTCCTCAGGCACCCTCCATCTTATTTTTTGAAACAGAGTCTCTCACTGATCAGGAGCTTGCCATTAGGGTGAACTGGCTAGCAGTCATAAAGCACCAAGAATCTGCCTGTCTCCCCTGGGACTACAAGCATATACTACCACTCTTAGCACTTGTATGTGGATTCTGGGAATCAAACTCAGATTCTCATACTTGCATGGCAAGCACTTTAGTGACTGAGTTATCATTACATCTTGTTTATTTTTGTTTTTCTTTATTTATTTAGCTTTGTGTTCTTTTCTTGAATTGAAAGTGACTCTAAACTGAGAGAAATAATCACTTACTTTTGCCATTACTCACCTGCATTTCATATTTCAGAGTCATGTGGAAACACCAAGATCCCATTCCTACCACTGAAATTAAGACAGACAAATAAAAAGATTTGCAAGAAATTCTTTGGAGGCCAGAGTAACTTCAGAAGACAGTAGGAAGTAGGAAGTTTATTAAGGTCTTGTGACAAGATACGGCTGATGCTAAGTGCTATGATTGATGATTTTGGCATACAAGAAAACAAGCATAGTATAATATTTCTAAAGTTCTCTCTACTAAGTAATTTAGTATACTAACATTATTTCTATAAAATACTGAATGCTCAGGATAAGCTTTAATGTGCATAGTTGGCCAGCTTCTTTTGCACTCTCTTGTACTTCTCTGATCCATAAAACCTAGCAATATAATTTAGAGAGTCACAATATCATCATATATACAAAACTACTGTAAAGACACCTAAATGCAACTCTCTTAAGAACTTTTCTGGAAATAACAATATATCAGGAGCCATAATAGGACAAGCTAATTACTAGCAGGTGATCATCCTGAAATGCCTGCCTTGAATTATTATATAATCTGTGACAGGTGAGCCTTTATTAAGCAAGGCTGTAAGGGACTAATTTTAGGAAAGATTCCTGCTATTAATATGCTTTTCTTGATATTATTATACATATATAATCACTAAGTAATAGCACACCCCTTTGAATCAGATCTCTGCAGATCTACGAAGTTGTACTGTCTTGTAGTGATGCTACGTAGACAAATAGATGACCTAACATTAAGTCTTAATGATGATCCTATAAGAATTCCTAAAATTATATCTGTGATTATTAAGCTCTTTTATAATGGGACTGCTATTAGGTCCTTTTCTGATAGTCAAAACTTCAATGAGACTGAGTACAGGATCCCCAGTGAAGGAGTTAGAGAAAGGACCAATGGAGCTGAGGGGTTTGCAGCCCC
>NW_022196904.1:87074538-87078042 GCF_008632895.1 Mastomys coucha
ATGGTAACCAGACTTTCTCCTACTCAGAGCACATTCCAAGAGGTTGTAAAACAATTAGCCAAAGGTCAACAATTTATTATAGGTGCTAGGACAGAAGATAAAATATTGACTGGGCTTATCTATACAAAACTTTACTTATGGTTATAAACCTTCAGTGAACCTGTGGGGTGAAACAGGTGATGGATGTTTAGCTAGATAATTACTCCTAATGAATATGCATGTAAACATTCTCTGTTGTAAACTTCTATTTCAATTTATGATTTGATTTTCTGTGTGAACTTTTGGTGAACTTTTTAACATGTAATCATGTAGTCTGAGAGATGCTTAAAGGCTGAGGACAAAGAGAAGAGTCAGAACTGGGGGACAGAGGTGAGAGGAACAGAGGTGAGAAGAACTGAGCTGAGAGAGGAACTGAGCTGAAGAAAAGGTTTTAGGCAGAATACTTTTTAGATTAGAAGGATGATGCAGAGTGGAATAACTTAGAAACTAAAGGTAACATAAAATACTAAGAGAGCAATGTGCAGAATGCAGAGGGAAAGAGGAAAAAAGAAGATGCTGCAGAGAGCAGAAGGAGCAGGCAGGCTTCTCCTTACCATGGGACAGAACAAGTCCCATGGTAAGGACAAGGCAGGCTTAATCTTATTAAAAGAAACAAAGCTTTTTTCTTACAATCATGAGTTTAATTCATTTAGCATTAAAAGGGCAGAAGCCTTTTCTTTCTCTATGTAATAAAGATAGGAGCTCCATTTTTCATCCAGAATGAGTAAGTTCTTTCTGCATCGGTGCTTGGTCTTTTGCTCCATATGCATATGTAAGTATGGATGTGTGTGTAAGTATGTAATTATGAGAATGTATGCATGTGTGTGTGTAAGTATGTAATTGTGAGAATGCACGAAAGCTGAGCCCAACTGGGTATGAATGGATATGTATAAATGAAAAAAGTGAGCATGAATCTGTATATGAATTTATGTGAGATTATGCATGTTTGCTTATGTAAAAGATTTTCCTTCTGTGATGTTATTCTCTTCTCCTGGTTCGATAGAAGTTTATTGCTCCAAACTTCCCCTACCCTGACAAGCAAGAGGCCTCTGGACAATAGGGAAAAGGCTCTAGCAATCAATCCTTTACTTAATCTCCTGCTATTTTAGGATGAGGTGCTAAGTGCCAGAAACTGCAGTTTCTGGCCTCAGAGGATCACAGAAGGCAGGTCAACTACAATAGCATAGTAACTTAGACTTAGATACACTAAATTTCTTGTAAGGCAAAGTCTTAGCCTCCGCCTGTGCTCTTCCCCCTCTGCTGCCTCAAGAGAACCAACAAGAAAGAAGAAACACTCAGTCGGGGCTGCCCCCCACCCCCTGGACCAACACCCTTGGGTGTACTGCAGTCTTTGTGTATAAATACTTAATTAACTTTGTTTCATTGTGACACATTCTATAACTCTTTCCATGACACAGTCAAGGATTCAAGGCAACATCTCAGACACTGGTGGTAGTTTTGGGCTGTGTCTCTTTGCCACAATAAATAGTTCTATGTATTGAAGTTTTATGCTATGCCAAGTATGCTGACCACTGTATACGCTCTAGTCCTCTCATCTTTATAGAACCATTATCACTTACCACCTGGCTTTAATGTAATTTATTGGCAACAAAGAATTATACATGGCATTCAGCTATTAAGTAATAAGGTAGGTATTCTAACTCAGGTTCCTTTATAAAATACTTTATATACAACTTATATATCTAAGAAATAATTACAGAGATATGTACAAAAAGGCATAAAGATATTTTCAATTTTCTGGCCAAAAAGTGGGCTTTGTGAGCATGACTACTAAAATTTTCCAGCTAAGTAGGGCTTTCATAATAAATATTGTATCAACAATCCATACATTCCATTCCATGCTAATAGAAAGGAAAAAAAAAAAAAGAAAAACACCCTTCGCCTCTTTCTGCTGGTGCTAGGGATTAGTTAGAGCTATGTCCATTGCACACAAATGCTCTATCACTGAGCATCCTAAGCAAAAACAAACTGTAGACTGAGACAGAGTCTAAACTGTACAGGTTTTTTCTCAAACTCACTATGCATCTAGGGAAGCCTCCCAAGTGGCGGGGATGCATGTGTGCCCCGCTACATCTGCCAGGTGTGTAGTTTAATTTGTCTATTTTTCCTTACATCTGAATTTAAATCACAGAAAGTCATTTCAAAATGATGGACATAGATTCACACATTTTCCTTCAGGATCTTTAATATTTTACTTTTAAAACTTATATTTCTGACTGATTTAAAATTTATTTTTGTATATGATGTAAGGTATATAGTCAATTACTTTCTCTGGCATTTCATTTATGAAAATATTTTGCCTTTGGCCCAATGACTACAGATGGCATCTTTTTCAGTATTTGGTAAGCTGTATGTGTCCAGGAATCATATATTTCTATTTTACCTCATTTGTTGGCATATAACTATTTATAATAGTTCCTTATGATTCTTTTGTATTACTGTATCAGTTGAATTAATCATCTTCATTTCACTGATCATATGTATTTTTCTATTTATTTATTTATTTTGTCTGATATTTGTTATTTCCTTCCTTCTAGTACTTTTAGGGTCTATTTTACCATTTTTTGTTTCATGAAGGTTACTTGTAGTCCTCTTGATATAAGCATCATTCTTTGAACTGTTTTGTTATTTCCCACAGGTTTTTATCTGTTATATTTCTACTTGCTTTTTCATTCTATTTATTCAGAAGTATACCTTAACTTCTACATATCTGTAGAGTTGCTAACATTTTTTCTGTTATTTATTTGTAGTTTTACACTTAAATTATTTCAATTGTTAAGACTTGTTCTGTGAGCCAACATATGATTTGTCCTGGAGAACATTCCGTGTGCTATTGAAATACATATGGATTCTGTAGCAGTTGGGTGTAGTGTTCTGCAAATGTCTTAGCTGTCTTTGGTCTATAGTATAATTTAAATCTACTGGAGCTGTTGATTTGCCTGGATAGTACTGCTAAGCAGGGTGTTGACAACTTCTTCTATTACTGCATCACAGTCTGTCACTTCCTTTATATTTGGCTCTCTAATGTTTGTTACAGGAATATATTTATGATCATTGAATTGATCTGTTTATTATTATGTAATGACTGTCTTTGTCTCTTTCTACAATTTTACCAGCAAGTATTTTATCTGACATCAATGTAGCCACTCCTTTTTACTATCTATTTTCATAGAATATCTCATTTGGAGGCAATATACAATTACAAATTTTATTTTTTAATCATCCAGCTATTCTGTGCTTTTTAATTAGAGAGGTTAATCTATTTACATTCAAGGTAATTATTGGTAAGTAAAGACTTGTTACTATATTTTAAGCTTTTTAATTGTTTGTGTATACTTCTTTCTCCTATTGCTTTCTTTCTTTGTGGTAATGACTTTTCTCTAGTGTTTTCTGATTCCATTCTTTTCTTTTCTTTCTTTCTTTTCTTTTTTTTTTTTTTTTTTT
>NW_022196904.1:87079266-87087722 GCF_008632895.1 Mastomys coucha
CCAGCCTGGTCTACAGAGTGAGTTCCAGGACAGCCAGGGATATACAGAGAAACTCTGTCTCAAAAAACCAAACCAAACCAAAACAAACCAAACCAAAACAAAACCACCTCATTTGAAGCTGGGCAGTGGTGGTGCATGCCTTTAATCCCAGCACTTGGGAGGCAGAGACAGGCAGTTTTCTGAGTTCAAGGCTAGCCTGGTCCTAGTGAGTTCCAAGACAACCAGGGCTATACAGAGAAACCCTGTCTCAAAAAAGAACAAAAAAAAAATGTGATTTTTTAAAAAAAACCAAACAACTCATTTGATCACACAGAAGAAAAAAACCTTCATATTTTAACTTTTCCTAAATTTTAATTTCTGATGTCACAAATTTTTATATTCTCATCCACACCATTATTAGTTATCATTACTTTAGTAGATTTGTCTTTTATCTTTCATAACAAAGATGTAATTAACTTATAGATCACAATAAATCATTGGGAAATCCTAATTTTTACTGTATACTTTAATTGTGAATTGTATACCTTCATACGTTTAAGTTACTCATTGATGTCCTTTTCTATTGGTTAAAGAGACTCCTTTAGCATTTTTTATAAAGCAGGCTTGCTTGTGAGTGTACACTCTCAAAACAATCCTCTTAGGTCTCAGACTATATTGAACTTGCTTAGCATCCTACCGAATCCTGAGGCTTTCGCAGATACTCTTGTCCATGAGTAGATGTTATGTGAGACCTCTCGTTAACACTAGACCATTTATGGACATTATCTCTCATATGTAGCACCTTTTGGTGTTTATTTCTTCATTTGAGACTGTTTACTTAAGTTAGAAAGATTAAATTATAACATCTACTTTTAAATTAATTGAGGGAAGAATTTATGTCAACCAAAAGGCGTTGCTTTTGCTTTATACTTCATTCCTTCCCATGGAAGGAGTTACAGAGACAAACTATGGAACAGAGACAGAAGGAAGGACAATCCAGAGACTGCTCTACCTGGGAATCCTTCCCATATTCAATCATCAAATCCAGACACTAATGTGGATGCCAGCAAGTGCTGCCTGACAGGAGCCTAATATAGCTGTCAGAGAGGCTCTGACAGTACCCAACTAATATAGAAGAAGAGGCTCACAGCCATCCATTGGACTGAGTACAGGGTCCCCAATGAAGGAGCTAGAGAAAGGACCCAAGGAGTTGAAGGGTTTGTAGCCCTTTAGGATGAACAACATTATGAACTAACTAGTACCCTCAGAGCTCCCAGGGACTAAACCACCAACCAAAGAGTACACATGGTGGGACTCATGGCCCCAGATGCATATGTAGCAGAAGATGGCCTAGTTGTTCATCAATGGGAGGAAAGGCCCTTGGCCCTGTGAAGGTTCTATGCTCCAGTGTAGGGGAATGCCAGGGCCAGGAAGCAGGAGAGGGTAGGTTGGTGAGCAAGGGGAGTGGGGAGGGAACAGGTTTTGTTTGGTTGGTTGTTTTTGTTGTTTTTGTGTTTGTTTTTTATTTTATTTTTATTTTATTTTATTTCTTTTTTTTTTAGAGGGGAAACTGGGAAAGGAGATATCATATGACATGTAAATAAAGAAAATATCTAATAAAAAATGTAAAAAAAAGTAATTCTGTATGGAAAGAAACTGTTTTCAGAGGAGGGAAGGCTACTCTATTCAGAGTAAAAGGTTACAAATAGTTTATAAGAACCTTACTTCATGCTGCCCCCATCTGTCAAAATAATAGAGGTTTTTGTTTTTGTTTTGTTGTTGTTGTTGTTGTTGTTTTTTTGG
Organism: Mastomys coucha; assembly: GCF_008632895.1. NCBI lineage: Eukaryota > Metazoa > Chordata > Mammalia > Rodentia > Muridae > Mastomys > Mastomys coucha. The sequence goes on from NW_022196904.1 coordinate 87,081,049, forward strand.
TTTTTCAAGACAGGGTTTCTCTGTGTAGCCCTAGCTATCCTGCAACTCACTCTGTAGACCAGGCTGGCCTCGAACTCAGAAATCCGCCTGTCTCTGCCTCCCAAGTGCTGGGATTAAGGCATGCACCACCACTGCCCGGCTAATAATAGAGTTTTTAATATCTATAGCTAACTATAATTTATTTCATATGCAATAATGTTTAATTTCAAAAGATAACAGAATGATACAAACTATGTTTAGTATAAAAGACTCTTGAATTTTCATTGATATAATTTTTATATCTTGTTTTTCTGACAAGAATATTACATAATTTTTCTTTGAAACTGAGTTTTGCTTATGTATAATATGATGGTTTCAAACTCTTGGTCTTTCTGCCTCAGTCTCTGAAGTGCAGGGATTGTAAGCATGTACTACCATACTCAGTCCCTATTCACTATTTGAGAGGTTACAGATTTTTACAGTGTAAATGTAAGAGTGTATAAGAAAATTATAAGATGTAATTTAAAATAGAGTTTAGCTCTTAGGGTGAGAAGCTAAACTAAGAAGGAAAAAAAAGGAAGAAATACAAGAAAACTATTTTGTCTGCAGTGACATATTTCCTTTAAAAAGAAAAAGTTAAGATCTGAAGCTTGAAAAACTACTGGTCTGGCAAAGTTGGGTATAAAAACATTTATTTTATTACCTCTATTCTGTACAGTTATAGTCTGAACTTTTTCAAAAAAGTTATTCAAAATTGCAGTTCAAGTCACTGTCAAGGTCTGTGAAGTTTCAACTCTGTTTCAAATTGTGTTCAAATTGTATACCAAGTAATTGCTTTTAGAAATAAATGAGAATGAGCATCCAATGCATATTGTTTTTCAGATGGAGTAGTCTACATACCTGTGAGTGCTACGTAAGCAGCAATGTACCGTTTCTCCAGTCTATCTCTAATGCCTTGAATTGCACCAAAAATTGGAGGTATGATCATAATCAGGTTACTCACTGTATTCCCTACAGGAGAAAAACCAAGAAGATATTTAGATTAACCAGTAACACTTAAGGACACATTCATTTGGTCTTTAGCAATAGTTAAGTAAGAAATTCCTTGGGGCTGGGCAGTGGTGGCACATGCCTTTAATCCCAGTACTTGGGAGGCAGGGGCAGGCAGATTTCTGAGTTTGAGGCCAGTGAGCCAGGGCTACACAGAGAAACCCTGTCTCACCCCCCGCCCCCCAAAAAGAAATTCCTTGGAAAGACTGTGATAAGATATCAAAGTACTATAAAAATGTCTTAATTCAATAAAAATTGCTCAAAATAATCAAATAAAACATAGATACTTCCTAAAAAATTAAAATAAGAATGTTTTATAGTATAGCAACTTCTAAATTCTAAAAGCAAGTAAAGGATCCCAGAGATAAAACAGCAAGCTAGCTGAAGATGGAAGTCTATACCAATGTTACACAAAACGTGGTTCTCTGCAAGTGAATGATAATATAAATACTAACATTATAATAAATAAAGTATAATATAATATCATATACTATAATTAATAATAATATAAATAACTCATAATTTTGACTCTGCAATTGAAAAGCAATCAACTGAATGTCCACATTTTATGTATGTCACTATTTTGCTTGTAATATTCTTGTAATGTTCTTAGTTTACAAGATACAAGGTGGTAGATTTTTAAAATTTAACTTTTCTGTAATACAATGGATCTTATATGACTTGTTTTCATCTTTAAAAACACAAAGCTCTGAGGAACAGCAAAAAATCTCAGCAGACAAAGGTGTTTCGCCAAGACTGATGACCTGATTTTAATCCTTGGGGTCCAAATATATGTTGGAATAATCAATTCCTTCACATTGTTTTCGAACTTCCACATGTGTTCTAGAATGCATACGCATGTGCATACATGTAAACAAATAAAACATGATAAAAATAAAAACAAAGTTCAAACATGAAGAGCAAAAGAAAAAAACAAGTCACAAAAGTTAAGTTAGTAAAACAAGGAAAGAAATGAGTGAACAATACAAATTTTATTATAGGCAGAGATGAGTAGCATATTTTTAATGTTTCAAGTGAATGATTTTCAATATAGTTACTAATATCAAGATAAATCTTCAATTAATTGAAAAAGCAGAATGAAGACATTTTCTTAAACAATCAAGGACTGAAAAGGTATATTTGCAACACATCTTTTTTCTAGAACCAATTAGATATAATGAGCCAAAATAAAAATATTAACTATAAGAAAGATGATATAAAAATCTAAGAACAGAGGTTGCAACACAGGTAAGTAAAAAACTGTTGTCCAAAATATCAGAGGACATATGTGAAAATAAAGCAGGAAAGCCAAAAACTGTGGGATATTTCCAAGGAAAAATAGGCAAAAAAAGGGCCAAAAACTTAATGGGAAATTTAATGGAAGTATTAGAAAATCTGAATTAGAGTTTAGTAAAACAGGCTTGTGCTAAATAGTAGGCTAACTCAATTACATGTAATACTGTAAAGAGTGACCACATAGAGTTGGTTCTCCATATATGTCAATTCCATATTAGTGGATTCAACCCACCACATACTAGAAACATTTTTTTAAAATGCTTATACTAAACACAGACATTTTCTTGTCCTTTCTGTGACCCTCCTACAGCTGAGGGCTGATTCTTCAGACCCCGCCTTGCCATAGATAGCCACGCCTTTCTGCCCACCTCCTGCTAATTGCCATGCCTCTCTCCAAGTTCCAGTTACACCAGAAGTCCTGCCTCCAGACACTGAAGATGAAGCTACTGATTGGGCCAACTTGCTGACAAACTTGGGGGAGGGTTTTTGCTTTACCTATCTACCTGTTTGCTTGTAACAAAGAGGAATTCAATGAATGATGGCGGACTGAAAGCACACCATGTGTTTGGTCTAATTTTTTCAAACCCTTCCCACATTTCCAGTACCCCAAATTATTCAGGCCTTGACCTCCATTCTAGAAAACCCATTCGTATGAGTGGCTGCTGGCAGCTACACTTACTGCCTCAATAATAAAGTATAGTAACATATAATATTTTCATTGTGTTAGGTATTATAAGTAATCAACAAACCATGATGCATATCGAAGGATGTGCAGATTAAATAAGAATATTATACCATTTTATATAAAGGACGAGCAACTGCAGATGTTGATATACACTGGCTGTCAGGAAAAGGCATAAGGTCCCCTGGAACTAGAGGTAGAGGTCACTGTCAGGTACCATGTGAGAATGAACTAGGGTCCTCTTCAAGAGCAATAAGTGCTGTTAACCTCTGACCCAACCCTCCAGCCCTATATTTTTAAAAAGCTGATGTTGGAGTTGGGAATTTAACTCAGTGGTAGAGTGCTTGCCTAACAAGCACAACACCCTGGTTCAGTCCTCCAACAGTAGGGTAAGGTAAGAGCAATGAAACAACAGAAAATTAAAAAGTTGATTTAAACAAAAGACATAAAATTGCTCTTTAAATAAGAAATTATATAAATGATAGCCAATTTAGATTTACTAAATGAAAATAACATACATTATTGTAGACTCAAAAACATTGTTATTAAAAACTGCTATTAATCAGGTTCTAACCAGAATTGATAAACCATGAAGCAATCTGAGCAGGAAAAGTTTACAATAAAGAATTACTGAAGGGGCTGAGATGTACCTTAGTTGGCAGAGTTCTTGCCTATCATGCATGAAACACTAGATGCAAGGAAGTGATTCCTAACATCACACTAACCAGGCATGGTGGTGCATGCCTGGTATAATTCCTTTACTTGTGAACATGAAGTTCAGAAATTTAAGGTTATCCTCAGCTCCATAGTGAATTGAACGCCAGCTTGGACTACTTGAGACTCAGCTCAAAAAAAAGAAAAAAGAAAAAAAAAAAGGATGAAGCCAGGTCACCTGGTGTAATATACCTATAATCCCACCATTTGGGAGGCAGAGGTAGAAGAATCTCAAAAGTTCAAGGATATATTATTAATTAAAAGGAAGGAATTAGAGTAGCTAGTTTATAAGAAGAGAATTCTCCAGAATAAGGAATAGTAGGTGCAAGGTGAGTATAATTATCAAAATGAAGATGGTTATAAGTTTGGTGGTATTAACGACATTACTAATCCTCTGGGAGAGAAGTCAGAGCTGAGCAGGCCCTAAGAAATAAAGGAGGCTGCTAAACTGAACCAATCGATTTCAGGTTGCCAGACCAAGGACATGCTGCTTTGGGAGAGACGCTCTGCATTTGTGTGAACAGGAAAGAAGAAAAGGCTCTGTACCTTTACCAAAGCAATATGGATCAGATATGACGGGGGAAGAGCCCCTGAAGATCTTGGCTACAAACAGGAAAGAAAAATTCCTAGGACTAAACAGGACAGGTAACATGATTTGCTGATCCCTCCACATGGTAACAGTTCTGAAACTGGCTTTGACATAAAAATGTCTCTAGCCAAAAATTCAGCTAAAATTAGCCAATAAATCTTGGTGATTATGGAACCCTGAAAATTCATCATGCCATCCTTCACTTGGCATGAATGAAGATTTATTACAACTGGTTATTGATCAAACTATTGATCAAACTTTCACCTGCTCAAAGAGCAAAATTTTATCCTTAACTGATTTGTGCAACTTGTACAATCAATACAAATATCTTTATAGAACTAAAAATTTGGTTGTAAGATTCATATATTGCCCAGAGAGGTTGGAAGAAGGCATCAGATCCTCTAGAACTGGAGTTACAGATGATCATGAGCCAACGTGTGGGTTCTGTAAACTGAAGCTGTGTGTCCTATGCAAGAGCAACAAGTCCTCCTAACCACTGAACCATCTCTCCAGCTACACAGAAAAAACTTAAATGAAAATGGCCAGTTCAACAAAGATTTCAAATCACCAATTCAAAAATATGCACCACATGATTTTTCTGAACTTAACATATAGGTTGTCCATTAAGAACACACACACACACACACACACACACACACACACACACACACACACACAATTGCAAGATGATGCCCACCAGTGTGTTTTTAGGAAGCCCTTAAACAAAGAAAATAAAAAGACAAGGACCAAAGTAACCAACATTCAGTGCCTTGTTACTTCATGTGTCCTACAACAACAAATGTTGGCTTATTGCTCTGAAGAAGAAAAAAGCATTAAGAAATACAGAGGAAGCTGCAGAATGATGTGGCTTACATATATAAATGTTGGCAAAATACTCACATACATAAAAAAGTAAAATTTCTAGAAAGTAGTTTCCAAATATTATGGCTATTCACAAAGCAGACTAGTAACTTTTTTTCAACATTGAAAAGTGCTGAGCTATTCAGAATGGGAAACTACAAAAGTGCTGCTATTTGATTGAACAAAACCACTAGATGAGCCCTTGAGAGGAAAGACAAAAATAATGACTTGGAAGGATGTTATTTCAGCTATGTGCATAGTTGAGAATACCATAGAATCTAAAAGCAACTGAGGAATTCACCTCAGTATTTCCATCATAGAAGGGTAAAGATGAGGACCACTCATGAAAATGAAACTGGGAAGGTGGATGTCTTCCAATGAAGACAGATTCTCTGTCTTCAGTGGATGCCTCAAATGTACCACAGAGTAACTGTATTCAAAAAGTTTATTCTACAATATTTTTTGAAATTTCTAAAGAAGAAGCATGGTGCTATAAGATTTTAGGACTGTGACTAAGAAAATAGCACACCTTGGGAAATTTTAACACACCAAAAGCAGAGCAAATATCATAGAAGATATCTATGGCATGGGAAACAGAACATTTATGAAAAAGAACAAAAGCAACAATTTCATCTCTTTGTATTTTACATTCTTAACAAAAACTAGAGTAGTTGACAATATCAGATAAGTGTTTTCTGGATTCTGGGAAGAAATAGTTTTTAACTGCAAATTTTGTTATTAGCTCAAATACAGACCTTGTACATAACATACAAATCTATGCTTTGTCCTTGAGGCAAGGGACAATCTTTGCTTTTACTTCAATTTACTCATAACAAAAACATGTTATAGCCATAACCTTACATTCCAATTTTCCTACTCCTCTCTACTCCTTAAAAAATTCATCTTTTACATTTTAATGCAGAATTGAAGTTATATTTTCTTACATTGATACAGAATTTATATATTGATACAGATTTAAAGTTTTCATTGGTATATATCTTTACATTGATACAAAATTCAAAATTAATTTTATTACTCTTAGAAAGGAATTGTGCTTGTACAACTCATTTAAGAATACAAGGCAGAAGATAAAGGGAGTGAGCTTTCTTTAAGGGTGTACCCTTGGTTGATCTAGCAGTCTCAGTGGATGGCAACACATCTAAGACAATCTAAGCAACAGTGATAGAATTCAATGTATTTTTTGAAAAATAAAATTAATGACACAACATAAGGTGGCCATAGCATAAGGGATGGATCTGGAAGAATGAGTATTATCAAATATTGTATATGAAACTCTCAAATAATTAATAATTAATAAAATAGTTTAAAATTTAAAAAAAAGAATTCAAGGCAGGCCAAGGCAGACCAGGCCTGGGAGCCTCTGCCTCCCAGGTGCTAGGATTAAAGGCATGTACTTTTACATGCCTTTAATCCTAGCACCTGGGAGGCAGAGGCAGGTGGATTTCTGAGTTCGAGGCCAGCCTGCTCTACAGAGTGAGTTCC